>NC_142103.1:42036713-42350047 GCF_054644295.1 Miniopterus natalensis | reverse complement strand
CAGTACAGGTATACTTCAGTAAACAAGAAAAAGCTCTACTAAACCATTTAACACAACTAAAAGAACTAGAACAAGAACAGCAAGGGAAGCCCTGAAGAAGTAGAATGAAGGAAATAATAAAGATCAGAGCAGAAATAAATGACATAGAAACTAAAAAAATAATACAAAAAATCAATCAATGAAACCAAGAGCTGGTTCTTTGAAAAGATAAATAAGATAGGTGAAACTTAGTGAGACTCACCAAGAAACAAAGAGAGAGGACCCAAATAAATAAAATGAGAAATGAAAGAAGTGATATAACAGCTGACCCAACAGAAATACAAAGAATCATAAAAAAAAAATACTATGAGCAACTGCATGTCAACAAACTGTACAACATGGGTGAACTGGTCAAATTCCTTGAAGCATACTATCTTCCAAAGCTGAATCAGGAAGAGTCAGAAAACCTGAATAGGCTGATAACAACTAAGGAAATTGAAGCAGTAATCAAAAAACTCCCAGGCAACAGAAGTCCTGGACCAGATGGACTTATAAGGAAGTTTTACCAAACATTTAAAGAATAATTAACACCTATTCTCCTCAAACCATTCCAGAAAATTTCACAGAAGGGAAAACTCCCAAACTCTTTTTATGAGACCAGCATCATTGTAATCCCAAAATCAGATAAAGACACTATGAAGGAAGAAAATTACAGGCCAATAACGCTAACAAACATAGATGCTAAAATCCTCAACAAAACACTTGCAAACGAGATCCAGCAATACATTAAAAAGATCATATACACCATGGAATACTAGGCAGCTGTAAAAAAGAAGGATCTTGTACCCTTTGGGACAGTGTGAAGGGACCTGGAGAATATTATGCTAAGGGAAATAAGCCAGGCAGAGAAAAACAAACATCACATGATCTCACTTATGTGTGGAATGTAAAGAACTTAATAAACTGATGAACAGAATAGATTCAATGACATGGAAGCATAGCTCAGGCTGACGAATGTTAGAGGGATGGAGGCTGGTGGGTGAGTGGAGGGAGAGATTAACCAAATAATGTATATGCATACATGCACAACCCTAGGACATGGGCAATGGTGGGGAGAGGGACTGGGGAGGAGGAGGGAAATGGGTGGAACGGGTTACTGGGGAGAAAAAGGGACATCTATAATATTTTAAACAAACATAATAAAAAATAAATTAAAAAAAAAAAGATCGTACACCACGATCAAGTGGGATTTATTTCGGGAATGCAAGGCTAGTATAACATCTGCAAATCAATAAATATGATACATCACATAAACAAAATGAAGGACAAAAATCATATGATCATATCAATAGACACAGAAAAAGCATTTGACAAAATCCAGCACCCATTTTTGATAAAAACTCTCAGCAAAGTGGGAGTAGAGAACACACCTCAACATAAGAAACCTATAGCCAAGATCATACTCAATGGTCAAAAACTAAAACCATTTCCCTTAAAAAGAGGAACAAGACAAGGATGTCTGCTTTCAACACTCTTTTCCTACATTATATTTGAAGTTCTTGCCACAGACATCAGACAGGCAGAAAACATAAAATGTATCCAAATTGGAAAGGAAGAAGTAAAACTATCCTTATTTGCAGATGACATGATATTGTACATAGGAAACCCTAAAGACTCCACCAAAGTACTACTGGATTTAATAAGTGAATTCAGCAAGGTAGCTTGATACAAAATTAACATCAAGAAATCAATGGCAGTTTTAAACACCAACAATGAACTTGAAGAAAGAGAAACTAAAGAAACAATACCATTTACCATTACAACTAAAAAATTAAGATACCTAGGAATAAACTTTACCAAGGGTGTAAAAGACCTGCTCTGGGAAAACTACAGAACACTGAAAATAGAAATAGAGGAAGATAAAAACAAGTGGAAGAATATATCAAGTTTGTGGTTTGATAGAATTAATATCATTAAAATGTCCATACTACCCAAAGCAATTTATAGATTCCATGCCATTCCTATTAAAATACCAACAGTACACTTCACAGAGCTAGAACAAATATTCCAAAAATTTATATGGGACCAACAAAGACCCCAAATAGCTGCAGCCATTTTGAGAAGGATGAACAGAGAGGGAGTCATCACTTTCCCTGATATCAAACTATACTTCCAAGCTATTGTAATTAAAACCGTCTGGTATTGATACAACAACAGGCATATAGATCAATGGAACAGAACAGAGACCCCAGAAATAGACCCACACAATTATGTTCAGCTAATATTTGTCAAAAGAGGCAATAACATAAAATGGAGTAAAGACAGTCTCCTCAATAAATGGGACTTGGAAAATTGGACAGGAACATGCAAAAAAATTAAAGGATTAAAGTAGATATCACCGACTTACTCAATATACAAGAATAAATTCAAAATGGATAAAAGACTTAAATGTATGTGGTGAAACCATAAAAATCCTGGAAGAAACATAGGCTTTAAAGTCAGACATCTCATGTAGTGGAATTTTCACTGATACATCTCCTAGGGCAAGAGAAACAAAAGAAAAAAATAAAGAAATAAGAGTACATCAAACTAAAATGCTTCCTCCACACAGCAAAAGAAATCAGCCTCAAAATACAGAGGAAACCCATGGTATGGGATAACATATTTGCTGAGGATATACTTGATAAGGGGCTAATTTCCAAAGTGTACAAAGAATTCATACAGCTCAACAAGAGGAAAACAAACAATCCATTTAAAAAATGGGCAAACACCTGAATAGACAGTTCTCCAAAGAGGACATACAGATGGCCAAGAGACATATGAAAAAATGCTCACTTTCACTAATCATCTGAGAGATGCAAATTAAAACCACAATGAGTTATCGCTTCACACCTGTCAGAATGGCTACCATGAACAAATCAACAAATGATGTGGTGGGGTGGATGTAGAGAAAGGGTAACCCTGCTACACTGTTGGTTGGAATGCAGACTGGTGCATCCATTGTGGAAAACATTATGGAGGTTCCTCAAAAACTTAAATATAAACTGCTTTTTGACCCAATGATCCCACTTCTACTAATATGTCCTAAGAATCTTGAAACACTAATCAGAAAGAATATATGCACCCCTATGTTCATATCAGCGCAATTTAAAATAGATTATATCTGTAAACAGCCCAAATGCCTATCAGTAGATGAGTGGGCAAAGAAGCTGTGGGACATTTACACCATGGAATACAATGCAGCTGTAAAAAAGAAGGATCTCGTATCCTTTGAGACAGTATGGATAGACTTGGAGAATATTACCCTAAGTGAAATAAGCCAAGCAGAGAAAGACAAACATCACATGATCTCCCTTATAAGTGCAATCTGAAGAACTTAATAAAATGATGAACAAAATAGATTCCGTAACATGGAAGCATGGATTAAACTGACAAATCTCAAAATGAAGGTGGGTGTGGGTGGGTGGGTGGGTGGGGAGAGATTAACCAAACAATTTATATGCATATATGTACAACCCAAGGGCACAGACAATAGTGTGGTGAGGGACTGGGAGGAGTGGAAGGGATCAAAGGGGTGAAAAAGGGACTTCTGTAATATTTTGAACAATACAAAAAAAAGAAAAATATAACCCTCCCCCCCCAAAAAATATTGTGCTGATTTCTTTGAAGAAAATGGGTTAAGTATGTGAAGCATAATTTACCACATAGAGGCATTACTTATGGTGTAAGCGCTTAAACTATTTTAAAACAGAAGAAACAAGAAAGATTTTTTTTTAGCTATAAATTTCCCATATTTAATGAAAATTATTAATCTACACAAGAAGGATGTTTTTAATCATAAAGAATTGGTTTCAAATCATGTAAATATTCCAAAGAAAAACATTTTCACCTCAAACATGTAAAGAGTGTGCTGTTTTGTTCTTCAGTTGTTTTCTAACACATGTTTTACTGATGTAAAACTGTTTTCCTTATGAAGGCAAATTGGTAGATTGGAAGAGGTATTTATAGAAGCTGTATGAACTTTGAAAGGCCATTGGAATGCATTTGGAGCCTTTTTTTAATACAATTTATACAATAGTTAATTATACTTGTTTAAAAAATGTTGTCTATATTGTTGAAAATACTATAGGTGTCCCATTTTCCCCCCCATTGACCCCGTCCACCTTGCTTCCACCCCCTCCCCAATCCTTCACTCATTATGGTCTGTGTCCATGTGTTATGCATATATGCAAAAAAGTTCTTTGGTTAATCTATTATTACCCCCTAACCCACCATCCCCCTTGCCTCTTCCCTCTGAGACACGACAGTCTGTTGCATGTTTCAATGTCTCTGGGTCTATTTTGTTTGTTTGATTCTTTTGTTCATTAGATTCTTCTTGAAGAAGACCCTTCAACATTTCATGCAATGTTAGTTTGGCAGTGATGAACTCCTTTAGCTTTTTCTTATTTGTGAAGCTCTTTATCTGACCTTTAGTTCTAAATTATAGCTTTGCTGGGTACAGTAATCTTGGTTGTAGGTTCTTGCTTTTCATCACTTTGAATATTTCTTGCCACTCCCTTTTGGCCTGCAAAGTTTCAGTTGATTACTCAGCTGACAGTCCTATGGTTTCTCCCTTATAGGTAACTAACTGCTTTCCTCTTGCTGCTTTTAAGATTCTCTCTTTGTCTTTAATCTTTGACATTTTAATTCTGATGTGTTTTGGTGTGAGCCTCTTTGGGATCCTTTTTGTTTGGGACTCTCTGTACTTCCTGAACCTGTAAGTCTTTTTCTTTCTCCAGGTAGGGGAAGTTTTCTGTCATTATTTTTTCAGATAAGTTTTCAATTTCTTGCTCTATTTCTTCTCCTTCTGGCTGTCCCATAATGCAGATGTTGTCCACTTGAAGTTGTCCCAAAGACTCCTTACACTATCTTCATATTTCTGGATTCTTTTTTCTTTTTGCTCTTCCGGTTGGGTGTTTTTTGTTTCCTCATATTCCAAATTACTGATTTGGTTCTCAGAATCCTCTACACTACTGTTGATTCCCTGTAAATTATTCTTCATTTCAATTCATGTAGCCTTCATTTCTGATTGGTACTTTATAATGTCATTGGTGATCTTGCTAGTTTCCTCAATGGTATTACTAAGGTCTTTGAGCATCTTTATAACCAATGTTTTGAACTCTGTATCTTGGGGCTTGCTTGGCTCCATTTCATTTATTTCTTTTTTTGGAGAGTTCTTCTGTTCTTTTTTTTGTGACATGTTTCTTTGCCTCTACATTTTGGCTGCTTCCAGGTGTTTGTTTCTATGTATTAGGTAGAGCTGCTATGTCTCCTGGAATTTGTAGGGTAGCTTTGTGTAGTAGATGTCCTGTAGGGTTCAGTGGCTCAGCCTACCCAGTTATCTGAGATGGGTGCTCCCCTGTGTGGCTGTGTGCACTGTTCTCTTGTAGTTGAGCCTTGGTTGCTATTGGCTTCACTGGGAGGAATTGACCCCCAGGTCAATCAGCTGTGAGGACGAGCTGCAACTACAGCCAAAGAGCTGCTATGTTGGAGACACCCATATGGAGCAGGATTTACTTCAATGGAGCTTAGGTGTTCACTTAGTCTGCCCCTTGAGTTTGTCATTCGTGGATGCAGTAAGGTTGCAATTCAGTGTGGTCGAAGCTGGCCACTGGGTGCACTGTCTCTGTGTTCTCCAGGGAGTTGCAACGTCAGCCTCTGCCTGTGCCCTGCCCAGGGCCATTCACAGTGAGCTACACAGCAATCTGTATATTGATGCTACTTGTGCTGGGCTTGAAAGTGTCCAGGAGAGGCCAAGCTATGAACCAATCAGTCCTGGGGCCACTTATCAAGAGGTATGGGGCATGCTGAAGCCAGCTGCTACTTATTTGAGAAATGTTAAGAAAGTTTTAAGCCTGAGGCAAGAGAGGCCATTTGCTTAAAAAATTCACTGGAAATGGCTTCAGTGAGTTTGCAACTACAGAGGGCCTGGATCTTTGGGAATCAGCTGGGTGGGGAGTAACTTGTGAATCTGGTTGATGGAGATTCAGATATGGCACTTGCTTGCAGGCTGGGGGGTGGGCTCATCAAAGGAGCAGTGGCCTCTGCCAGTTCTTTTGTCTGAGAGAAAGCTGCCCATCCAGCTCTTATCCTGATTTCAGTCAAGTTAGTTCCTCCCTGAATGTCCCAGGTTCCTTTTAAGCTGCTGCCCAGTGCTGAAGCTCAGAGGAAGTGATTAAGTCCATGCATGGGCCCCTTACAAGGAACTGTTTCAGACTCCAGCAGCCTCAGCCTCCCTTAGCCACAATCCCTGCTGGTTTTTATAGCCAGAAGTTGTGGGGACTTCTCTTCTTGGCACTGGAACCCTGATGTGGGCCTGGAACCCCTCACTACTTTGGGAAACCTCCACTGCCAAGATATCCCTCCCGGTTTTAAACCAGGGCCCTTGGGTATAGGACTGAAGCCTGGTCTCCACTATTCAGCCCAGATTCACCCCATGTCTCTGCCCCTTCTACCAGTCTTGATGTGCTTCTTCTGTTTCCTCCTTGTAGGACTTTGTGTATCTATATTTCAGGAGGTTCTGAATGATGTGAATGATGGTTGTTCTGTGTTTTAGTTGTAATTTTGATTTGGTTGAGGGAGGCAGCAGGCACCCTTGTTGCTTACACCACCATCTTGTTATCTCCCCCTGTTAATTATACTTTTGCAAGAATTTTAATTGTTTCTTTAAAATACTTTCTGAGAGAACCCTTTCAGTTATTTAAAAAGAACCTTTATGTATACCCTGTGTAGCTGAAACTATGCTATAGGTTTTATATATTTGCTCATTCGGATTTATGAAGATTCAAAGGTATTTTACTAACCTCTAAGTTTGTGTGACAAGCTAACGTAGTATGCAAATATATTTTACTGACCTTTTAACTTAGCAAACTTAACTTGTAAAAATTAAAGTTAATTAAAATGCTCTGGTCCATTCTTTGTTGTCTCCATTTTCTTAGATAATGTTTAGTTTTAGTTAGGGAATGAGAAACCCCTAAATTTCAGTTTACCAAATTGAATGATTAGAATGGCAATAGTTTTGCAATGAAAACAGCTCTGCCATGATAGTAAGTGTGCAAACATGATGCTCTCAAGTAGAATATTTAGCACTTCTAGTCCCAAACTTAAGTTGCTTTATTCAAGCTCTTTATGATAAAACAAAAATATCATTAACAACCTCTTGATTTTATTTTTATAGGACTGTAATAAGAAGCTATCTTTGTATTATATTATTTACTTCTTCATTATTTATTACTTAATTCCTATGAAGTATCCAGTGATTCTTAAAGTGTGATTTTACAACTGACTTGCTGGTCAAGTTTGCTCCCATTTGAATCTTAACAATTCAGAAACTTGTCTTTTGTTTTCATAAGAAATGAAGAGTTGGTTACTTAAAAATAAGAGAGTCAAAAGTTTAAAATCTCCCTTCGCTATCACTTGAAAAAAAAGTGATAAGGATCACTGTGGTTTCTTGAAGAAAGAAACTTAAGAAAAATATATTTTTATATTAAAAGCTGTAAGAATAATTTGGTAAATATTATCAAAGGAGTAATATAGCCTTTGAAATAGAAAAATATTTCCACAAGTATCTCTATATAAAATACAATTTTATCACTATAAGATTACTATATTTCAAACTGTTATGTATAAATGAATTATGAATGCTAGGTTTAAAATGTAAGTTTTCTCTGGGCTTTCTTTTATAAAGAATGCTTTGCGTACTATACGCATTTGTAGAGTTGAATTCTATTATAGTAGAGTTCATTTTTAAAACATGTATTTGATTATACTACAGGTCAAATATCATCTTTAGAAACATAACCAATGATTTCCTTTATATTGAATAAATAGTATGTACTTAAGCAAGATACTGTACTAAGCACTTATATTATTAGGTGCTACCATATACAGTTTGCTTTTTTAAACATAAGGATCTCAAATTTTTAAGTAATAAATTATTAACTACCAGAATGTATCCTTGTTTTACAAGCAACAAAACTCAGTGATCTGAAAGATTTTAAATTTTCTTGAAAACTGATAGCAAGGGAAATAGCTTAGATCTGTGAGCAAGTAGAGCACTAAGCAAGGAAACTACAAGGGTGTCTAGAACAGTGCCACAATTTGGAAAATTATGTACCAATTTAGTACTTTGCAACAGCTACATGTAATTCAAAAAAAATGAAAGCCATGATATAATCAAAATCCTATTGCCTACTCTCCCACAACAATGTGATATATAATTGTGAACATGATGGTAATATGATTTCATTATTGCTTGCCTTGCACAAATTGCTAGAGACTGAGTGATTCTTTACAAACTTAGTTCAAAGTTACACCTATTTTTAATTCCATGGGGAAAAAAAATAAATAACCAGGTGCTTATGGCAGCTGCTAGCTTAAAATTGAATGAAATGGTCTCATATTATAATTACTCATGTTAAAAAATTTATGAATTCCACTGTAGCTTTTTAATAACCCTTTTCCACTTGAATGCCTCAACAATGTGTGAGGAATAATTGTGTCACCTTTGTCTTCATATACTACCCTATTCAGAACAAAAAGATTCAAGTCTTTGTAGGAAGCACTTTTTTTCATGAATGGATTAAGGGTTCATTTATTTAATTATTCTTTAATGAATAAGCTTTGAATGCTGTCAACTTACATGTAATGATTCTTAAAATGGGATCAATGCACAACTCTTAAATCAAAGGAGCATTGAATTGGTGGTGGCAGTGTTTGTGTGTGGAGGTTCTCCTTCCCTCTCTTACCTCTAAAGTTTTCAGAAAGAGAATGTTATGCAAATACAAGTGTGGAAGAAAAGGATTTTCCCCCCTTTACTTATTGCTAGTAAAGCTTAATGTTTTTTTAGAAGTGATATTACACCTCAGAATAGGGGTAATGCATCTTTAAAAGCTAAACTACATCTTCTTTACTTTTATCAAATTCTCTATAAATCTTTCATGACAGTTTATTTAACAAAGTGTCATTGAAACTGTATAGATGATTGATGTGACCCATGTAAGATCAACATGAAATGTTTGTAAATGTCAGCAAAATGTGACCATCTAAAAGTATATAAGGATGGAGTTTCTATGAAAGTGAAAAACAAACAGAAAAATGTTTATCTTATTCTTTACTTTCTGGTATGCAATTACAAATTCATAGAAGTATTGTATTTTATTTACCTTGGAGTTCATGTCATCAGAGGTCTAATTTGCTTTTGACACTTACCCTTTCAAAGCTTTGGTCTCTTATTTATTGGATAAATTTTTCTTTCACTTATGGAAAAATAATATAGACTCAGATATTCTTAGAAAAAAGATAATTGTTTTGGAAAGTATTAGCAGAACCTTGAACAAAGCATTATGCACAAATTATAGGAATCAATCAACATAGAAATATCATTTAAGGGTTACCATCTATGAATATAAGCAAAAAATATTGTTGATTTTCCATTTAATTGAAAACATTAATGGTATAAAAACCCAATGTAATAAGATAGAAAATAAACAGAAGGAAAAAATAACAAATTAAACTATAAACATACAAGAAGTGTACCTCACTAGCTCACTCTTACTTGGATAGCTTCTTTATATTTCTTTCTGAAGTATATCCTTAGTATAGAATAACCCCTTCTTTGGGAATGATGCTTTGGTTGTTATATTTTTGCATTACATTGACAAAAAACCAGAATGAATAGAGTGAAACCAATGCACACGAAGAATGGGAAATAAATAGTAGAGAATACAAAACTAACATTTGAAAATCAGTTGCAATAGTGAGATTTTTCTATTGAAATGAGAATATTTTTACAGGAGGGGGATTACATATATGTTGTTCACTTAATTAATACATTCCTTACTTAATTTTGCAAATAAATGCACAAGTCCACAATACCATGAATTTCAGAATACCTATTCATCATTATAAGCTGTTTCCTATCACAATAGTTTAACTATATGTATATTTTTGCCTGGTACATATTATGAAACGGTATTTGTATATCTTTTTCCTTCTGTGGAGCTCATAAGAAATGCTTGGTTACAGTATGGCAAAACCAAGATTAACTGAAAACTATTTTATTTTTATTTAAAAAAATATTTATATTTTATTTTTAGAGAGAGAAGAAGAGAGAGAGAGAGAGAAAGAGAGAGAGAAACAACGATGTGAGATCGAAACATTGATCAGTTGTCTCTTCCATGCTCCCTACCAGGGATAGAGCCTACAACCTGGTCATGTGCCCTGACCAGAAATCAAACCAGCAACCTTTCAGTGCATGGGATGATGCTCCAATCAACTGAGCCCCACTGGCCAGGGCAGAACTAATTTAAATCCTCAATTAAGCAATTTTCTCTGGGGAATTGTACTTAGCTTTCAGGAAGACATGGCAAAATATGATAGTTCAAGCAGTATATTGAGATCTGTACACATTTCATTCCAAAGTTTTTTGCTCTCTGCATCTCTAGTATAGCACAATGGTTGGTTATGTTCACAGTGATGATCCTAAACTATAGGAGGATTTCTGGTCATCTTAAAAATATTTTATTTATAAATTTGTATTTACAAAAGTAGTAAATTGTTTTAGCATATTTTGAAAATACATTGAACCACAACACTGTAAACATAAAGTGAACTGTAATTTTTTAGTACATACTGATGGCAAAGCTATATGATAGACCCTAACCATAATATCCCATTCTCTGAACAATTCTGTTAACTATTGTATTTTGAAAAACATGTTAACAATCTTTCAGCCTGTTATATATGTATGATTATATTTTCGTGTACATGATAATATTAAAAAAAACTGTACTGAACATTATAGGGGTATATGTAGTTATAGAATTAGTTCCTGCCTATCTCTTGATGAATCTACTTGGAGATATAATTCAGGCTTTATTTGCATTGATTACTTTAAATGTTAAGAAGTGTAAATGCCTTGAGACAAGTATAGAAAAAGATCAGGGATAAGAGGTAGAGAGGTCATTGAAGGATGAATAGCTTTTGCCTGCTGAGAATAGGAAGGCTTACAATGAATAAAAATGAAAGTCAAAGTCTCAATAAAAATGGAATGCATATTATCAAGAAAAGAACAGAACCAAACTCAATATTGTATTTTTTCTTGAATCTTGAATTTCTACAAATCATAATTCAAAACTAAATAATGTTTATAAATTTATTCCTTTTTTTTTTTTTTTTTTTTGGTGCAAGAAAGAACATGGTCGTGTGGGCCATGGTTCAGTGGTTGAGCGTCGACCCACAAATCAGGAGATTGCAGTTTGATTCTCAGTCAGGGCACATGTCCTAGTTGTGGGCTCCATCCCTAGTAGGGGGCGTGCAGGAGGCAGCCGATCAACGACTCTCTCTCATCATTGATGTTTCTCTCTCTCTCCCTCATCTTTCCTCTCTCTAAAATCAATAAAAACATATATTTTAAAAAAATAATATGGATAGTTTTCTCAGGAGTTTTTCATGGCAATATTTGATTTTTAAAAACTTATCTTTACTGTTGAAAGTATTACAGATGTCCCTCCTTTTATTCCATTTACTGTAATGAAAATATAAAACTTGAAATATAGTGTAGTTTTAAATTCATAGCAAGACAAATAGAAAAGTATTTGATAATGTCATAGTGTTCCAATAAATCAGAATTCACAAATGGGAATTTTTTGGTATACTTGGAACTATTCTATCTTTTCAAGAAAAGAAATAGGGACAGAGATTTGCTTTGGTGCTCATGTCCCAAAAACACGTTAGCTGCATTTTGCGAACTCTGAAAACCTTCTGTCTTGGTACTGTCTGAAATACTTACATGTTCCAAGAAGCTCAGTTTTGAAAAGAGCCTGGGTGTCAATCAGGTCATGTTTAGATGCTTGGAGTAACCAGATTATAGTTGTCAACTTGTGACATACCTAAATATAGGAGTTCACATCCAGATATAATAGTTTATGACAGATATTTATAGGGCTTAGGAAGTAAGGGAAACCAGTTCCAATGAAATTGGCAATAATTTTGACAGCCTGGAAGAGATGTGTACACAGTATTGTGGGATATCAAGTTGATGCCTTCGGTTTTCATGCCCTGACTTGATTTCTACTAGCTTTTTAAAGATGGTTTGGAGTAATTATTACCTCAAAAACAGTTTCCTATTTTTAATCTCAATAGAAGGTGTGCTTTTTAAAATTTATTTTTTATTTAAGTATAGTTGGTATACAATCTTATATCTGTTATATTAGTTTCAGGTGTATGACATAGTGTTTCAAATTTATATTCCTTACAATGTGATCACTCCACTAATTCTAGAACTAGAATGGGAAGGTGTGCATTGAGATATTTTTTCAATGCTTTTTCACAGTGGATGACTTTAAGAGCTTTGCAGTTGGGGCTATCTGTATAATAGAATATAAATATGGAATAATGAATTTATTTTGCCTATTTATCATTGATTTCCTATATCATGACTCTTGTAGGTAGCCATAAAAACCTGAGAGGCTTATTTTATTTTGCCCATTTTGGGCAAGAAGGTTGGAGGAGTGCAATACTCTGTTATGTTGCTCTCCAAAGCTGCATAATCTAAATGCAAATCTAACATTGCAGATGAAAATAGTAGGCTACATGGATGAATTGTTGGATGGTAGAAGTGGGATAGGTACTTTACAGTGAAAGAATATGGTTGGTGGTGTGAGCCTTCTTCAAGCTCATATAGCTGTTGTCTTATGTTGGAAGAACTGGCTTAAAACAGTTAATTTTGTAATTTAGAAAACGTTCTAAGGGTAAAATCATGTTGCAGTGAAAATGGTGTGTTACTCTCTTTTCTTTTTTTCAAAGTATCATATTGTTTCATGTTATAAGCAGTTAGAACTGATTAGAAAATTCCAATTCTGCTTAAGAATAAAAATGTGAAAGAATTACCAGAGCAACCTGTCATTACTGCATTCTTATTTGGACAGTATCTTCAATCTAGAAATGCATAATAACTGTCAAGTGGTTATGAATCAAGTTCATTAGTTCTTGGATAATGACATAGAATAAAGTATATGCAAAATACCATGGAAATATATATAGACACTTATTTAAATTTTGGCATTTGACTATTGCTGACTATAGTAATCATTTAGGGACCTCTCCCCTTTATTTGGCTGTAATTGTGACTTTGTAAGCTGTTATTTAAATCACTTTATTCTTGTTATTGATTCTTGGTATACCATCTACCATCTGTCCTAATTTCATTTTTAACTGAGCATGTCCCCACTTATTTAACTTCAACTCCTTATTTATATTCCTTTTTTCTTTAGTCCTCACTGGAGGATACCTTTAATTGATTTTAGAGAGAGGAGAATGCAGAGGGAGAGGGAGAGGGAGAGGGAGAGAGAGAGAGAGAGAGAGAGATCTGTTGCCTCCCCTTATGCATTCCAACCAGGAATTGAAGGAACATGTATCCCAGATATGTGCCCTGACTGGGAAGTGAACCCTTGACCCTTCATTGTATGGGACTACATTCCATCCAACTGAGTCACACTGTCAGGGCTAACTTCAACTCTTTTTAAGGTGTTAATGCCTCTGTTCATTTTAATGTCAGTGGAAAACTGGTGGGCATATTCTCGATTCTTTTTTGAGATTTTTGTTAAAGATATAATTCATCTAATTCCCAGTGAAAATATCTGGAAAATATCATTCTATACACCAATCCCAAGCTTGTCACTCAGAAAATTAATGCACCCACAAAACAAGATCAGGGAGTGTATCTTCTTAGCACGTGAAAAAATTATATTCAAAGTCTGACAAAACCCCAAAAGCAGTTATAATGTGATATAGTCTAATATGTTAGAAATTAAAGACTTGCCTATTTATTGTATGTGGTTTAAGAAGAGAAGTTGTGGGAACAAAGTGATAAAGATCAGCAGTTGGAAGAAAGCATATTTTAGTGTACTCCATTTTAACCCCCAGTCCCTGATGAACCTCACAAAGATAACATTATTTGTCGAGGGGATATAATAATAAATTTTAGGTCATTACCTATGAAAAATTAAAGTGGAATAAATCATTAAGTCATTCAATAAACAGTTATTAAGAGTTTACCACATGGCATGCATTCTTACTAGGCTGTGCTGATACGTAGGTCTGTGTATATACATATTATTTTCATTTTTGAGTGTGTGTGTAAAGTTTCCAAATTTACTAAATCTATAATGAATGCTAATCAACATCAAATGTTGATAACTCAATAAGTATTTGCCATATCAAATTGAATGAATTGAGATTGTTATTGCCTTAATATCCAACATAAAAAATGGGAACTTAATATCTGTTTCCTACCTAAACTCTGTCTCTTTCTTTCCTGACAGATGCTCTCAGTAAGTTAGAGTTTTCATTGATATTCTGCTGTGGCACTGTTAATCTTATTTTGATTGAAACAGGGTTCTGGACAGCAAAATTGATGTATGTTTATGGTGAGGCTGTTGGAAAAAAAGTGGTAAAAAGACTTCTTATTTGGTGTGCCTGGGGCAAGAATTATGATCTTTAAAGTTATAATTTTGAAAATACTCTGTTTACTATGCTTCATTTAGAACACCATGGATGATTAATTTATGCATTTAAGCACAATATCTATATTTTGATTGACAAACCTTTTGTCATTGTCAATGATTTTCTTGCTTAAACCAAAACATAATAGAATTTCACAATAGACAGAGCATTTATCTTTCTTGTTAGATGTTGCTTTTTTATTGAATTTATTGGGGTGACATTGGTTAATAAAATTATTTAGGTTTCAGGTGTACAGTTCTATAATACATCATCTGTATATTGTATTGTGTGTTCACAACCCAAAGTCACGTCTTTTATCACCATTTATCCCTAACTTTACCCTCTTCTAACTCCCTCCACCCCTTTTTTCCTCTGGTAATCACCATACTATTGTCTGTGTCTATAGAGGTTTTTTGTTGTTGTTGTTTTGTGGTTTAATCCCTTTACTTTTTCATCCAGTCCCCCGGTGTTGCCCTTTTCAACACAGAAGTTGTAAAGCCAATTGTATGTCATATAATAATGTCATCAGATTCTCGAAGACAAATATTATGTAGCATAATTATCTCATAAGTTAAGTTTAGGGCAATTTTATTAGATATAAAATATAAATAGGAAATAAAATGATATTTAATACAGTGTAGAAGGATAATGTTATATTTAATTTAAATGCACATTATATGTCAAAAGATACTTTTACACAGTGCAAAATCACTAGACTAATGATTTAGTCTAATCTTTTGCTATTATCTAAAATAAAGATTTGAACTAAACCAAATTATTTTCTTTTTTTTGAATTGGTTATGGTTACACTGGTAAATAAAATTATATAGGTTTCAGGTGCACAATTCTATGATACATCATCTGCACATTCCATTGTGCCTTCACCATCCAAAGTCTAGTCTCCTTCCATCAACATTTATCCCCCCATTTGCTCTCACCCACCTACTTCAACCCTCCTCTCCCTCTGGTAATCACCATCAGTTGTCTGTGTCTATGAGATTTTTTTTTTTTTTTTGGCTTAATCCCATCTAAAATCTCAGTAACCTTTGCTAATTTGTAGGGTCCAACCCTACAAAGTATTATCATTATTATTTTTACTAAATCACAAGCTTAGGTTTAAAAGTTTTTAACCCAATGATGCAGTTAGAAATGGAATTGAATTTATAGATTTTCCATAACAATAGAACTAGAACAAAAGCAGTAGATCAAAATATTCTTTAAACTGAGCTGATATGTCATTCAGTTCACACATTTCTAGCAGAAAATATTTTATACTATTCCTGTCCTTAAGATATGTTTAAAAATAAACTTAGAACACAGACAATTTTGTGAATTTTATCACCTTAATACAGAGGTGGACAAAGGTAGGTTTACAATTGTCCATGTAGAAAATAATACAATAATTAATAAATAATAATATAAAAATAAATTGTTTCATGTATTCACAACTATAAACCTACTTTTGCCTACCCTGTATTTTGTTTATAGCGAATGTTTAAGAGACTTGTCTTTTCTTTTTATTTCTGGCTTACAATAGTTTCCAATTCACTAGTTAGTTTTACTTAATGTTTATTGTAGTGAGTAGTAACTTAGAATAAATTGGTCTATATCTGGTAAAACGTAAGTCTTGTTATTTAGGTTTATAGCAGTCTTATTTATTAGAACTTGAATTCCCTTCGGTTTGCATTCTGCTAAGCTTTTCAACCTAGGAAACATTCTCCTTTCTTTATGAAATTAGGAATTTACCACAGTAAGCATAAGAAATAAAGATCTGTTTTCTAATCACTCATTGTTCAATATTAGGACTGAGTGCTTCTGGGGAGAAATGTCGTTGGAGGGGTGTAGTGTTTAACTTTTTTTTTTTCCTGAAAGAGGGGGAAATGTGTCTTTCTTGAAGAAAGACAGTTGGCAAGCCTGATATGTTACTCTTCATTTAGGGAGAGATATTGTAATAAGACAATGTTTAGTTATAAATAGCAGTTATGACTTAAGTAAAGACCTGTTTCCTGTAAGACAAAAACATTATAGTGATAAATGATCACTTATTGTTCAGATATAGCAACCTTACATTGTACATATCCCCAGTATACTACATTATTTAAAATAAACTACTTCAGACATTATTCAATTAGTTGAATTGTTACAATGAATAATTACTGTAAAAATCTATCCATATAGATATTTTTCTGACTGAAATACAACTACAGTTAGCTTCTTGATCATAATTAAAATCCATGGAGGTTAAATAGGCTTTTGAGTTGTAGAATTTGAAGGAAGCTTCAAAAACTAACACTGAATGCTGGAGCATAGGACACATTGAATATTAATTGTTTTGTTAGCTTTGTTAACTAAACCTGATATCCCATGAGAGATTCTTTTGTTCAGAACCAAACTCAAACATTTTTTCTCAGGGTTAAATTATAGCAAGGAGAATGATAATATACACACACACTTATATTTTGTTCTACACTGCCATTTACCCTCATTCCAGATAGTAATGCTTAAAGCTTCTTATAAGAATGTTTTTTACATTACATTTATATGAAAAAAGTAATGCATTCTCATTACTATTGTATTTTGGGGAGAAATCAAAATTTTGAAAATTGAAGAGCTTGGTAGGAATAAAAGGCAGATATTGTTTTCTGATAGAATAAATCCACTATTATTGCTATTTTTATATTCCAGCTAATGTTCAGAAACAAGCTATAATCCAATGGCAATACACTTTAAGATCAGCTAATGGTCAATATTTGATACATGTCAAAGCACAGTTAGTGATAAATCATCTGTATTTACCATGGGAAACAGTAGGTATCTAGAAAATACAATGTTTATCTCAAGTATTCTTTTTTTTTAATATGACTTTATTGATTTCAGAGAAAGGAAGGGAGAGGAAGAAAGAAAGATAGAAATATGAATGATGAGAGAGTCATTGATTGGCTGCCTCCTGCATGCCCTCTACTGGGGATCGAGCCAGAAACCTTGGCATGTGCCCTGATAGGGAATGGAACTGCAAACTGTTGAGCCACACCAGCCTGACTCTCACATATTGTTATAGGTTTTTTTCTTGTTTGAACACTATTCTGCTTTGAGCAGATTTTCAAGTAATTTTTATGAGTTTTTTACAACAAAACATGTACTAAAATTGGAATGATAGAGGGAAAGATTAGCATGGCCCCTCTACAAAACATGTACATTTATGAAACAGGTTTTTTTTTTTTTTAATTTATCTCACTCATATTTAAAGACTAGATCAAATACCACCTCCGTTGATCTCCTCAGGCTGAATATTTCTCTCTTTTGTGCCCCTCATGCATTGCTTATGTCAGTATTTTAGTCATTAGTATACATTTACATCTTTCTCATTAAATTGTGAACTCTGGCAATGTATAATGCATCTTTATATTAAACACAACACTGAACACAGTGTCTTGTACACAGTGAGCACTGAAAACATCTATATGGAATCAAATTTCTGTGAGTCATTGCTGAACATTAGCTGCAGTATACACTCACAAAAATATACAGGCTTATAACTTATATAAAATAAATGAGAGAAGATAATTTAAATTTTCCAGTTGCTCTGCTTGGAGTTTTCTGGATGTCCAAATGATAAAGGAATTGGTGACAAACTTTAGAAAGATAAGGAAAGGGATTGTGCATGAGAGGAGAAATGTTCCTGCTTCAAGTATCACTTTTATAGCCAGTGGTTGTTTTCAATTCTAAAACAAATATATTGAACATTAATATAGAGATTCATGAAAAATATTGTGGCAGTTGTTGATCTATGTTGGAAATAGTTCACCCCATTATGTCATGTGGATTGCATCTTTCTTTTTGTTTTATGTGGTGCCTTATAAGCATACCATTTTCCCCTTGGGATTACTGCAGTGACCTGTATTCTCAGTATGCATAAAAAGTTTAAGGTATCTTGTAAGAGCTTATAGTTCATGGGGAAAATGTGTCCATTAAAAATTTTCTTTTTCCCCCCAAAAATAGTCTTTAGAAAAAATACAGTCTGGCCCTGGTCACTGTGGCTCACAGAGTCGGCCTATGCACTGAAGGGTCACGAGTTCGATTCTGGTAAAAGGCACGTATCTGGATTGCAGGTTTGATCCCCGGCCCCAGTCAGGCACATGCACGAGACAACAAATCAATGTCTCTCTCTCATTGATATTTCTCTCTCTCTCTTTCCCTCCCTCTCTCTCTCTCCCCTCCCCCCTTTCCCCCTCTCACCACCTCCCTTTTCCCTTTCCACTCTCTTTAAAAATCAATGAAGTAAATGTCGCACTGCTTTTTTATCCACTCATCTACTGATGGGCACTTGGGCTGTTTCCAGATCTTAGCTATTGTAAACTGTGCTGCTATGAACACAGCATAGGGGTGCATATATTCTTTCTGATGAATGTTTCAGGATTCCTAGGATACATTCCTAGGAGTGGAATCACTGGGTCAAATGGCAGCTCCATTTCTAATTTTTTGAGGACGCTCCATACTGTTTTGCATAGTGGTTGCACCAGTCTGTGTTCCCACCAGCAGTGTACTAGGGTTCCCCTTTCTCCACACCCTCCCCAGCACATGTCGTTTGATGATTTGTTGATGGCAGCCATTCTGACAGGTGTGAAGTGATACCTCATTGTGGTTTTAATTTGCATCTCTCTGTACACCATGGACTACTATGCAGCTGTAAAGAAGAAGAATCTCATACCCTTTGGGACAGTATGGATGGACCTGGAGAATATTATGCTAAGCGAAATAAGCCAGGCAGCGAAAGACAAATATCACATGATCTCGCTTATACATGGAATCTAAAGAACTTAATAAACTGATGAACAGAATAGATTCAATGACATGAAAGCATAGATGAGGCTGATGAATGTCAGAGGGATGGAGGAGGGCGGTGAGTGGAGGGGGAGAGAGTAACCAAAGAATTTATATGCATATATGCACAACCCAAGGACATAGACAATGGTGGGGAGAAGGACTGGGGAGGGGGAAGGGATGGGGTGGAACAGGTCATTGGGGAGAAAAAGGGACATCTATAATATTTTAAACAAAAAGAAAATTAAAAAACTAAAAAAAAAAAAATCAATGGAAAAAATAAGATTAACAAGAACATTTTTTTTTTAATGTTTCTTTATCTTTATTGTTGAGACCATTACAGATGTCTCCCTTTTAGCCCCACTGATCTCCTCCACCCCACATCCATCTCACCCCCAGGCCCTCCTCACACCAACATCTACATCCATGGGCCATGCCCATAAACATACAAGTTCCCTGATTAATCTGTCCCCACCCACTTGCCCCTCCCCACCTTCCCTCTGAGATCCCTCAGTTTCTTACAAACTTTTATGTTACTGGATCCACTTTGTTCATCAGTTTATTTTGTTTATTATATTCCACATATAAGTGAGATCATTTGGTGCTTGTCCTTCTCTGACTGGCTTATTTCACTTTGCATAATACTCTCTAGTTCGCTACATGCTGTGCCAAAGGCCAAAATATCCTTCCTCTTCACAGCTGAATAGTACTCTATGGTGTAAATGTGCCACAGCTTTTTTATCCACTCATCTACTGATGGGCACTTGGGCTGTTTCCAAATCTTAGCTATTGTGAATTACTCTGCTATGAACATAGGGGTGCATAAGTTCTTTGCGATTGGTGTTTGGAGTTCCTTAGGCTATATTCCCAGAAGTGGGATCACTGGGTCAAATTGCAGGTCAATTTTTAATCTTTTTAAGGAAACTCCATACTGCTTTCCATAGTGGCTGCACCAGTCTGCATTCCCACCAGCAGTGAAAAAATGCAGACTGGAAAAGTTACGGGTATCTTATATTTGCCAAATCTAAAGCTTTCCAAGTGTTCTAAATGAACCATTGAACACTTTGATATTTTTACCTCTCTCTTTTTATGGCTATATGTATTATGTATGTGTGGATATTTGTTATGTATGCATACACACAGGTATACACACAGATACCTTTTTTTTTTTTTTTTTTTTTTTACCTTAGTCAAATATGCCACAATGAACAAATGGTTGACTTCTATCAACTTGAAGAGATTTTTCACTTAACTGCTTTGTCTGGTTATTCTGAAGCTCAGCAATGATTTTGTGTCTTTATTGTAATATTAAAACCTTCCATGAATGAAAGAAGGACTGTTGAAATGCCACCAAGATGAAGTAAAATGTTCTTTTCTGTCAAACTAATTTATCTGAGTAAAATCCACCAAACTATTGTCATAGTTTTCTTAGCATGCTTAGAGCTCTGTGGTGGTACAAATGAAGGAGCATATGGAAGTGACTTTCTCCAAGGTACCAGTGGGTCTGGTTCTGTGGACTACATGTGCCTGTTTGCACTGCTGGCAGTTCAGTACCCTGGGAAAGGCATTGCTTTCAAATATGAGTAATTGATGAATTGTATGTAGTATGCAAATGTGAATGCATAAATCTCCTGAATGACAGCTTAATTTATGTGAGCTTTTAAGAAAGTGGGATTAGATTTTAATTAAACATCTTCAAAGGCACCCTGACTTATACAGTTTTTTTGGCTGCTATCTTTAGATAGAAGTGGGGGGAGGTTTAAATAATAATTTTACACATATTATCCACATTTTTCTACTAAGTGGTCATTGTTTCATAAAAATCAAAGTATTTAAAGAAGAAAGACATTTATCTTTAATTATAAAAGCACTGTCACATTGCAATAGTTGCAGTTTGTCATATATAACAGATAGATGTAGGAAACTATATATGGTTTGAAAGTTGTCTTAAACTTCAAACATAATTTGGGAACATACTTCAGATTCTACCATATATTTTAGTATGCCAAATTGAGCAATGGTAAATGTGGATGACATTTCTTAGTATAGATCACTAGAATATCAATGCTACATATGACTTTCTACATATTAATACCCTTAAAATAGCAAAAATAGTTGGAGATAGAGCTGTCTACTCCTCTTTGCTCTTAAATATGTCGTGTACATAGATGTAGCTGTGTGTATATAGTTTTTTTTAATTAAATTTATTGGAGTAACATTGGTTAATAAAATTATATAGGTTTCAAGTATACAATTCTATAATATATCATCTGTATATTGCATTGTCTGTTTACCACCCAAAATCAAATCTCCTTTCGTCACCATATATTCGACCCCCTTTACCCTTTACTCTACACCCCTTTCCTTTTGTATAGTTTTAACTTCTCTTTGATAATAGTATTTAGAACCTTATGTAGTGTGCAGATTAGGATTAAGAAGAGACAAATTAAAATCTTTGAAATTTATGAGCACTTTTTCCATTTATCTTTCTGTGTGATTTCATTAGAAATTAAAAGGATATACATTTAATAGATCCACTTAAAGTGTGCTGTAAATGCTATTTTTAAAAAATATATTCAATTTATTTATAGTTTCTAGTAAATCACATTGCCCATAAGTAATAAATATGTTTAAAATTTTGACCAGTTATGGGTTATTCCAAGTTTTTACCTGTTTTTTCTACATATTTGCTTTCTTTTAATTTTCATTGAAAAGCATAATTTTTTATTACTGAAAAATGACTACTTATACCTCTTCACTTGAATATGTTTTTCCTCTAATGTAACATTGTGGAATGAGTACTTCATAGGTTCTAAATCTCAGCTCTGCTCCTACTTGTTGTGTGACCTTGGGCAGATAAATTAACTATGCCTAAGTTTCAGAATTTTTGCCAGGATGAAGTTACTTAATATAAAAACACTTAGAAGTGTGCCTAACACTTGATAAGCGCTATGTAATTTATTGTTGTTGCTTATTTCCATGGTTGCCATCATATCCTCAGTTTTAAAAATATATCTTTTATTGATTTCAGAGAGAAGAATGGAAAGGGGGAGAGAGAGATAGAAACATTAATGATGAGAGAGTCTACATTCATCGACTGCCTCCTGCATGCCCCCAACTGGGAATCGAGCCCGCAACCTGGGCACATGCCCCAACTGGGAATCCAATCGCTATCTCCTGGATCTTAGGTCCATGCTCAACCTCTGAGCCATGCTTTGCTGGGCCTGTCTCCTCTCTGGCCACAAGACAGCTTCATTTCCATGTCTATGATTTAGTATGGAATGTGTTTACCATGCATCTTCTTGCCCAGGTCCCATCCAACCTTGAGACATGGCTAAGGGCTCCTTTCCTCCATAAAGTCTTCACTGACTTCCTTCCTCTGAACCAGCTCTGCTTTTCCTTAGTTCTTTTCTTTCAAAGCCTTTAATCATTTGTTCAATCATTCCTTATTTCTTTTGTTTGCACCAGGCTTACTGTTGTGAAACTTAAAGTCCACTTATATGCATTCTGCCATGTAACTTAAAAATTACTCCTAGCGTGAAGTCCTAGCTCCCTTCAACTGATTTGCCTTTATCCAAGTTTGGCGAATCAAGACATTTTAAACCCAAGTGAGATGACCATGCACAGTTCCCTCCTTCAGCTCCCTGCTTATTTTGTTCTATTATGCTTGAATTTGTTTCTTCCAATCTGAGGAGGTGCTCCTCTTTTTATTAGAAATTAAGGAAAGGAAGGTAGTTTGTCTTACACTAGGTTAAGAAATAAGTGCATAAGGTGTAGTTGATTTAAAGTCAGACAGAGGAGGGCTACAGTCTGGATCTGCTGGCTGGCCTTTGGAAAGTTAACCTCTCTGAGGCTTAGTTTCTTATTTTAACATAGGGATAATAAAATTATTTAGAGAATTAAATAAAATTGATGTGAACCTCAGTGTAATGCCTCACACATAGTAGGTGCTTATTTTCCAATACTTTTCTTTGCTTTTAATCATCCAACAACAGTAACAAATTCATAATAATGGCCTATACAATGGATTTAAAGCCCTTCCTTAACTGAGCTCTGAAATGGACCAGTTTGTCCAGGAGCAAGCTGTGTGGGACTAAATTTTCTAATTTCTTCTCTGCAGGGCTCAGAATGTATAGATACCTAATTTTAACACATACTATTATATTTTAAAGGAAATGAAAAGGACTGAGATCAGGATGCATCTGTTTTGGGTTTTTCAATCAGAACATGGAAATTAGCTAATCCTAACAACTTAAGGTTTTGCAGCTTTCACGGAAGACAAACTCTGTTCCACTGTGGGCTCTCTGTATTTTGACACACCTTTTTTTTTTTTTTAATTTTCGTTCAAAATATTACAGGTGTCCCATTTTCTCTCCAATGACCCATTCCACCGAGTCCCACCCTCCCCCCAGTCCCTCTCCACACCATTGTCCGTGTCCTTGGGTTGTGCATATATGCATATAAGTTCTTTGGTTAATCTCTCCCCCTCGACCCACCCACCCCTCTCCATCCCTCTGAAATTCGTCAGTCTGATTCATGCTCCCATGCCCGCACAACTTACAATAACTAAGATCTGGAAACAGCCCAAGTGACCATCAGTAGATGAGTTGATAAAAAAGCTGTGGAACATTTACACCATGGAATACTATGCAATTGTAAAGAAGAAGGATCTTGTACTGTTTGGGACAGTATGGAAGGACCTGGAGAATATTATGCTAAATGAAATAAGCCAGTCATAGAAAGACAAACGTCACATGATCTCACTTATATGTGGACTCTAAAGAACTTAATAAACTGATGAACAGAAATTGACTCACTTTAAATGTAAGTTTTCTGGCTATAGCCATTTCAACTCTAGCAGTAGCATATTATTTATACTTTATTGCTTGATTTTGTGAACTGGGTGTAACTTTTTCTATAATCTAATTCAATCTACATTTGTGATGAAGTGCTATGTCAGGAACTGTAGTAGGCTCAAGGATGAAATTGGTAAGCTCCACGCAGTATGGGCCATATAAGCCTCATGTGGTAAGGAGATCTTGCAGAGCACTTTGCACAGCTGAGCTCTCACTAAATATCTATTTAATTTGATTTTTCACTTCCTAGAGAATAGAACCCTTTCATAGAGCATACACGTAACACTATTTGCATTCATTTTTCAAGCTAATCTTTTTATAAATTAATAGACCTATATTGTAAAATACACAATGGGAGTTTAGGTTTAATAGTTTCTCTCCTGTATCATAACTATATTTTAGTGAAAAAATACTTTTTAAAAATAATAAAATGTTCAGTAATAAGTTAATTCTTAATTATAACAATTCTTACCAACCACATACAATTTAAAAAAAATAAATTATTATTTTTGTTAATAAAAAAAAGCCCTAAATTTTTTTCTCCTTGGAGTAAAAGTTGTAAAATATTTTCAAATTGTAACCTCTTCTTAGGTAGTACAAATAGTAGTTTAGAGCCAAGCAGAAGTGGTTTTGAATTTTGTTACTAGCTGTGTGACTTTAGGCTACTTATCTAATCTTCATGGATCTCAGATTACTATCTGTATATTGAGAATAATAATATTATTTGCAGCATTTTGGTAGGTATTACATGTTATGTGTACATATATCTTTATCTCTATCTTTCGGTCATCTATCATACTTTATATCCCAGTGTTTTTATTTACTTTTGCTTGTACACAATCAAATTTAACTTAGATAATTATAGACATATATCATTTTCAATAGTCTAGATTGGAAAAATGAAACAAAGAAGAAATGTTTAAACCGATCATGACTGTTATGAAAAGAACCATGGCTTGAAATCAGTAAACATTGGTTGCAATCATGGTTTCTCTCCAACTAGCTCTGTGATCATGAATAGGCAAACCATTTCACTTCTTTGGGTTTTAGTTTCCTTATGTGTACAGGGAAGAATTTGCACTAACAGTACTCTAAGTCTCCTTACAACTTTAACTTTTTAGGATTCTTTAGGTTCTTTGTCTCTAGAAATATCCTAGCATAGTGATTCAATGTGCTGGACCTAGATTTTCATTGCCTGGGCTCTCATTTCATTTCTCTCACATAATAGCTGTATGACTTTGGAAAGTCATTTATGCCTCTTGAGCCACAGTTTTATGCTCTTTATAATGAGCATGCAATTAATAGTACATACTTCATAATGTTGTTAAAAGTATTAAATTAGTTAACATGTATAAAGAACTTAGAAGAATTCCTGGTACATAGTAACTATTTACTGTAAATTACATTACCCAGAGCTGCAGAGGACAGAATTCATGTCTTATACTTCTTATTGTCCCTCATTCAGATCACCTGACTTTGCCTCTAGTAGATGCTTGTGAACAGTTGATTGATGATACAGATTTTAATTCTTCCCAGAGTAACCACATTAAAAAAAACTCCAAAGTTCTCATTTTTAAGTTTAATAAGACTCTAGATACATATTTATGGAAGAATGCAGCCTGAATCATAATGAGCAAATAATGATATTGGACAACATGGATAATAAAGATTATAGATGACCTCACTTCATAAGTTACATTTTAAGCTAACCTTCTTTCACTGTCATGTTTTTGAGTGATTCCCCCTCCCCCCTCCGCCCAGTAATATATCCTTATATATTATCTTCCAAGATGTCAGATGCTCATTGTTGTACAACAAAATTGGGAAAACATTTTCTTGCTAGAAAAATAAAATTCTTCTGTTGATGGAACTTAAAAATCTTTTAAAATATATTCTTTACAATTATTTATGGACTTTCTACTCAGTATGGTTTGCATGAGGCCTTAAAACAAATAAATTAGAAAATTATGAGAAAATAGCCTCCTTGACAAGAAAGATATTTATGCTGTAATTAATGTTTACTTAAGAAAGACCTATGTAATCTAACCCAGGAAGTCACAGTATACTTTAGAAAGGATATTACACTTGTTTTGCCTGCCACCGTTTGGACATAGTTGCAGAATGCATCCATGTGCTCTCTTATTCATTTTGCCATTTATTTCCCCTCCATTTATTTTAATTTCACAATACTCATATTACATACATTATAAAATGGAGACAAGTTGTGCTTTACCCCTTTCTCTTAAATCGAAAAAATAACAAGTACATACATCTTCTTTCTGTCTTGTTGGATCAACATCCAACTCATTGTAAGCAAAATATTGTACAAGGTGGGGCAAAAGTCAGTTTACAGTTGTGAGTATGCAGAACATTGTTTACTCTTGTATTATTATTTATTAATTATTGCGTTATTTTCTGTATGAACAACTGTAACCCACTTTTGCCTCACCCTGTATGTCTCATTCTAAAAAGAAACTAAACCCAGGCTAATTTTGCAGAATTTCATAAAGAAGGAAAATTTTTAAACTTTCATTAGTGATCTCTGTTTTGGGGGCAGTTGTGGATTTTAGAGCTATGTGCTGTCACTGGTCTCCTAATCTGGAAGCAATACAGGAGATGGCCCTCAGAAATAGAAATACACTGATAGTCTGACCGTATCTGAATAATATTGCCAAGAAATGTGATGCTAGTAACCAGCGATTGACTTTGGCCAAGTTTGCTTATTTCTAGTAGAATCTGACCAAACCCAGATACTTCAGTCCTTTTGAGATGTCTAAGTTTGAAGTGGTTATGTGCTAGTTAGATCTTACAATGAACTTCTGAGAGATAAAACTCACCTTTCTTTATTCAGTAAGTCTGGAATAAGGCTTGGCAATTGTAGTTATTGAAAACCTCACAGGTAATTCTGATGTGTTGCTAAGATTGAGAATCACCAGGTTACTTTTTTCTACTATAAAAATTGTCTCCCTTTTCCATTTTCTTCAAGATGAATTGCTTTCCTAGTGAGACTATAAATTTAGTGAACAATGGTATGCTGTAAACATTTGAGTCTTAACATTGATGGACTTTTTAGGTAGAGAGTTGTAGCCCATCTCTTGTAGACATAGGAAAGTCTTTTCAGCCGATGCATGTGTGGATACATGAGTTTAATTTTATGTGACTGGATTTGGATGATTGGAGTTGAGAACCATTAACTGAAATAGCAACATAAAATACATTGAAACCAGTCTAAATATTAGAAATAAACTCCAAGTAACTCAAATTGAGTTTCTTAGTATGTATTATACACTCAGTAGATAGAAATAGTTACAATAATTTCACAAGAAAATAAATCTACAGCCTAAAATGTGAAAAGTTCAGTCAGACAGTCTGTCTTCGGGCCTTTGGGCCTACATAAACCTTTTAATCTAGGTGTTTCAATTGCATGAGTAAAACATTGTACAGGACAACCTTCTCTTAACAGAATGAGGGAATTTCTCATTACTCATTTAGGTAATCTGTTGAAATACAGTTTGCCACCTCAGAATGTTAAATCTTTATAGGAAGGGGAGTTTTGAAATACAAGGATCCCTAATTTTTTTTTTTTTTACAAAACAATCTGTATGGACAATGATGTCACTAAAAGTGGCCATAATTTATATTCAAATAATAATTTATACAAAGAATAAAGTAACTTATTCAACAAAATGTTTGCTTCTACATAGAGAAAGAAACAAACTTTTATTTTGGTAGCAAACATTTCCAAAGAAAGCAAATGTTTTAGTCCCTGCGGCCAAAATAAATGTTTTCTTTAAGGCTGTTAAGGCAGCCAAATGTTTTCATACCATTTTCAAAATGTTTCCACCTTTTATTTTCACAGAAAGAGTCTCTCTCTTTCCCACCCATCATCCTATGGAAATATTTTGAAAATGTATTTTGACCATGAAGACAGGGAAAAACTTTGAAAATGTTGTCTTTATAAGCGTTAAAAGGATGCTTTCAAAGTTTAAGAAAGGTTAAGCAAAAATGACTGCTAGTGTGGTACTGTTGAAAGGCACTAGAAGTGGCAGAACAAAGCCTTAGCTTTGACTTTGTAACTTACTTGTTGGGTGACCTTTGACAGATCACCTCACCTCTCTTGGTTTTCAGTTTATTATTCAACAAGATGAAAGAGTGTTACTAAATGCCATATAATCTACATTTTGCATTTCAATAAAATATATTGACTACATGTGCCTTCAAACATCAAGGTAGCCTCTATATTTTTAAATAAAATGAGCCTTACAATATTTTTAATTTTTCTAATGGAGCATTCTCTTACCCTTGAGTCTTATTTGAAAAAATAAAAACAAAGACACAAATAAAACAAACACAGTATTCTAAAACCTGAATTAAGTATTGCCAGCAATGTGTACTGTACTCCTAGCAACTGTGGATACATTCAAATTTTTTCTCCTACAATGCAATTGCCTCTAAAACCATTTTAAATGATTTTCCTCTTTGCCTCATTTTCACAGGCTGGACAAGTAAAAATAGCTGTGGGTTTTTTTAGTTAAGTTTGATAAAGAGGAAAAAATAGAATATAAGCACTATGTGAACCATGAGTAGTATTTGTGGCTTAAAATTTAAGTAGATTATGGAGTTTTGAGAAGTTTTACTCAAACAATACAGACAAGAAAGTTAAGACAAGCAAAGTATGATATTCATTATATATTATACTACAGTGAAAGCAAAATGTTAGACCAATTAAATAAACTATATTGACTTAACAGTTCTAAGAGTCTTAACTACTTCACTACTTTCCATAATAGCTGTCAAATTATTAAGCACTATTATTAAAAACTATGTACTAGGCATCACTCTACAGGCACATTTTGCCTCTCTCGTGTGTGTATGTGTATATGTGTGTGTATCTTTACTACAACTCTAAGAGGTGTTAATACTTCCAATTTGCAGATTAAGATTCTAAGAAGTATAGAAGTTAGATGACTCGACCAATATCAAATGACTTGTCTAGGTACACTGGCAATAGGCTCAAAATGGTCTATTTAATATTAAAATGATTTAAAATTGCCGTGTCTCTGTGTCACTCAACTACAGCAAGTAACGGCCTTTATAATAACAAAGTAGTAGATAGGTGAAGGGTATGAACTGGACAGTTTCATCAGTTCTTAGAGAACTTTTCACTTGGTTATTAGAATGAGACTAAGATAGAAGCAATATGGATTGCCCTGACAAATGATCTGTCCAAAGCAAGGCCCCAAAGTCAAACTCTTATCATAATTCTTGGAGGTCTATTTCATGCCTTTTGACTTAGAAGGCCACAAAGAGCTTTCAGCTCATTAGTATGGCCTAAATGGAGAGAGTGGTGGCCCTGCTCTAGCCTGACCATGGCTGTTGATCTCTGCCTGGTTCTGAATGGCAGTAAAACCCTTATGGCTGAAAATAATATAACAAAGTTACAGGAAGACAGAGCTGTGACATTTTACATGCATGGAACAAGGCTTTAGCAAATGAAGAAAGCTATCAGGCAGTGGAATTTTTTTATTTATTTGTTTTTATGGACTGCTCTTGATTTGTAATTGCTTCTAAATTACAAGTTTTCCTTTCTGTGTCAACTATTAAAACTCACAAATAGTTAATGAGTGCCTACTAAAAGCTCAGCAACTTTTTTTAGCATCAGTGATGTATGTAAGTAAATATAAAGATGCAGTCATCCTCAAGGAACTTGAACTATAGTTAGGAATATAAAACATTAATTAAATTTTACATCAAAGATTTACTTGAGAATATCAGACTACCATATAAGAAGTGGCATATTTTGATGTACAGATAAACTTTTATATTTCTGTTATAACTATTATTATAATAAAAGTAGAGTTTAAATGAAAAAGTGGAATTTTATGAAAGTTAGAACTATGATAAACTGTTTCATTATTACCTACATTTATCCTTATTAAACAGAAAAATAAAAGTGAGTGACTATAGTGCTGGCATATGGTTGAACAATGACATTGCAGATATGTTTACATCACAGGCAGATGATTTACAATAATATCAATAGCTAAGTTCTTGGCATAGGCATAGCATTAGCATGTTCACGTTTTGGAAGTGCTTTTTATTTCTGCACATCACATTATCTGTATTTTCCAAAGTGGGAATATGCATACTGTGAATAATTCCTCAGAATGGTCCTTGCTTAGAAAACTGGCAGTTATTTAGCAGTCATCTTTGACTTCATGTTTTACTCAAGATTTTTAATTTATGTTTTATAGTTATGAATTGCCATGCATTTTAATGAATTTTAACAAATTATAGAGATGGCCTAAACAATTTTATCCATATGCCAATATTTTCTCTTTAGCACTTAAATGTTTGATTTTTGCATGCCTGTTGACTAGCGTTTCTCTTAGAATTATATGATCTCAGATTCTGAAATGTATAAGTCAATTAATTCTTGTTTTTGTCACTCCCAATCTAGTCAGCTTTGATTTATATAAGTATTTGTTTCTGGTTATAGAGGATGATAACTTACTTGCTTTTTATTTGTTTAATAATATATACTTAGAAAGCTTTAAAAAATGATCAGCGTTTTAAATGTTTGCATCATATCAAAAATATTATTTAGAAATATCTGACCTAAATTATAAAACACTATTTTGGATATGAAATATCTCATCTTAACTGTAAATAAGGACATTGTTGCTCAGAATATAATTGGTTTCGCATGCTGACCATTTACCTTTGTGGGTAGTTAATGTACAGAAAAGGATAATTTTTGATAATGTAGTAAGATCGAATGAGAAAACTGAGACTTCAAAGGGGTGGAGTTGCTATTGAATTCCCCATAAACCATCCTGACTGCTATTTCTTCCCATAAAAAGGAAAAATTGAAGGTGCTGTGGTATTATCACAAAGATCCTATGGTATTAAATATAAGGAACTGAAAAAGTCATTTAATCTAACATCTTCAGTTTACAAATATAGAGGAATGGAGTCTAGGGAGTTTAGGTGACTTGCCCAAGACCCTAGAGATAATAATGGCAGTTCCAAATTTGTTGTAATGCTTCCATGCCTCTACCTATGCTCTTTTTCATGGCTTCTAAATATTTAGGAAAGCAGCTTTCCATATGTTTTGGAACATAGATATGTTTCCCATACTTAAATTTTGCTAATATCAGAGACTTTACAATGTCTTCATGATTATTAAAAAATATTATTTATTGATTTTACAGAGAGGAAAGGAGAGAGAGAGAGGAATAGAGGAAGAGAGAAAGAGAGGAGGAGAGAGAGAAAAAGAGAGAGAGAGAGAGATAACATCAATTTTTGTTGTCCCACTTGCTTTTGCATTCATTGGTTGATTCTTATATGAGCCCTGACCAGAGATTGAACCCACAACCTTGGCATATCAGGATAACCCTCTAACCAAGTAAGCTTCCTGGCCAATGCAAGGCCTTCATAATTTTTCATTGCAGATATAATGGTTTTATTTTAAACTAGATAAACAATTAAAATGACAAAGTCAAATGAAGAATTATTTGATTTAGAAAACATGGCCACAATGCTTTCCTTTCAGACAGTTGTGTGATGGTAAATGTTTAACTGGCTGCACCTTGGGGTGGGAGTGGATCCCTGATCTGTAGTATTTGCTGATTTCCATCGTGTAAACACTCTCACCATGGCCTATTTCAAGCCACCAAACTGAGATCCTCAATGTGAAGTTAGGAGTTGACACACAAAGTTTGTGTTTACAAGCTGGTACAAGTTAGTTCAAATACGTCACTGCTTTCAGAGCCCAAATGACGGACTGGAGATCCAATTCAGGGTCTTTTTATCTCACTTGGGTCCTCATTTTCAGTTTATGTACATATACACACACTCACACATACATTTGACTCCTGAATTTCATGTTATTATCTGTTTTCTTTTAGAACCACTATCCATTGCTTTGCTAATAGATTACTATTTGTCCATATATTGAAAGTATTACTTTGAGTTATATATGTTGCTCATAGGAGGATGTAAAGCATAACATTAATCACTGCATTTCTGGAGAAAAAGGAAAGAAAAGGAATTTTCTGACAACACGTGTAAGATTTGGGTAAAATCATCTGTCTTTGACTTGGACTTGAGGTCCTAAATAATGACATACTTCCTTTAGGGACATCCTTTATCCATATACCACACTCCCACTGACTCCTTCAAGGAATGAAGCTGTGGCCAAACAATGCCGTTTAAAGTAGAATTATTGAAAAATAAACTATAAACTTCCAGTGTAATGTTTCAGAGGACGGAAACATCTTGTATTTATTGAAATTTATCTGGAACACAAGTTAGATTTTTTGCAGTACTCTTAGTCAGAGGTGATTAACAACCAATTTTAGAGCACCAACAATTGCAGTGTTAATGTTTAATTAGCAAAAGGGAAGCACCTGTAGTGTGGAGGAAGAGACTCCAAGATTAGACTATACACATGCAGATTGTAACAAAGGACAAATTAAATGAGCACACTATTTATCTTCAGGGAAAATATAGTTGCTGAGCTGTTAGCCCCAACTCCCGGGAAGTAAAAGCAGTAAGTAACCTCTTGCATGTATATTTCATAGCTGGCTTTTAACCAATGAATTCCAATAAGGAATGTTTGTGAGTTTTCCTGTCCTTTCAGCACAAAGGCAAGCTGATTGTGCTTGGGACAATTAGATCTAACACACCTTCAGTTTAATATGTCATGCCTTGCACTTGACATGTTAGCTCTCACCCCTCAAAACTGTTTTGCCCTTCTCCTCCAACACATTATCCCCGTCATTGACCTTCTTGTATTTAAAAGGAGGAGATTATTCTAAATTCTTTCTTAAAACCTATCCTTTGCTGCCACTTTCACATTCATATTTATCCTTTTACTAAAGGATAAGAAGATTTAATATGATTATTCTTGGCAGGAGGCCTAAGGTGAAACCCTGTAGTACTTAATGTGTAAATTATAATGTATGTAGTAGTGAAAACAGGCTTGTGAAATACTCATGTAACCACAAGAATTTAAAGGAAACTGTCAGAGAGTTTGTACCCTTTAGAGGCTAATATTCATTGAAAAGCATCTCATAATATGTTATATCGGAAGGGTAAATGAATAGTTTAAGTTAAACACAACCATTAACTTTCTGGAAGACAGGAAGATAAAGGATGCAATAGCCTCTCAGCAAGGGTTTAAAAAAATGCAAAACCCCTTCCTTCTTCAGTTACTTTGAAGCCTATTTGGAATGATTAATTTTCCTGTGGCTTAATGTAAATTGAGAATTAAATAGAAACTGTGTTACCTTGCTGACCTCGCCTCCCCAGGTTTCAAGCTAAACTTGTGGATGGTGTTTCTAATCAAGTGCATTTCAAGCAGAATCAATCCTTTCATTTAACTAGGAAACTAAAGGAAAATATTTTTCAGTTTTTATATATTGTTAATTTTCAAAAGAAGTTTCATTTCTAAATTTTGATTGCAAAAATATTCAGTGTGTTTCCCTCCTGTTGCACTAATTGGTAACCTTGCCACCTGCTAATTTTGGTGGCAAAATTAAACCAGTTCTGGGAGAGTTTGTAAGAAAATCAATATATTTGGCTCTTATTTCTACCTCCAAAGCTCCAAAGGAATTCCACGAAAGTGCACATTGTAAAGTATCCTGGCAAAACGTTCAAAATAATTATCTTAGTCCTCCCTCCTTCCTTCCTTCTTTCCCTCCTTCCCTCCTCTGTCTTTCTCTCCTTGTCTTTCCCTCCTTCCCTCCTCTGTCTTTCTCTCCTTGTCTTTCCCTCCTTCCCTCCTCTGTCTTTCTCTCCTTGTCTTTCCCTCCCTCCCTCCCTCCCTCCCTCCCTCCCTCCCTCCCTCCCTTCCTTCCTTCCTTCCTTCCTTCCTTCCTTCCTTCCTTCCTTCCTTCCTTCCTTCCTTCCTTCCTTCCTTCCTTCCTTCCTTCCTTCCTTCCCTCCTGGTTATGTTTACTTTGTACCAAGAACCATGTTAAGCACAATCAATAAAATATAGTCCCTGCCAGCAAGAAATTGAGTCTAGACACATAGCTATATTTATTTACATTTAATATTTGCAATAGGCAGAATGGGACAAACTGCTTCCTTTACCAAGGTGCTGAGATGAATTTAGTTTACATTTCTACAGTGCCTAAAAGGATGAAAGTGCTGTGCACATGTAGACAATGCCTTGCTGCCCTAAAGTTGGAAGGATGGTTAGGGTTGGGTCATCCCCAGCTTGTTTCATTGCTCTTAATATACTCCATTGATGTGGTTAAATTGCCAAAAGTGTTTAAGAACTTTAATTCCTCTGGCATTTTGGCCTTGATAGATATTATTTTGTCTCACAAAGATGAAAGGATCAACAGATTTTTACTACTTAGAGCAGGCTTCAAATTGTATTTAACAATTATGAAATAAGAACATGTTAGGTGAATTTATGTTAGAAAAAATTATCAGTGATGAAACACTTTTGATTTTAAGGTATAAAGGCTTACTTTTGTTTCTATCCTCCTGCCTTGAGGGGGTGTTATTTAATAGCGTATTTGTTCTTGTCTAGCCTGCTGTGCCAGAAAATAGCATTCTCTCAAAACAGAAAATAAATAACCTCCAGAAAGAGAAAGTCCAAAGACAATGAACATATGCACTGGGAGATTCTATCATACACAGTATATTTAGTACAATAATTATAATATTAATATAAGACTAATGGACTTAATAAAGGCATGATACAAAATACAAAAGCAAAAACACATGGAATAATTACATATTCTCATTTCTCGTTTACAAATAAAATTTCCTCATGTAATTATTTAAAAAGTTTTTAGTATTTTTTACTCCTTCTCTCTATATATTTGGGGATAGATTTTGTGCTTTTGAGTGTTGAACAATGGACATAAGAGAGTGCACATATTCATTTTCTCATAGTAAAACTATGGTTTTCCATGTTGAACTGTGTCAGGGAATTTTTCTAATCTTGAATTTGCATTGTGGGTTTAGTCATCAGGAGCATGCCCACAACATCATACCCTGTTCTGATAAGCCTGTACAGGATTTGAGTCTAAGCTTATTTGTGGATAAACTGGTGAAGTTTGGATTTTAGTTTATCTTGAGTTAAAAGTCAGTTATAAGGACTTGGATCATATTGCCCTTTTTGTAAACGTGTTGTTCTTAGGAACTATAGGACCAAATTGTCATCAGTAACATCAAAGAGATTCTCACCTGAAATGGAGACCCACCCACATTAGCCATGGATGCAACTAATTTCATTTCACTTCAAAAAGTGGTAAAACATTCTAGTGACAGTCAAATGTGTTTATGAGGGAACATTAAAAAGCAGATTCTTAAATATACAAATTAAATTGATTTTATTTTTATTTTTTACCATTAAAGAAAAGACGTAAGTTATAGGTATGGCGGAATGTGTCATTATTTTAGGAAAATTTATATTTTTTATAGGAAAAGTTTATTCACATTGGGTGAGGGGAAGATAGAGGGAAATAGGAAAATAATCTTTGCTAGATGTTGGATTTGTTAAGTTTGTTTACTTAAAGACAGTAAAGTAAAAGGATATTTTTGAAGAATTGAATGCTGAAGGTGATAGTGTTTTTGACTTAGAACAGCTAAAAAAAGGAAACAAAAAAGTTTCAGGAACACCCTTGTAAAAAACATCAAATAAGTTGTATGGTGCAACACACCATTACTATATGAAGTGAAAATCTATTTAAATTAGAAAATTCTGCTCAAAGATGCCCACACATTGGTTGTTTCTTTACCTTCCTTGTACATTATTTTATTATGGAGGATTTTAGAAAGAGAAGTTTGCAAATTCCTTGAATCAAATAACTTTGGTACCCATTTAGCAGATGATGAAACTGAAGCATAGAGAGGTTGAGTTTCACGTCACAAACGGAATCAATGACTCAGATAAATTCAGAGTTTCTGAGTTCACAGTCCCTTGCTGGAATTTTGAATTGTGTTGCCTTGTGGAAACCATAATTTAGGAAGAAAAATTACATTTTGGAAAAGCATGTTAATAATATGTATCTACGATCCAGTGTCTCAAGTTTTTCTTGTGATATTTGAACCTAACCAAATTTACCTGACTTCAAAGTGAAAGTGAAGGAGAACAGGGAACCTTCTGAGACCATCTCTAGTTGCTCATTAACATATCTACTGCCATGGCAATCTTAAAGATCTTCATGCTCATTTACTAAAGTCTAGCAACTTATTCATGTTTATGCCACAATCAGTGACAAAATCATTAGAATTTATTTCTCTATTTCTTAGTCAATTGCTATGTTCTATTCTGACTTTGATGAAAATTGTCTTTATTATTTCAAAGCAGAAAAGAGATGTGGGGCAAAGTTTGTTTTTTTCTTTTTCTTGGTGGGGTGGGGGATGCCTAAAAAATGTTTTGCAGGCAAGGGGAGGAATGGGGAAGGAAAAATGACAAAGAAATTTGTTTGTAAACATGTATTACTTGTATTATAGTTACGTTGAGAAAAATTAGATTTTAAAATTAAAGTGTAAAGTTTCAATTCTTGAATTTGGCCTTAGAAGTAAGGACTTGGGATATAAATTAGGTATGTAGTAGGAGATGATTGGGGGAGTTGATAATTCTTTTAGTACTAGCATTCAGATGAGAAAATGACTTTTCTAATATGTAAACTACAGGATATATCTCTCATGATATATTTTTTGTGGCATTCAAAATTATTTCAAACAAAATAGAAACAGACTCATAGATACAGAGAACAGACTGACAGCTATCAGAGGGGTGGTGTGTGTGTGTTGCAGGGCTGTGTAAAAAAGGTGAAGGGATTAAGCAAAAAAAGATAAAAAGAAAAAAGACAACAGTATGGTGATTACCAGAGGAAGAGAGGGTTGGGGGAGGTAGAAGAGGGTAAAGGGGAGATATATGATAATGGAAGGAGGCTTTACTTTGAGTGGTGAACACAATACAATATACAGATGATGTATTATAGAATTGTGCATATGAAACCTATATAATTTTATTAACTAATGTCTCCCCAATAAACTCAATAAATATTTTAAAAATCATTTCATTGGAAGTTGTAATTCTATTAATAACTACAACTAGAGTAAAAATACTCTATTATATTTGTGTAGTACTTTTATAGAATTGTGGTAAAACACATATAACATAAAATGTACCATCTTAACCATTTAAGTAATTTATTTTTTTTAATTGTAGTAAAATACATGTAACATAAAATTTACCATCTACCACTTAAAATCTATATAATTTTATCACCCCAGTAAATTTAAATTAAAAAAATTAACATGTACATCATTTTAAGTGTACAGTGCATTAGTGTTAACTACATTCAAATTGTTGTGCAACAGATCCCTGGACTTTTTTATCTTGCAAAACTGAAACTATACCCATTGAACAACTCCCCATTTCCCTTCCCCCCAGCCCCTGGCAAACACATCTCCACTTTCTATGAGTTTCTATGAGTTTAACTACTCTAAATGCCTTACATAGGTGGAATCATTTAGTATTTCTTTTCTTGTGACTGCCTTATATTATTCAGCATAATGTCCTCAAGGTTCATCCATATTGTAGCATGTGTCAGAATTTCCTTCCTTTGAAGCTGTGTTTCACTTTTACCTTTTCAAACCAGTGTTCATATATATTGACAAATAATCTGTACACAACTACAAGTGAGAATAATGCTATGATATTACTCAAATATTTTGATTTTGGGACGATTTTCCATAGAACCAATCCAGCAACTTAACTTAAAGGATAAGCTAAAATAGACAGAGGAGAAAATTATGTATACTTTGAAGTTAACAAATTATCTACATTTGTCCACAAAAGTAACTTAGTTATAATTATCAGATTAATAGATTATTTCATTTACATCTCTAATATTAAAGTGAGAAAACACATCTAGAATTGGCAAGTAATTTGCCTGACTTTGCACAGCTCAACAATGGCAAAAGTGCTACATTAGTTGTCTGTTGTGCAACCAGTTGCCTCAAATTTAGCAACTTAAAACAACACCCATTTATTATCCCACAGTTCTATAGGTGAGAAGTCTGGAGGGGCTTGACTAGATTCTCAGAGTCTTACAAGGCTGATGTCAAGATATACTTGAGATTTGGCTTTGATCTGGAAGAATCTGCTCACAAGCTCATTGAAGTTGTTGGCAGAATCTAGTTTATTTCAGTTGTAGGTTTTTCTCAAGGTTTCTCTTGGCTTCTAGAAGCCACCTGTATCCTTGACACGTTCCCTTCCTTCTTTAAACCAGTGATGGTACGCCACTACACCGAATATCTCAGATTGTTTAAAGCTGTTTTATTTTAATAAGAGTTCTTACTATTTATTCACGTAGAGCAAAAATTTTAAAAAGATCTTAAATCATCATGGAAACTGTCTTTTCTGTATTTATTTATTTAAATTTATATATTATTGTTGACTGTATTGTACATGTCCCCCTTCCCTTTCTTTGCACCTCCACCCAGCCCTTGCCCCACCCCAGAACTTCACTGCACTAATTGAATGTGTGCTCTCAAACTGTATTCCTAAATATAGAGGTTAATAGTGGTTAACTTCCTAAAAGTCTTGTTTAACTTCCTAAGCTCTACTGAGTTGTGATATTAACACCATGCTCTTGCATTTTCTGATTGAAATTCTCACTTGAAATGTTAACTATAGAGATCATCATGGGACTATACGCAGACTGACAATTATCAATGGGACTTCATTTGCCAGACATGAAAAACAATATTTTGGCTAGTTGGAACAGGCTCCCTAATGCTGGTACTAAAGTGCCCTTTGTGCTAAAGAAAGCCTGTGAAATAATACAAAGCAAAAGGCAGTGGCCTTACAGAAAAACAGCAGCAGTTCCAGCAGGGTATGCTGAAGCCTTCCCAAGACAGTGAAGCTCAGCAAAATGTGTCCCCAGGAACCCTAATATCTTAAAGATATTTCATAATGAAAATGGTCTATGGTCAAATATCATGCATAGCGGATAGTGAATTGACTCTTGTAGCTGGAGTAGAAGTCTCATTTAAGAAATAATTGGAGAAAAGGGAAAAAAGCTGAATTAAGGCAGATAGCTAGACTAAGGCATTTAGACTTTATTTTGTGTGCAGGCAGGAAACACTGAAGGTTCTAGAGCAAAAGATGACATAATGAAAGAGATGTTTCTCCAAAATTCATAGCACAGTTTATGTAGAATGGATTGGAACAATGAAGCCACCTGTTTAAAATAACCTGGGCATAAAGTGATGAGGGCCTGAATTAGGGTGGTAGACATAGAAATGGATAAAGATGGAAATTTACAACACATATCACAATAGAACAGAAATATTAAAGATTGAAAATGAAAGGAGAGGATGAGGGAGAATCAAAATTATCCTCAAGTTTATAGTTTTGGTAACTGAGAACATACTTGTATTGCTGGCAAAACAGAAGAAGGGAGGGTGGTCTGGAGAGCAGGATTTGGGGAGGCATATATTGAATTTGAGAAGTCAGTAGGATGTATCCGAAGGTGCATATTAACTTCTTATCCATTCCCTTGATATTAGAAGTTTTTCAGTGATGTATTCTTTGATTCAAGAATGCCTTTATTTTAAAACAAGTATCTGACAATGATATGATACACCTTAAAAGGGCAAATGTTTATTTAATTTGATTTACTCTAAAATTTACTAAGGTTTATTAATTTCACTGATGCTAATACGAATTACACAAGCAGAGCAAAAAGAGGCTGCAAAGAATACCAGTCACTCATCAGAATTTCTGTTATACAAACCTTGTTAATTATACTAAGTACTGTATTAGAATTCAGTCAATTTATGACAAAAAGAGAACTGTTTAAAGGTGCTAACACTAGCCTAGAGCACATTTTATTTATTTATTTATTTAGACTTTACTTATTTGGTTTTTAAAATTTTTTCTTTATTGTTGAAAGTATTACAGATATCCCTCCTTTTTTCCCCTATTGACCCCTCCACCCCGCATCCACCTCCTCCCATTCCAGGCCTTCACCACACTATCATCTGTGTCCCTGGGTTATGCATATTTGTCAGTCTGTTCCATGTTTCTATATCTCTGGATCTATTTTGCTCATCAGTTTATTTTGTAGATTAGATTCCACATATAAGTGAGTTCATGTGATATTTGTCTTTTTCTGACTAGCTTATTTCACTTAGCATAGTACTCTCCAGGTCTCTCTATGCCCTCTCAAAAGGTAAGAGATCCTTCCTTTTTTACAGCTGCATAGTATTCCATGGTGCAAATGTACCACATGGTGTAAATGTACCACATTTTTTATCCACTCATCTACTAATGGGCACTTGGGCTATATCCAGATCTTAGCTATTGTAAGTTGCCTTGCTATGAACATAGGGGTGCATATTTTCTTTCTGATTGGTGTTTTGCTTTTCCTAGGATGTATTCCAAGAAGTGGGATCACTGGGTCCAATTGCAGTTACATTTTTAAGTTTTTGAGGAAACTCCATACTGTTTTCCATAGTGGCTGCTCCAGTCTGTATTCCCACCAGCAGTGTACCAAGGTTTCCCTTTCTCCATATCCTCACCAGCACTTGTCATTTGATGATTTCTTGATGATAACCATTCTGACAGGTATGAAGGGATACCTCATTACTTTTTTAATTGGCATCTCTCTGATGGTTAGTGACTTTGAGCATTTTCTCATATGTATCCTTGTTATCTATATATCCTTTGGAGAAGTGTCTAAGTCATTTGCCCATTTTTTAATTGGATTTTTTGTCTTCTTTTTGTTAAGTTGTATGAGTTCCTTATATGTTTTGGATATTACCCCCTTATCAGATGTATCATTATCAAATATATTCTCCCATACAGTGGGCTCCATTTTAATTTTGTTTATGGTTTCTTTGGCTGTGCAGAAGCTTTTTATTTTGATGTAGTCCCATTTGTTTATTTTCTCCTTTGTTTTCCTTGCCCTAGGCGATGTATTGGCAAACATATTGCTATGAGAGATGTCTGAGACTTTGCTGCCTATGGATTCTTCTAAGATTTTTATGGGTTCAAGACTTACATTTAAGTATTTTATTCATTTTGAGTTTATTCCTGTGTATGGTGTAGGTTGGTGGCCTAAGTTCATTTTTTTGCATGTACCTATCCGATTTTCCCAGTACCATTTATTGAAGACACTGTCTTTACTCCATTGTGTGCTCTTTCTTCCTTTGCCAAATATTGAGTGCAAAGGTTTCGGTCAATTTCCAGGTTCTCTGTTCTGTTCCATTGATCTCTATGCCTGTTCTTGTGCCAGTACCAGGCTGTTTTGGTTACAGTGGCTTTGTAATATAACTTGATATCCATTATTGTGATCCCTCCAACTTTTTTCTTCTTTCACAAGATTACTGCAGCTATTTGGGGTCTTCTTTGGTTCCATATAAATTTTTGGAGTATTTGTTCTAGATCTGTGAAATATGCCATTGGTATTTTAATAGGAATTGTGTTGAATCTATAGATTTCTTTGGGTAGTAGGGACATTTTAATGATGTTAATTCTACCAATCCTTGAACCGGTATATTGTTCCACTTGCTTATATCTTCCTCTATCTCTTTTTTCAAGGTCCTGTAGTTTTCCAAGTACAGGTCTTTTACTTCATTGATTAAGTTTATTCTTAAGTATCTTAACTTTTATGTTGCATTAGTCAATGGAATTATTTTTTTTAGTTTCTCTTTCTGAGAATTCATTTTTGGTGTATAAAATTGCCATCGACTTTTGGGTGTTAATTTTGTATCCTGCTACCTTGCTGAATTCATTTATTAAATCTAGTAGTTTTTTAGTGGAGTCTTTAGAATTTTCTATGTACAATATCATGTTATCTATGGATAATGACAGGTTTACTTCTTCCATTCCAATTTGGATGCCTTTTATGTTTTCTTTTTGTCTGACCTCTGTGGCTAGGACTTCCAGTACTATGTTGAATAAGTGGTGAATATGGACATCCCTGCCTTGTTCCTGTTCTTAGTGAAAATGCTTTTTAGTTTTTGCGCATTGGGTATGATGTTGGTTATAGGTTTGTCATATATGGCCTTTATTATGTTGAGGTACGATCCCTCTATTCACACATTGCTGAGAGTTTTTACCAAAAATGTGTATTAGATTTTGTTGATTTTTCATTGATATGATCATGTGATTTTTGTCTTTCAATTTGTTTATGGGATGCATCACATTTATTGATTTTTGAATATTGTACCAGCTTTGCATCCCTGCAACGAACCTCACTTGGTCATAGTGTATGATCTTTTTAATATATTGCTGGATCCAATTTGCTAATATTTTGTTGAGGATTTTAGCATCTATGTTCATTAAGGATTTTGGCCTGTAATTCTCTTTCTTTGCAGTGTCATTATCTGGTTTTGGAATTAGACTAATGCTGGCCTCATTAAAAAAAAAAAAAAAAAAAGCTTGGAACTGTTCTTTCTTTTTTGGGGGGGGTTATTGCTTTTTTTTTTTAATTTTTAAATTTTATTTTTGTTTAAAATATTACAGATGTCACTTTTTCTCCCCAATGACCCGTTCCACCCTGTCCCATCCCCCTCCCCAGTCCTCTCCCCACTATTGTCTGTGTCCTTGGGTTTTGCATGTATGCATATAAATTCTTTGGTTACTTTCTCCCCCTCTACCCACCCGCACTCCTCCATCTCTCTGACATTCGCCAGTCTGATCTATGCTTCCATGTCATTGAATCTATTCTATAACATGGAACTGTTCTTTCTTCTTGGATTTTTTGGAATAATTTGAGGAGTAAAGGTGTTAGTTTTTCTTTGAATATTTGGTAAAATTTTCCTGTGAAATAGTCCAGGCCAGGGTTTTTGTTTGCTGTGAGCTTTCTGATTACTCTTTCAATTTAATCAGTTGTTATCAACCTATTCGGATTTTTTGCTTCTTCCTGATTCAACTTTGGAAGGTTGTATTTTTCCAGGAATTCGTCCATTGCATCCAGGTTGTCCAGCTTGTTGGCATGTAGTTGTTCATAGTATTTTATTACAATCCTTTGTATTTCTGTTGGGTCAGTTGTTAATTTACCTCTTCAATTTTTGATTTTGTTTATTTGGGTCCTCTCTCTTTGTTTCTTGGTGAGTCTGGCTAAAGTTTTATCAATCATGTTTATCTTCAAAGAACCAACTTTTGGTTTCATTGATCTTTTGTATTGTTTTTTCAGTTTCTATGTCATTTATTTCTGCTCTGATCTTCATTATTTCCTTCTACTTCCTCTAGGCTTTTCTTGTTGTTCTCTTCCTAATTCTTTAAGTTGTAGAGTTAGTTTGTTAACAATGTTTCTCATTTCTTGAGGTAGGCCTGTAATGCTTTGAACTTCCCACTCAGGACTGCTTTCATTGTGTCCCATAGATTTGGAGTTGTGTGTTCATTTTATTTGTTTCCAGGAATTTTTAGATTTCTTCCTTGATTTGATTGGAAACCCATTCATTGTTTAATATCATGCTATTTAACCTCCATGTGTTTGAATGTTTTAGGCTGTTTTTCTTGTAGCTGATCTCTAGTTTCATGGCTATTGGTGATCTGAGAAGATGCTGATATGATTTCAGTCCTCTTGAATTTGAAGAGACATTGTTTATGTCCTTTGAGAATGACCCATGTTTGAGCACATTTTATTTTAAATGAGGGAGCAAAGTCAAGTAAATGAAGTATAAAATAACTTCATAGTGATACTTTCTATCAAGTGAGTAGTCAACCCATAAATTATTACATCAGATTTCTTTTTTTCTTCTCTTCTCTTCTCTTTCCTTCTCTTCTCTTCTCTTCTCTTCTCTTCTCTCTCTTCTCTTCTCTTCTCTTCTCTTCTCTTCTCTTCTCTTCTCTCTCTTCTCTCTCTTCTCTTCTCTTCTCCTCTTTCTCTTCTCTCTCTTCTCTCTCTTCTCTTCCTTCCTTCCTTCTCTTCTCTTCTCTCTCTTCTCTTTTCTCGTCTCTTCTCTCTCTCTTCTCTTCTCTTCTCTTCTCTTCTTCTCTTCTCTTCTCTTCTCTTCTCTCTCTCTCTTCTCTCTTCTCTCTCTTCTCTCTCTCTTCTCTTCTCTTCTCTCTCTTCTCTTCTCTTCCTTCTTCTCTTCTCTTCTCTTCTCTTCTCTTCTCTCTCTTCTCTTCTCTTCTCTTCTCTTTCTCTCTTCTCTTCTCCTCTTCCTCTCTCTTCTCTTCTCTTCTCTTCTCTTCTCTTCTCTCTCTTCTCTTCTCTTCTCTTCTCTCTCTTCTCTTCTCCTCTCCTCTCCTCTCCTCTCCTCTCCTCTCCTCTCCTCTCCTCTCCTCTCCTCTCCTCTCCTCTCCTCTCCTCTCCTCTCCTCTCTCTCCTCTCCTCTCCTCTCCTCTCCTCTCCTCTCCTCTCCTCTCCTCTCCTCTCTCTCTCCTCTCCTCTCCTCTCCTCTCCTCTCTCTCCTTTCTTTCTCTTCTCTTCTCTTCTCTTCTCTTCTCTTCTCTTCTCTTCTCTTCTCTTCTCTTCTCTTCTCTTCTCTTCTCTTCTCTTCTCTTCTCTTTTTTTTCTTTTTTTCTTTTCTTTTCTTTTTTTCTTTTTTCTTTTCTCTTCTTTTTTCTTTTCTTTCCTTTTTTTTCTTTTTTCTTTTCTTTTCTTTTCTTTTCTTCTTTTTTCTTTTCTCTTTTCTTTTTATTCTTCTTTTCTTTTTTCTTTTCTTTTCTTTTCTTTCCTTCTTTTCTTTTTTTAATCCTTACCTGAGGATATTTTTCTATTGCTTTTCAGAAAGAGTGGAAGGTAGAGAGAGAGAGAATCACCAATGTGAGAGAGACACATCGATTGGTTGCTTCCTGCATGCACCCTGACTGGGGCCTGAGATCGAGCCCCGAATGGAGGCACATGCCCTTGGCCACAATTAAACCCCGGACCCTTCAATAGATGAGCCAATGCTCTAACCACTGCCAAACAGGCCAGGACCAAATTTCTTTTTTATTGAAGGAGAAACAGAAATTCAGTGTCAGCAAGGAAATTAAACATGACCATTTAAAATTAAAGCTCTACTATTTTAATACGTGATAAAATATACATTACGAAAATAATAAAATTATCAGTTAAAATGTTACTGCAAAGTTTCCATTTTCCAAAAAGATATAACTCTGTTAAATATGTATGCACTAGATGAAAGTAAAAATTACAAATAATAAAATAAGAATATTAATTAATAAAATAAAAGCTATAAATAATTCAATTCTTTACAATTATGATATTAATGCACAAACCTGAATTGTTTTAAATGATCCTTGACATTGTAATGTGTCACCCACTAACAAGTAGAGGTTTCCTTCATCCTCTGAACACCCTATTTTAAAGATAATTTCCTTAACTTCCTTAACTCTAAAGGAATTCTGGTGTTGATGCTTTTAATATATCCAAATTTAAGTTTTGGATGTGTGTATAAGGACTGAAGTGTGGATTAAATAGTAATGGATTGTAAATGACCTTGCCTGTGGTGCACTTTTTGTTCCTTGTGTTGATAGCTCCTAGAGACACGATAAACCACATTTTAAGTTCCCATGAACCAAGGGTTGACTGACACCCAGTTGAACATAAGCACCATCTTATGAGAGTTTCCATAGTGACCAGGTCCCAATTATCAGCTTGAACAATTTCATATATGATTAATGTTAATTGCCCATTTTGCATGGATGACTTTTTCTGGTTTCCTGAATTGGTTGCTGCTACCTTTGATCTGGTTGGGAATACAATCCAGTGCAATAGTTAGAAAAGTGACAAGTTTTCCAACACTGAAAGAAGATGGATTCAGGTTGCTGTGAGGTCAGTTTGTTTCTCTTCATAAACACTAAAGGGTCAAGTAGAGTTTAACTACCATAGGCATCCTTGAAATGTTGTAATAAATGCGAGAGCTAAGAGGTTATTATTAACCCATGCATGATGCAATTAAAAGGCAACTTTCTCTCAAGAAGATTCTTATTGAATTTAATAGCACATTTAAAGAGTAGCACTTTTACAGTCAGGTAAACAACACCTTCAAAGCTAATGTTATTTGTTGTTTTTATGGCTTCTAATGTAATAGAAAAAATGACACATTCAGGGACTGTCCCAAGGGATTTTAAATATCAATGATAGCTCTGAAAAGTAAACCCCAGGTCGTTGTTAACAGCCCACTGTAGGAATCCAAATGCAGTGGTCTTTACAAGTTGCTGTTAATACTCCCCTTAACTGCCACTATATCCTTGGCAATTTGTTCAGTTTGTCCCGGAGCGTTACAAGTGTTTCTTTAAAAAATGCTAAGCCAAGCTTTCATTAAAGAGGATGACATGACTTGTGATTCTTCACTAAATCATGTGTGACCATATGATTTATATTAAGTATCTTGAAGGCTCCTGACATCACTGATGAATTTACTAACAAGACATTTTTCTTTGAAACAACAAAATCACTCACCTTACTAAGTTACTTACTCTTTGATTCATATACAAATGACTGATGACATGAAAAAAATAATTTCAACAGTGAAATTTCTTAATCTTAATGAGCAAAGCATCAGCTGTTACAACTTCAAATAAATATATCATAGAATGTGTATTATCCTGTTGACAACAGAAGACCTACTGAATTTCCTTCTTAGGGAACTGCCAACTCTACAAAGTGTATACATGGCCAAGTAACACTTTGTAATTCATTTCAACTGTGGAAATATAAAATGCTGTGGACATACTATATTTCAAGTTGAGTTATTCTTTAATCTCAGGAAGTCGAGCTATTATTTCATTTCTTCTAAAGAAGTTTGCAGAAAGAAGGGTAAAATATATATCAAGATAAATTATGTTAAAGATAACTTCGACCCAGAGAAAATCATGATTCTTTGGAATAATATTACCCCAAACAACCTATAAATGTTATACCCAAAGTGAATTCTATAAAGCTGAGTCTCTCAAAGATTTAGCTGAATTATTTAATAAATTTTTTGTCATTTTATGGGGTTGTTTTTCTTGTACTTCAACAACTTTCATTTGTGGTGCTCACTGAGCCATTTGAGTGGGTATTTTAAAAGAAAATACCTGTTTTATTTTACAGAGTACAAATAACCTTGTAATTAAATTGAAAACAATTGCCAACAAGCAATTATCATTTAATTAAAGAGTAATTATAAGGTTATTTGTACTCTATAAAATAAAGCATTGCTGAAATCAGTAATGCAATAAATATTTTAGCAGAAACAGGATGCTGCAATGATGGAGCTTTCAATCTATGCTGATTAAATTGTCATCTAAAAACCAGTTTCCTTGTTAAATCACCACATGTTTATTTGTCTTGATTAATATGTAAATATCTGCCTGATGTTAATAGAGCTCTTAAAGATAAGAAGTATGGCAGGATCATCTATCAAGAAGATCTTTACCAACTTTCTATGCAGTTCTCTATAGCCTTTCATCATATTGTCAGGCTTATGTTCTTTGAAAGGAAATGCAGAAACTTTAGTGCTAAGAATATCTTATTACAGAGGATCATTAGGTCTAAAAATAAAAATAAAGCTATCTTACATTAGTATGCTGCTTTTTCACAAGCTTGATTCTAATTAATTTATTTTAGGGGCCCAAGTCTTCTTGTAAAAATGAAGGCATTCAAATGTGAATTTTGCTCAGTGATAGATATAACCAAGTTTAGAAGTAGATATCACACAATCATATTCACTAAAGAGTTAATCATAAATTTAAAGTAACAGGTCAAACACATATCTCTATCACTAGACCATAAGCCCCTCAAAAGCAGAAACTGTTGTAAGTCCTCACAATATATCAAACAGCAAACAGATCAAAACCCTTGACCTTGTCAAGCTTACATTTTAACCTTTGTCACCCTCATACCTAGTTCCAACATCAGGCATATACTGAATGGACACTTAGTGCATGTCTGTTGACTGAATGACTGAATTAATGATATTGTCACTGTATATGTATAACTCCAGGGACTTTAATCCTTGAGCAAATGTTGAAGCTTGTGGGACTTCTCAAACATAAGACAGTGGTATCTACCTTTTGTTAACTTTGTGCATAGTCAGGTTTGAATGGATCATCTTTTGAAGGTTGTATAATGGCTGTAGAGTCCAAAACTTAAAAAGTGATTATTTGACAACTAAATAATGCAACTAGCTTGAGATTCATATGGTCAAAGAGAGTAGAGCAATCTGAGGAATATTTGGAAATTGTAACAACAGTAAAATAATATTTCCTGTCATTATTAATGAAATGATTTCATTAACCATTTACTGAACCCTACAGTGTGCTAGATACTATATGAATTGCTTAAGATACAGTGACAAAACCAGAAATAATAAGCTGTCTTCATTAGACTTACATTCTAGTTGGGAAAGCTCACAATCATATCAACATCAAAAAATTATACACTGAAAAGAATGTTATGATGGAGAATATGGACTTCCTGGTTTATGGCATAGTATAAATACTATGAAGCCATTTGTGACCTAAGCCATGAATTTTTCCAATATAAATCTGATGGTGGGAAATTTGATCAACATTTTCAAATATTGATATTTAAGGTAGACCATCAGACTAAGAGGCCTCCAATGCCTCCTAAGCTGAGTCAGCTTATTGGAAAAGAGCTATTTCAAACAGTGAGATGGATCAAGAAATTTGGAAGAGAACTATTTAAACTGTATAGCTTTCAAAGTGTACTGTCAATGGCTGGCTTATCATATGGAAGTAGAAGAAGCACCAGACTGCTTACTTCTGGATACGGCCCATCTGAAAGTGATCATGAGCATGAAGACAGCACTGACATTTTTACACTGGAAAAGTACAAGAAGAAATCATGTGGACTTGAATAAAGTTAGTAGGCTTGAGTTCTGACAAATAGAAAGACATAAAGAAGCATTTTAAAAGTACAGATTTGGTGAAGATTATTTAAAAAGTTAACATGCCGTCTTCTAATAACTGGATATACCCCGATGAATATTGTTCAGGGATTTTGGGATCCTTTTGGGCTTTAGAAGTAAATAGCATATTTCTCTTATCACTAGTCTTTAAGAGAGTTAGGGAGCCATCTCTTACCCCTTGAGACAGCATGGAGGGACCTGGAGAGTATTATGCTAAACAAAATAAGCTAGTCAGAGAAAGACAAATATCACATGATCTCATTCATATGTGGAATCTAATGAACAAAATAAGCTGATAAACAAAATAGATCCAGAAGCATGGAGCAGACTGACAAATCTCAGAGGAAAGGTGGGTGTGGGGGAATGGGTGGGGAAAGATTAACCAAAGAACTTATATGCATATATGCATAAGCCATGGGTGTAGATAATAGTGTGGTGAAAGCTTGGGTGGTGGTGGGGAGAGAAGGGGTCAATGGGGGGAAAAAGGTGACATATGTAATACTTTTAACAGTAAACATAAATTTTTTTTAAAAAAGTCAGAGAGCCATAAAATAGGGCAAGGACAAATGATAACAACACTGAATTAAATAAAATAAATTATGGCCCAAAATCGAATAGAAAGAGGAAGAGTCAGTTTATAAAATTGAAACATTAAATGGGAAAAACAGACCCTTTTGTGCTAGACTGATATGCAATATTGATGTACAATGAAAAAAAATAACATCAGATGTATATGAAAAATGAACTGTGTAATGGTACCTCTGTGTAAGGTTGCTAAAAGTTGTCTTCATTTAAAAGCAGAGTTTCTCTTACATTGATGGAGCACTTTGCTACTGCAAAGTTGATAGAGTGAGGTTGAACTTAAATTTCTTTGTGAACCAAATGTCATTTTTGGAAATGTTCTCTATCTGAACCTCATATGTTTTTATGGCTTAAGTTATGTAATATAGTATTTTGTAAAAAGCTTCATTTTGTTAAAATGCAGCTTTGTAAACTGCATTTTTACTAAAAAGCAACAGTAGTGCTTTAGGCAACATTAGAAAGTCATATTTGAAATATATTGGGTGACTTGAGAATGACTTGATCTTAATGTTTAATGACTTATGTGTCTCTTCATTGTAGCAACAGCTTACAAATGATGTATTCAGTACACTGACTGTATTAGGGTATAAGATGAAGCCCATGTACTGACTTTCTATTTCATTATTTTATGGATTAATATTTGCAACTGCAATTCCTGAACTGTTCACACTAGGGTGAAGAATGTGCAAACGGAATATGTTAGGTTAATGTTATAAGTTTAGCCTCAACTCATCAGTTAAAAACACCAATCAATCTGTGAAAGAAGACAGCCTAGATTGCAAAGGTGGTAGTTAGTCAACCTAGATTGCAAAGGTGGTTTGTTAGTACAGCCACTCCAAGAGAGTGTATTGCTAGTTATACAGTCTGGTTTTAAAAAGTAGGAAAACACCTACTGAGGGTGGGGGTCCTTTGTTCCTTGTAGTTTCTGGTAGTTGTAGAAATGTTAATAAACATCAGATTTTACTCTATATCTCTCAGCTCTTTGCTTTCACCTCTGGCATGTTGGGCAGAGACTTAGTCACTTCACATTCTGTACAATTTTAATTCTGTGAGTCACTATATCATATCTCAGTACCACGTATTAATACCAGGGACCAAGTGTAGCTTTAACAGCAGGGGGTAACTGGGTTTCTCACAACAGGTAAACTGTATTGCAAAGTGCTAGCTTGTAAATGGAATCTAAACTAGAAATTGATTTTTTATGGTTTTAATGTTTGCCATATGTTGGCAAATTTAGTGAGAAGGAAAATATTGGTCTTTTAGTAATCAATGAACATAGTCTTTAATATAAAATTCTATCAGTCTAGGCAATTAAACAAGATTTAGGAAGCAAATGCAGCAAGTGATTTTATTTCCAAATAGTTGTACATTTTTAACCTGATCTTTGTCTGTTTTTCAACAGTTCGAGGCCTGGCAGGCCTCCTAAACGTTCTTTGGGAGTCTTGCAAGATAATGCTCGCCTTCTGCCCCATTCAGTTCCAGGCCTCTTATCACCAGGACTTATCACTCCTACAGGTAATAAAATCCATCCCATGATCAACCTTGTTTCTTTATACTGCACAGCATTTGAAATAAACTAATATTGATCTAACTGCTTTGTCCTTCAGAGCTTTTCAAGCTCTACTAGAGGTTATGCTATTGAATTTTTTGAGTATTCAGGTAAACAGTTTTGTTATTCTAGTGACTCAAATCAAATGGTTATGATTTTTTTTAAAGTCATTTTATTGCAGAAAATTCCTTTCAAAACTTTATTTTGTGTATGCATGTATGTATATATGTACGTATGTTTTTGTATGTTGAGAGAAGGAACTAGGGGGAGGTACTTTGGCCAAACTAGCATTGTCTCAAGTTCTCCTGGGATTTGATGCAGTGCACCTGTTTACTTATATGTATTGGTAATATTTTTTGTTTGTTTGTTTTTAAGGGTCTGGGCATCTGTGTATCTTGTACAAGTTATTACTCCAGGTTAAAAAGTAGAAAAAAGATCCATCTCTGGTAGAGAAACCTTATTATTAGAAGAGAAGAAAGTGCAAGTTGTCACTGCTTTAAATCCAGTATTTTTCATTGAACACTATGATAAACAGTGTTCCCTTAAAAATATGTCTCATAAATTAGCATTGCACTGTTTTGATTTTCTAAACAATAACTTAAAAGTGTATGAACACTTAAGCTTAATATTTCTTTAATTAAATTCTTAAAAAGCATGAAAGCTATTATATAGTAGAAACTGAATTTTATGATGAGATCTTTATAAATTAAATGATACAAAATTTATAAAGCACTTACTATATATTGTGTATTAGGTAATAGATAATGTAAAATTATGAGTAGCAGTCCTTGTCACAGTAGAATTAGGAAGAAGAGCATGTAAACTAATAATTGCTTTAAATTGAGGTAAGGGTTATAACACAAGTATATACAAGGTACTATGAGATCACAGAAATGGGAACAATTAAATCAATTTAGTAAATTGGGTAATATTCAGAAGGATGGGAGCTGTTGAGCTATATCTTATAGGATGAATGTTAGACAAATGGATAATAAAAGGGAAAAAATTACAGGCAGAGAGAAGAATATTGACAGATATAAATTGATGAGAAATAGCTTGGTGTGCTAGGGGAAATGACAATTAAGTTGAAGATACTGGAACAGAGATTTTAGGTCTGAGACTCATAGGTGATATGGTTAGAATAGAAAGGGTGAGAAAAGACAAATTGTGAAGCTAGCCTTTCATTTATAGTGTTTAGCCATCCAAGGTTTTTCATATAGATCACTGGTTTCCAAAGTGTCTTACTGGCTGACATGGAATTGAGGAAAAACTTCCAGGTTCCCCACTTCTGCCTCAGTTAGAATTTTACATGTTCTAATTCATATAGGATTTCCTTTAAATAAATAAAAAGCTGCTCTAAGTAAACGGAACCACTGCTAAAGTAACTGAGTAAATGTTCTAAAAACAATTGGTGTAGAGGCTAAATTGCAATGAAAGCAATAATAGGAAGGGGATCAGTTGCTATAGTTAAAGGCAGAAATACTGGGGACCTGAGCTAGAGATAATTCAATGTAGTGGAAAAAAGTTTCAGAGTGTTTTAGTAATTAGCATTAATCACACTTGATAATTGATCAAAATATAGGATGAGAGGATGAAGTCTAGGATGATTCATGTCTAGTGTGGTGACAAGCTGGTGTCATTAGCTAAGATAGAGAATTTAGAAAGAAATTCAGGCTTTGGGGGTTAAATAATGATTTTTGTGTACTTTAAGTACTTATAAATGAATTATAATATAAGAAGAAAGTAGCCTTGTGTATATAAATTAATATAGAGGGAATAACAGTGCCAGAAATGCATCTTGGTGTTCAATAAATGATAACCTATTTTTTGACTTCTAAAATACATTGACAGAGCCTAGAAACAGTACTTTGTAAATAATCAGATAGGTGTCCAGATTTTGAGGGAGTATATACATGAGAAAAAATAGAATTTAAAAATTGCCTTGAAGGTAATATATTATTGAGTAAACTTTATTATCTGTTGAGGAAAACCTGTTAAGGAATATTGAGTTACTATTATGTACCAGGCATGGATGATAAGTGTTTTGTGTATATTTCATTTAATCTCATAGTAGCCTTATGAATATTATCTTTATTTTTCAAGTTAAAAAAAAATTTGCCTAAGCTATTTTTTTCTTTTAAACTGATTCCATTCCTTTTTTTAATTGTTGGGAGTATTACATATGTCCCCCATTTCACTCTTTACTCCCCTCCCCATTCCCCCACCCCAGGCCCTCACCTGCAGCTGTAAAAAAGAAGCATCTTAAGTAAAAATTTATGGTTCAGTGAGTTTAATTGTTTATGATCACAAAGCAATTGAGTGGCAGAACTGGGTTTCAAACCCAGGTCTTTTAACTCCAGAGCCAAAACTCTTTCTTCATCATCATGTTGTCTTATAGTGCATGTAAAAAGCCAGTGTGAGGCTTTCATCTCCTTTCACTTTACTTGGCATATTTGCTTTGTCCCCTAGCAGACAGGGGAGCCACCTTCCTTGGATTACAGCCTTAACTTTCCCTCCCACAACTTGGATTTACCACAGTGAGAGCCACTGAAACAAAACTCTTCAATTTTTAACCCTTTGCTTGTGTTTAGAATGAAATGATAAAGATAAGGTGGGGTGGGGTGTGGGGAGAGATTAAATAATTTATATGCATATATGCGTAATTTATGGACATAGACAATAGTGCAGTGAAGGCCTGGGTTGGGAGGTGAGTGTAGGGTGGAGGGGGTCAATGGGAATAAAAAAGAGGACATCTGTAATACTTTCAACAGTAAAGATAAATTTTAAAAAAAAGAAAATGAACAATTCAGGCATATCCAAGTATAAAAACATTGCATTGATGAAATAGCCAGATGTCAGGTTAAATTATTGCACTTTCATTCATGTGTTTAAATATTTTATTGAAATGAAAGCAATGCGATAGAAAATGAGGTACATAATTGATTGTGAGATAATAAGACCTTTATTTAAAATTTCTGTGGAGTACACTCTTATCCTATGCAAATTCTTGTTTATGAATATAGTCCATGATTTGAATAAGTATTTCAAAAATAATATTCAGGCTTTAAAACATCTTATTTTTTATATGTTTTTATTGATTTCAAAGAAAGGAAGGGAGAGGGAGAAGAGAGAGAAAAACACCAATGATGAGAGAGAGCCATTGATCGGCTGCCTCCTGCATGTTCCTTACTGAGGATGGAGTCTGAAACCCGGGCATGTGTCCTGACTGGGATTCAAATAGTGACCTCCTGGTTCATGGACGATCAACCACTGAGCCACACTGACCGGACTAAAATATCTTATTTTTTGAGAAAAAAATTTAACTGTTAGGAAAAAAGAAAACATACTGAAATCTATTGAAATTTCTTTCTGATAGAAATATGAGCATCTGAAATAAGGATAATAATGACCAAGGGCTGGAAACAAATATAAACCAGAGTCGTAAAGTGTCTATTTAACAGTAGTCAAAAGTGTGAATAAATACTCTATTTTTAATACTTCAAAAAAATAAATATAAGTAAAGGATTGACTGTGTAATTGCAAGAGCACTTCTGTTTAAATGGCAGATAGTAGAAAAATCACTAATCGGGTAAGAGGAGGAATCTGCCCAGCTCTACAGCGATTCTTCTTGTTAGTTTACATGAATTTATTTCATATGCCAAAGAATATCCTACTCAAATATAGTGAGAAAAATGCTCTGTAGAGCCAAGTAGAAATAATTCTGGGATTACACATTATTTTGGATTAGACATGCTACTAAACTCCTCCATTAGCAAAGATAGAAATAAAATCAATTCTCCACTTAGCTATCAGAAAGTTTCATATTTGACATATTTATCAAGCATTACAAATTTTACTTGCTTTAATTTTATTTAAAAGTATTTTAGAAGAATTCAGTTGATATTTTTAATATGGTTTGTTACAGGTTGGGAATTGCCATTTTTTCTCCCTTACATGCTTATTTGCATGTTTAACAATAATTTCTGGTTTTAGGTCCTTACTTTTCAAAATATTTTTGGTAAAGAAAGATGTAATGTTATATAGCTGTGTATAATTTTACACAAAACTGGCAAAATAACTATTGAAAAGATTCTGATGCTTTCTGTTTCAATGTTGTATGTGTGGAGAAGCCCTTTTGAATCCTGCTAAGATTGCCTAGATAATGGAACTTTTTCTACATTTGTTTATATCATTTTCTTCCATTTATAACTTAAAAATGGGGTCTAAAGGTAGCAAAATAAAATGATCATGGTGTCTTTTTTCAAATATTGTGATGTTTTTGTATATTATTTTTGCCTTTAAATTGTTGTTTTCTCTCCAGCAATTGCAAGCAAAAAAAAAAAAAGGCAAGTGAAAAGATTTAGATATTATTACACTATCATTCTTATATTTATTTAAGAAAGCTTCTCAGTTTATTTGCATAGCTGACATGTAAATATTTTTAATTCATAATATTTTCAGGCATGTTATATAGTTTTATCTGCTTAGCCTAAAGGTAATCTATTTTAATTTCCATTTTATATGATTTCATTTTCTTTTTTTGATTTGTATTTTTTATTTCAAAGATGTTTATTTCCTTCTTGATTATATTTCTCTTATATAATGAAACCTGATTCATTCAAACTTCACTTTTTCAGAATTTGTGATGATTCAGACTATGCTGATTTCTAGTATTAATAAAAATATGTTTTTAGCAAATTAAAATGACAAACAAGAAATGCTTGTGTGTGTGTGTGTGTGTGTGTGTATGTGTGTGTGTTAATGTTTGCATGGGTGTAGTCATTAAAATACTTTGGTGTTTTAAATGTGCTTAGGTGTCTAAAACTTACTTTAGCAAGATCTGTCTCTATACAACTAATCAGCATACTAATTACTGATGATAAGTCTTTATTCACTAAGATAGGACTCATAGGATCTATTCTTGACAATATTGTTTGATATTCATTTAGATATTATGTCTATGTAAATATAGAATATATCTCTATCCTCTATATCTATATATATGTGTGTGTTCATTCTTTTCATTTAACATATATTTGTTGAACATCTATTCTGCACCAAACAAAATGAGAAAAAATTGCAACACATTAAAATAAAATTTATTTTTTGAGTCAATTTTCCCAACTTCTATTCAGCCTTTCCCTTAGTTATTACAAAATGATGAAGCTTGACTGTGTTTTGCCTTCATATATTGAACTATTGATTTTCTCATCTCATGTTTGTGTCTCTGTTCCTGTTGCACAATCCATATCTTAATTCCTTGATAGCACATTAATACATAATAATACCATTACATAGTATTTTCTATAAAAATATTTTAGGCTATAGGAGAAGAAAAAAGAGGGAGTATCCTCCTCATCTTTCTCTGCAGCTCTGCAGAAGTGCTAAAATTCTTGGATCACACAGAAAAGATGGATTAGTCCTGTGTGTCTTTGAATTCCCCCAGAAATGACTCCTCCCTTTTCCTCAGTTTATGAAGCATTTCAAATAGACAGATGTGCAATTTGGCTTGAGATAGATTTAAACTGACAGTTTACAAAGAAGTAATAAAGTGCTTCAGATGAAATTCCTGTAGTGTTCATTCCTTAAAATGTAGCAGATTTTTCAGCTGTTTTTTCCTTTGAGCTTTATTGTGGTAAAATATTTTTTGGAATTTCAGCTGCTATCCAAGTCCCTGGGCAACTGAACTCATGAAGATCCAATCAAGTAATAGTAGCTACAGCGCTCAACTCAGGATTGGCAGAGCCATAAGTAGAGTCCTGCCAAGTCTTGGCAATGTGATATCAACTTCATGAGAAGATATAGTGCCAATTAGCCTGATTACATCATTGGAGTCAGTGTCCCTTTCTTTGCATGATGCATTTCATTTTCTCACTCAGTGAGTTTAGATGCTAAGAAGTGGTCAGAAGAATGACAGAGATGTCCCAGGCTATTCTTTTGTGATAGTAAAAAGGAGATAGCAATCTAGAAAAATAAAACAAACCTTTTTGATGGTTAACTTAAAACATTTCTCTCTCTATGACTATCTTTGGGTTTTTCAATTAGCAATATTGTAAAACATGATTCATGTCACACAAATGGAAACTGTTTTTATGTCATTACATTTTCTTTAATTTATTTATTGTGTGCTCAGGAAGAACTATTGGCTTAATAAGACCCAGAAGTTGAATTACCAGTATTTTCTAACATAGAGTGGAGTTTAAGCTAACATGTGGTTGCTAACATGTGGTTAGTTTGTCTACTAAATAAAAAGCTTAACTATATCGTTTACTAACAAGAATTACATTCATTATATTAATTGAATCTGGGTTTCCCAAATGCTGATTTCTGTGTTAATGCATGTGAGTGATTTTTAAATATGTATTATAATTATTTCAACCTAAAAATGTCTCCATTCATTTTTTTAGACTCCTGCCAATCGTTTTTGTCTTGCATGGGTGGCTAGTAGAGCAAAAACCATTGCTTATTTCCAATGTAGGTGGAGGGGAAAGCTTGTAATTGAAACAAATCTCACAGGATGATAATGGTGATGATGACACTTTCTATAGTGTTTTATAAAGCATTTCCACATATATAATGTGTGCCTAAGGATATAAATTAGCTTTAAGTTAAAAAGAATGATTTTCAAGTGTTTTCTTATTTGATACTCTCAGTAATCTTATCAGCTTAGTATTAATATTTCTGATTAACAGATAAAGAAAATGAGTTTTCAAGAAGTTAAATGAGTTGCACCAAATCTTAGATACAGTAGGAGGTGGAACCAGAATTTCCAAACCCAGGTCTCTTGATCATCAATACCATATTTTCACAAATACACTGAACTACATCTTTCATGCAAATACTTAGTATTGAAAATGTGGGCTATAAATTTTTGGGATCATATAAGAACTGCTTAAGTTAAATATGAGAGATAAGGTGTCTGGTATTTCAGAAACAGGAAATTTTTGAAATAATTAATGTAGTTGACTGTTAGTGATTACATAACTTCAAAAAATAAAAGTTTGAACTTTTCCTTCCTTTTCTGATCATTCTTATAGAAGTTTATAGTGTCAGGCAGGTAGCATAATTATATATGACTATAATTTTTTCTAAGTAGTGTAAAAACAATCTTCTGAATGATTACATCCTATTTTTCCTGTAGAGAAAGGTAACAGTTATAAATTGTTCCCTGTGACAAGTCTTGAGTGAACTACTTTGATATATGTGACTAATGAATTAATATGATTAAGTTAATGAGGAATAGAAGTGTTGCCAAAACTCTACTAGTCCGGCTGTAATGCTGCTCTACACTTACAGTTCTAGCTTCCTCCTGTGTTGAGAGGATCACTGATGACTACATACTGTCATTGTGATAAATGACATGTCCCACAGTGCCCTGCTTTCCATCTGGTCAATCCTGGAAACATCCCCAAATGAGAGATCTCATAAAAATCACATACTCACAAGCCAAGACTAGTGGATTATAGAAAGACACATTTGCATCTCCCGGGCCCATCCCCCAACCCCGTTTTCCCCATCACACAACTTACATGCAATGAAATACACAACTCTTCATCACTACATGTGTCGCTTATTCAGCGCCTGCTCTTTATACTGGCTTGCTTTATACCCAGGGCAGAAAGAATACATTTAAACAGCACAGTAAAACATTTCATTGCACAGTATGCCTGAGGGATGATAAGCTGACTAGTCACTATTTTTTTTTTTTTTGAAGCAGTGGATGATTTTATTGAAATAACACTATAATGAGTTAGTGATTTAGGTTAATCAAAAAATATTCTGTATAGTTAGTTAAAATTACACTGAGTGTCAATCATTCAAGAAACCTTACAGAGCAAAATAAGTTTCCTATCATTTTCTATCAAAAAGCTAAAGGGTAATAAGATTTAGCATATACAGGTATTACCTTCATGTTGTGATCAGAAATGAATAACAAAAAGTAGCCTTAATACATAGTTCTCACCTTTTAAAAAATATGTATACCATAAGATATCCTGTTTTTTTTTTTAAATCAACAAAAAGTTAAGGGTAGAGAAAGATTACAGCGTTGTTGTTATTGGTAAAAATGTATTGAGTGACTTCTTTGCTCTCTTTTTCTTAGTGTATAAATTCTGGATCATGTTTTGAATACATTTTATTTATATTTAATGTAGAGAAAATCCTGAGTGTTCTTAAAATAGTGGAATTTTTATTGTACATTTATACACATACCTGAGTCAATGTAGATAGTGCCCAAATATAGACCTTAAAAATGCTACCAATGTATACTTTTCCTCTCTGAGTGCTCTCACTTAGTCCTTTATTAATCTACACCTGAAAGTGGCAGGTGAGAGGTTTTTAAAAAAATATTTCTGTAAAATAATTTGGGGCCCTGAGTGATGTGGCTCAGTTGGTTAGGCGTCATCCCCGTGCACTGAAATGTTGTCAGTTCAATTCCTGGTGAGGGCGCATGCCCAGGGATGAAAGTTTGGTAGGGGATGTGCAGGAAGCAGCTGATCTATGTTTCACTCTCACATCAGTGTTTCTGCCCCCCCATCTCTCTTATTCTTTATCTAAAAATCAATAAAAATATTAAAATTAATCTGGGTTAGTAAATCCTGATATACTTCTTACATGCACACTGAAAATTAAAATTCTGACTTTAAACGACAACTTAAAAACAGTCAGTTAAACTTTGACTCAGTTATTTTTATCTGTGAATGCTCAAAAGTAACACGTTTTTTTCAGTAGTGTTATTTGTATAACCCAGGGATCAAAGAGAAGAACTTTTTAATCTTTTCCCCCTTGCATCTTAGATCAAGGTACATGAACTCACTTAAATCACTGTAATAAAAAGAAATAAAATTGGCCATACATTAGTAAAATTTGAGACATTTCTCAAAGCGATATTTTTGTCAATATATCTACTTGGGCAAGGGACACAAAGAAAAAAAATACATCAAACTTACATCAAACTAAAAAGATTTTGCACAGCAAAAGAAACCTTCAACAAAATTAAAAAGGGGCTCACTGTATGGGAGAACATATTTGCCAATGATACATTTGATAAGGGGTTAATTTCCAAAATATATAAAGAACATATACAACTCAATACCAAGAAGACAAACAACCCAATTAAGAAAATGGGCAGCCCTGACCACTGTGGCTCAGCTGGTTGAGCATCATCGGGTTCACCAAAAGGTGGCCAGTTGGATTCCTGGTTAGAGTACATGTCAGGGTTGCAGACTGGATCCCTAGTAAGGGATGTGCAGGAGGCAGTGGATTGAGGTTTCACTTTCACATCTATGTTTCTCTCTCCCTCTCCTTCCTTCTCTCTCTCAAAAAAAAGGCGGGGGGGAAGAAATGGGCAAAGGACATTACTAGACACTTCTCCAAAGAGGACATAGAGATGGACAGTAGACATATGAAAAAAATGCCCAACATCACTAAGTATCAGAGAGATGCAAATTAAAACCACAATGAGGTATCACTTCATACCTGCCAGAATAGCTACATCAACAAATCAACAAATGACTTGTGCTGGGGAAGATGTGGAGAAAGGGAACCCTTGTGCACTGTTGATGGGAACGTAGACTGGTGCAGCCACTGTGGAAAACAGTATGGAGTTTCCTAAAAAATTAAAAATAAAACTGTCTTTTGACTCATTGATCTCACTTCTAGGAATATACCCTAAGAAACCTGAAACACCAATCAGAAAGAACTTATGCACCCCTATGTTCAAAGCAGCTCAATTTACAATAGCTAAGATCTGGAAACAGTCCAAGTGACCATCAGTAGATGAGTGGGTAAAAAAGCTGTGGTATATTTACACAATGGAATACTACTCAGCTATAAAAAGGAAGGAAATATTACATTTTGTGACAGCATGGATGTACCTGGAGATTATTATGCTGAGTGAAATATGCCAGTTAGGGAAAGACAAATGCCATATGATCTCACTTATATATGGATTTTAGTGAACAAAATAAACTGATGAACAAAATAGAAATAGAGGCATGGACACATGAAACAGACTGATAGCTGTCAGAGGGGAGGAGATTTTGGGGGGTTTGTATGAAAGAAGGTGAAGAGAGTGAGCAATATATATATATGTATATATGTATGCCATATAGACACAGACAAAGAGTAGTGATAGCCAGAGGGAAAGATGTGGGGCCTAGGTGGAGGTAGTCAAAGGGGGGGGATGGGGACAGAAAGAGATTTTGCTAAGGGTGACGGGTGTATGATGCAGTGTGCTGATGATGTTTTGTTGAGTTGTGCACTTGAAACCTGTATGGTTTTGTGAGCCAGTGTCACTTCAATAAATTCAATAATGGGCATAGACAATTGTGTAGTGAAGGTCTCCGGGGGCGCTGTCTGTTGAAGGATGGAGAGGGTCAATGGGGAAAACGGAGACATCTGTAATACTTTCAACAATAAAGATAAATTTTAAAAGAAGAAAAAAAATAAAATAGACCATACAAGATAGTGATAAATGTTAAACCCGCAGTAGGAAATGAGGGCAAGTTTGACCAGTAGTTAACAATCCCTGAATAACTTATATTGTTCATATATATTTTACATTTAATTTTATATTAGTAATTTGCAACAAATATTAATTGAAAATTTCAGATAGCTTCTACTGATATTTTGTATTTTATCAAAAATTAAACATAAATATTAACACATATGGAAGATAAAACACATACTTTCATAATTATGTTCTTGTTAAAAATCCCAAAAGAACATTACTTTATAATTAGTCCTATTTGTAGTCAACAGATTAGCCCTCCTCTAACACTTTTGATATTTTATTTATTTTTTAATTTTAATTTTTAAAAATTTATGTTTATTGTTGAAAGTATTATAGATATCCTCTCTTTTTCTCCCCATTGAACCCTCCATCCCACATCTGCCTCTCCACCCAGACCTTCACCACACTATTATCTGTGTCCATGGGTGATGCATATATGCATATAAATTCTTTGTTAATCCCTCCCCACCCACTTCCCCACCCCCACCTTCCCACTGAGATTCATCAGTTTGTTCCATGATTCTATGTCTCTGGATCTATTTTGTTCCTCAGTCTATTTTGTTTATTAGATTTCACATATGAGTGAGATCATGTAAAACTGAATCAGGAAGAATCAGAAAACCTGAATAGGCTAATAACAACTGATGAAATTGAAGCAGTAATAAAAAAAAACAACACCAGCAAACAAAAGCCCTAGTCTGTACGGCCTCACAGGGGAGCTTTCTAATACTTTAAGTTGTAGGGTTAGATAGTTTATTAAAATTTTTTCTTGCTTTTTGAAGTAGGCCTGTAGTGCTATGAACTTTTCTCTTAGGACTGCTTTCACTGTGTCCCATAGATTTGGGGTTGTGTGTTCATTTTCATTTGTTTCCAGGAAGTGTTTTATTTCTTTCTTGGTCTTATTAGTAATTCATTTATTGTTTAATAACACGCTATTTAGCCTCCATGTGTTTGAATGTTTTTGAGTGTTTTTATTGTAGTTGATTTCTAATTCCATGCCCTTGTGATCTGAGATGCTTGATATGATTTCAATCTTCTTGAACTTGTAAATACCTGTTTTGTGTCCTAACATGTGGCCTATCTTTGAGTATGACCCATGTGCACTTGAGAGGAATGTATATTCTTCAGTTTTGGGGTGAAATGTTCTGTAATAATCAACTAAATCCATCTGATCTAGTTTGCCATTTAGAGTCACTGTTTCTGTGTTGACTTTTTGTCTGAAAGATCTAGCCATTGAAGTCAGTGGGGTGTTAAAGTCCACAACTATACCTGTATTGCTGTTTATCTCTCCTTTAAAGTCCTTAAGATTATTATTGATAGGTCCGTATTTATTGCCATCTTAATTCTTTATGCCTATGTTTCTCTCTCTATTTTTTCTTATTATTACAGCAGTCTCTTTAAAATTTCTTGCAATGCTGGTTTGGTGGTGATAAACTCCTTTAGCTGTTTTTGTCTGAGAAGCTCTTTATTTCACCATCTATTTTGTATGATAGCCTAGTTGGATAGAGTACTTTTGGTTTCAGATCCTTGTTTTGCATTCCCTTGAATATTTTGTTGGCCTGTAGAGTTTCTGATGAGAAGTTAGCTCCTTTTTAGGTAACAGATTGCTTTTCTCTTGTTGCCTCTAATATTCTCTCTTTGTCTTTAATTTGGGGCATTTTAATTATGATTTGTCTCAGCATGGACCTCTTTGGGTTCTTCTTGCTTAGGGCTCTCTAAACCTCCTGAACTTGTGCTACTTTTTCTTTGACCAGGTTAGGAAAGTTTTCTGCCATCATTTCATCAAATAGGTTTTCTAACCCTTGCTTACTTTTGACCTCCTCTGGTATTCCTATTATGTGAATATTGTTATGTTTCACGTTGTCTCACAGCTCCCTTAGACTGTGCTCCTATTTTTTAATTGTTTTTTCCTTTTTGGATCTCTGACTGATTTTATTTACTGTGTTCTAATTTGCTGATCTGATCCTCAGCTTCCTCTAATCTGCTGCTGATTCCTTTCATTGTATTCTTTATTTCTGCTACGTCATTCTTAATTTCCTTCATAGATTCCATATATTTTTTCATGCTGTTGAGCATCCTTACAATCAGTATTCTAAACTCTGTATCTGATAGATTGCTTGTCTCCATTTCATTTAGCTCTTTTTCTGGAAATTTCTCTTTTTCTTTCATTTGGGCTTTTTTTTTTTTTTTTGGTCTCACAATTTTGGCTGCCTGTTTGGGTTTGTTTCTATGCATTTGGAATATCTGCCAGGACTCTCAGTCTTTTTGTAGGGTCTGTGGTGCAGGCCAATGTGAGACACAGTTTGTGACTGGCACTGAGTACCCTGTTTGGAACTATCAACAACCCTCACCTTGAAGTTTCCTCTGCTGGGGCTGGGTGTAGTTAGACATTTCAAAGTTTACTTTTCCAAGACCTGACTCCAGAAGATCAGGCAAAGACTCAAAGCACTCTGAGGTCTGCCTCTGCCTGCGGGCTGATTAATCTGATTCTCTTAATGAGCCTCAGGCTGTAGAAACTCCTTTGGGTAAGGGGAGAGATTTTGTCGCAGAATGGGGCATTTGCTTCCCTGACCCACCCCCTCCAGGCAAAAGCAGCAAAATGTCTACCTGAGAAAGATGTCCTCTATATTATAGAGGAATGACTTGGTACAGGAATCCAGAGGGGTGCCCTCTGAGCTCAAACTCCAGATCCCACAACCCAAAATTCTCCTCACACAGCTCCAGTCCACTCTGCCCTCCCTCTGCTGGAACCCACGGTGAGTGGCTGCACATGAAACTTTGTGTGTTGGCTTTAAGAGGGTGCCTGCATTTCCAGCCATCTCTCCCTGGTAGACAGAAACCCGTATGCTTTTCACAGTCAAATGTTATGTGGGCACCTTTCTCAGTTCTGGTGCTCTGGGCTGGGAAGCCCAGCCTGGGGTTTATACACCAGAGTCCTCAGTGGGAATGCCCACAGCTGAGCTATGCCTCTGGACCTTCAGCTGCTGCCTCTGGGAGCCCAGCCAGCCCTCTCGTGCCTCTGCACTTCCTTCCAGTCTCTATGTGGTCTCCACTTTTCCTCCTTGGTTATGACGGTGCTCTCCAGCTTGTCTTCAGTTGATTATTCGGGATGTTTTTTCCATATTTTAGTTGTAATTCCAGTTTGGTCCCAGGAGAGTGTCTGTGTATCTTCCACTCAGTCAGCTGCCATCTTTAATCTCCTCTAACACTTTTGATCTTTTAAAACTAGAAACTCCTGTTATCCCTTGCTTGATACTCTTCCATGACTTTTCATTGACAGCATAATAAGGTTCAAATGTTTTAACATTGAAAAATAGTCTGATTTTGCTTCCATAAACTTTCTATTATCTACTCAGACAAATTGTTCCTCAAATGTCATGTACTATGAAACCTGAATAATCTCTCTATTCTTCAACTAGCCAATACTCTTTCAGACATTTGTAATGTTGTGTATGTTCTTACCTCTGATTTGCTCTATTTATGAAGTTGAAAAAAAAGTTATTATCAATACAGAATCTCTTTTGACATGGGAAGTTATGAATTAATATATAAGGATATTAGTTATATATAATTATTTTATTCTCTTTAAAATGAAAACAAAATACTTGAATAGAGTTTCCATTCCTGTGAGTTTACTATGATTATCAACTACTTTCAACAAAATTTTTTAATGAAATGGAAGCATTAAATTCACCCACATAATATCTTGCTTATTCAATTCATTCATTTAGCATTTTCTCAGTGTCTGTTATGTCCTTAGAAATCAGGATTTGAAGTTTAATATGACATGAACCCTGCCTTCAAAGAACTCACTCTCCAGGATGGGAGAGCGTTCCAATAAGTAAGCTGTTATGGGATAATTTTATATATGTGTCTTTGTAGATGAAAGAGAGACTGAGAATGTTTCAGATGATAGAAATAATTGTGTGGTAGAAATCTTTGAATATGTAGGATGAAAAAGGGGTTTATCATAACAATAAAATGGGACTTATCTCTGAAAGTACAAGTATAAAGAGTACAAAATGGGGAGAGTGATGATTTACTTTCTAAAAATATATTTCAGATTTTAGCATTCATCATAAGTGTGGGGCCTTCCGAAGATATCTTCAGAAAGAACATCTTGAACGTATCACCTCTTTTTATTTTATAATAACTTGAAGCTGCTTCTCTTCTTTATTAATATTTTTATTGATTTTTAGAGAGAGAGAAAGGGAGAGGGAGAGAGAGAGAAATATACATGTGAGAGAAAAACATGGATTGGCTGCCTCCAGCATACCCCTTCCTGGGATGGAGCTGTAACCCTGACATGTGCCCTGACATGAGTCAACAGAAAACCCTTCCATGCACTGGATGACACCCAACCAACCAAGCCACACTGTCCAGGGTGAAACTGTTTATTTCCTTGATGATTACTCTCTTAAGTGTTCACAATACTTTACAGATTTTAAAGAACTTTGGTTACTATTACCACACTATATCCTTCAAGATAAGCAAAGTGTTTTCCTTAACATTTTTGCTAGTAAAGAAACTGAGGCCCAGAGAAATTAAAATTATTTGCATAAGAACATAAAGTTAATATTCAAATCAAAATGATGTAACTTTTTTGACTCCGTGTTTAGAACTCTTAAAGTAGCAAAAAGATGAAAACTGCTATATTGAGAACTGAGTGAATACACTTATACGGGAGGTGCACAAGTATGTTATATTACTAGCTGTAGGACTCTGAGTACATTACTCTTTTCTATGCCTGATTTTTTTTTTAATATGTGTTTTAGTCAGTTCTTCCTTTTAAATCCCTTTAAAGATGTTCCCATCTTCATTTTCTTACAAAAGACTCTGTATTTTAAAACTATACTTAATATGTTGCCAAACACACATATTCATGTATAGTAACATATAAAAAAATTTTTGTTTTAAACATATCTTTATTGATTTCAGAGAGAGGAAAGGAGAGGGAGAGAGAGACATAGAAACATCAATGATGAGAAAGTCATTGATTGAGCCCACAACCTGGGCATGTGCCCTAACAGGGAATCGAACCCCTATCACCTGGATCCTAGGTCGACGCTCAACCGCTGAGCCACTCCCGGCCAGGCATAAAAAAAAAATTTTTACTTAGAGTAGTACTCAATATTTTTCCCATTATAATTTCTTTATACATTCAATAATATTTTGTATTGGTTTCAGGTGTATATCATAGTGGTTAGACATTCATATACTTTACAAAGTGTTCCTCCCACTAGTTTCAGTACACATCTGACCTGGGGCTAGGAAACGAACCTGCAACACAGGTACGTGCCCTTGCCTGGGAATCAAACCTGTTACTCTTGGGTGCACAGGACAACACTCTACCTCTGACCCAGCCAGAGCTCTTATAGTTACTATTTTGTAACTACCAATTTGTTCTTATTCCTTTCACCATTTTTACCCAGCCCCCACTTTCCTCTCTTCTAGGAACCATCAGTTTATTCTCTGTGTCTATAAGTCCATTTCTGTTTTATTTGTTCATTTAATTTGTTCCTTAGATTTCACATATAAGTGATATCATGTGGTATTTCTCTTTCTCTGACTGGCTTATTTCACTTAGCATAATAATCTTCAGGTTCATCCATGCTGTTGCAAAAGGCAAGAGTTCCTTCCTTTTAACAGCCACATAGTATTCCATCTACTGACAGACACTTGGGCCGTTGTATGTTTTTTTTGCCTCCTTTGTCATATATTAATTAACTATATAGGCATGAATTTATTTCTGGGCTCTGTATTCTGTTTCATTGATCTATGTGTCTGTTTTTATGCCAGTATCATAATGTTTTGATAACTATAGCCTTATAGTATAGTTTAATAGCAGGTAGTATGACACCTCCAATTTGATTCTTCTTTATCAAGAATGCTGTGGCTATTCAAGGTAATTTTGGTTCCATACAAGTTCTTGAATTATTTGGTCAAGTTCTGTGAAATATGCCATTGGAATTTTGTTGAGGATTACATTGAATCTATAGATTGCTTTGGGTAGTATGGACATTTTTTCCCCTTTTATTTATATATATATTAAGTATATCTTTATTGATTTTAGAGGGAGGAAAGGAGAAAGAGAGAGAGAGATAGAAACATCAATGGTGAGAGAGTTGTCATTGATTGGCTGCCTCCTGTAGGCCCCCTATTGGGGATCAAGCCCGAAACCCAGGCATGTGCCCGGACCGGGAATCGAATCTCGATTTCCTGGATCTTACGTCAAGGCTCAGCCACTGAGCCACTCCAGGCTTGTCAGTATGGACATTTTAATGATGTTAATTCTTCCAATCCATTAACAGGGTATATGCTTCCATTTATTCATAACTTCTTCATTTTATTTCTTCAGTGTCTTACAATTTTCTGAGTACAGTTCTTTTACATTCTTAGTTAAATTTATTCTGGTATTTTATTTTTTAATGGTATTGTAAATGAAATTTTTTTCTTAGTTTCCCTTTCTGAAAGTTCATTATTGGTGTATAAAAGTGAAACCAATTTCTGAATATTTTTTTTCTATCCTGCTACTTTCCTGAATTCATTTATTAGGCCTAGTAGTTTTTTGGTGGAATCTTTAGGGATCTCTCTATGTAATAGATGTCATCTGCAAATAATGACAGTTTTACTTCTTCCTTTCCAATTTAGATGCCTTTTATTTATTTATTTATTTTTTATTTTTTTCCTTGATCTGGCTGCTCTGGCTAAGACTTACAGTACTATGTAGAATAAAAGTGGTGAAAGTGAACATTTTGTCTTGTTCCTTGATCTTAAGGAAAATGCTTTTAGCTTTTCTTTATTCAGTATGTTGTTAGCTGTGGATTTGTTACATACATGTGCCTGAATTTCTTCATCTAAAAAATAAAGATAATAATGATGTTGGCCTTATAAGTGTGTTATAAGAATTAAATGACATTATGCATGTAAATAATAAATATTCAATAATGGTCAGCTATTACTATCTAATGTAATAAGTAAAATAAATAAATCATTATTATTTTGGGGACAAATCTTACTTAAAATCATGTAGCCATGACATTAAGATACTATATTACATTTGACCCATCTGAAAGGGGGTCTTCCCATCTACCACTTGATTTAGGAAGTTTAAAAAGCAATGAAATTATTTATTTAAAAAAGTGTTCAATTTCAATATTATGGTGATTAAGCAGTCTCTTTCTCAACCTAAAAATGTTATAAAAACGTGTAATGATTAGCTTTGATAAATGCAATACATTTTTGAAAATCAATTTTTGAACATAACATTGTTTTTTTTTAATCTGGTCATTTTAGAGAATGTGTTGGGTTCGTCATTTTTCTGCTACCGGTTAGTTGATACCTGCCAGTTTTCAGATAATCCTAAATACCTCTCAACTGTATTTTTCTGCATTTGAGGGAAATAAAGAGCAGGCACCACATGTCAATATTCAGCAGTCTGCACAGGGCATACTATCTGAAATAAAAGTCCAGAAAGATCACAAACTGAGAAACCAGAGTTTAAATATGAAAGACCCTAAGGACCAAGGCTATGATTATGATGCAATGAAAATATGCATCGCTTAACCCATGTGAAATACATTACTAGATTAAAATCTATTTTTGTGACTACATTTGTATGCATAAGAAGTAGCTTAATCAGCAGAGTCATTGTCAAAAATGAACGACAACATGTGGAAAAAAATGACAACATGTGTTGTGATCTCTTCTGCTGGCACATTCAGTAGCTTCACATCTTTTGGTGAATATCCAAATGTGGCTGCTGACATGAAAATGAAATAAATTAAATTGCTGGACTGATAGCTGTTCCTCAGTTGAAATATGGGAAGATTAATTAATTAATTAATTAATTTTTATTTATTTACTTAGTATAGAGCTGATTTACTCAGTCTCAAAATTTCAAACATAATTAGATAAATATTTGCTTTGTGTTGTAATTTTTAGTGTTATGATTGCTATATTTTTTTGCTGTTCTGACAGGCTGTGAAAAAGATATGTCTTCACTACATAAAAATACAAGAAATTAACAGAAACTAGTATGCTTGAGAAGCCCATGTGTTTATGAATGCTGATGGGATGCCTGCTTGACATCCAGGAATGTTAGGGCTAAACAAAGTTTCCATCCAACAATGAATATCATCTCTCACTCTTTAGTCCTTATGAGCCAAGAGACTGATATATTCATGACCAAATGCTTACCTGTGAAAAAGCCACTTGTTGCAGGAATGTGGGTGCTATCATAAGTGTTTGGTTAAACCTATAAATCAGAAACACTTTGGTGTACAAAACAGGCTTCTTTTCTTGCTTTAAAATTAATTTTCTCACTGAAGACATATACAGTTATCAGTTTTATTGAATTGAACTTGCAAAATCCAAGAGAACATGTAATTGATGGTACTAAAACGTGCTCCACACCACAGAGTTGTGTCCTCCGTGATAGTGCTTTTTTCTATGTATACCAAATAATGTTTGCTTTTCTCTTATAGGCACATTTTGTTCAGAGTCTGTTTTATTTCTTCCTGATACCCACTTCCCTTCAGTGTATAGCACTGTAAATTACCTTTAATAGGAGCTGAATATGTGTGTGTTAAATTGAAATATGCATATAAAGATAAGTGAATCAATAAGCTAGACTGAAAAAAAAAGAGACAAAACTTTGTTTCTCTTCATCCTTGATAGAAAGAGAACCTGGTCCTTTTTGGTTAATATTTGTATACCTCAGTTTGAAAAATGGAAAAAGGGAAATGTCTGATTTTAGTTTGAGTTATTAAAAAGTAAGACTAAGAGATCAATAATATTAAATTTATTTAAGATTGTATTTAAGAGATACAAGTAACATATAATATTTATTGAGTACTCTGTATTTTCAGAACTTTGCTACAGACACATTATCCCATTTAGTCATAACAACTACATGTGATAGAAATCCTCATTAATCTGATGTTATAAGGAAATTGTGGCATGAGTTTGGGGTATGGGTGATGTGACTTTTCCAAGAATCAATCTGCCATAAATGTTGGAAACACAATTTTGATCCAGAGTTTATATTTCTTAAACCCTGAGTGGTTAAAAAATTTCTTTTTAAATGAGCATTAGGGGAAAATTAATATCTGAAGAATTTGGAAGTTATGTACACATTAGAATAAAATCTCCATTTTCAGCCAATACTTAACCCATTATTTCACTTTGAACAATTTGTTTGTTTGTTTGCAGAGACAGTGATGTAAAAATGTAGATCACTCTGCTACTGTATCTTCCCTCTTATTTATCTGTCCTTTGTCTATTTCTCTGCTTTTTTTGTTATCCACCAGACAGCTAAGGATAGTAAAAGAAAACGAAATCCCCTTGAGCAAGATTAAGGAATCAGATTTATCATGTTATTTCAATCACCCTTCCACTCAACCTCACAGATAATCTAGAATTTAATATAATCCCTCCAGTCTTAAAAAACATAACTAAAGGCAAAGATTTTAAAGTGATCTAGAGCCCATGGTCATTTCTGTAAACAAAATTTTCTTCCAAATGTCAGTCTATTCTGGAAGATAGATACACAATGTTACTGTTATTTGCATACTTGTAATTTAAATTAGAAATAACACATTTATTAGAAAAATAAACTTTATTAGAGCAGGTCACATTATGTAATATTTTTGTAACTTAGAAATATGAGCAGATTAAAAAGTGAACCCTAAAGGAAAGAATAATCTCAAGAAATGAAAGATGATCATCTTTTATAAGTCTTAGCATATTAAAAAGTTATTTCTACACTTTCTTATTAAATTAGGCAAGGTCACCTTTTGATTTTACTAATACAGTTTGTAAGGTTGTGTACTTTATTTCTATGGATAAAATGGATGAATCATATCACAGAATATGAAATAAAACATGGCTAAAATAGTAGTAATTTAGATGAAATTTTTTAAAAATATGTTTTATTGATTTTAGAGAGAGAAAGAGAGAGATAGAAATATTGAGAGAAACATCTCCTGTTACTGGGGGTCGAGCCTGCAAACTGGGTATGTACCCTGACCTCTTGGTGCATGGGTTGATGCTCAACCACTGAGTAACACTGACCAAGGTAGGTGGAATTTAATAGTCTTTTTTATTTTTCAATTATTTTTGTAGCAAGATTTTTCCTTGAATAGCTCAGTTAATGAGGGAATAATTCGTGTTCAGATTGATTGGCTATGCCTTTAAAAAAATTTATTGAATTTATTGGGAGTGACATTGCTTAATAAAATTATATAGGTTTCAGGTGTACAAGGATTAAGCAAAACAACAAATACTCATAGACACAGACAACAGTATGGCTATGCCTTTCAAGTGCACTATTTCCAAAATTTCACCAGCAAGTGGATTCAGACTAAGACAAAGTTCAGTGTTTGGCTTGGCAAGTTTATCCTTTTGCATCTGAAACCTCCTTAACATCTCCTTTTCAAACTGTGGATTATGGAATCTGATACTTCTGGGTTATTGCTTGCCATATCTACTTAGCTACTTTTTTGCAGACTACAAACCGATTGAACTGTGTCTACTTTCCTTTTCCTTAAGATTAGCACTGTGGGACTTAACCCTGTGCTTCCTTGCCATGCTTGTGTCAACCTCACTTTTGAAGTCCCTTTACCTAGACGTTGACTTATAAAGTATAGAAAAATTTGGGCCACGTGCCTATGGATTACATGCATCTGTTTTAGTGAAGGGGTGAAAAAAATGTAAAATTCTCCAATGCCTCAATTTAGTTGCTTTGCCTGATACCCCACTGACATGCCAGAGAGAATCTCCTTTATGTAAAAGAAAGAGATTAAGTGTGGAAGCAAATGTGTATGCATTCAATAAAACTTTATTGAACAACTAATAAGTGCATGCAATTAAAATAAATCATGGGAGGTTTCTTAGATGGTATTTGTAATTCCATTGGTCAGTAGGAATGTCTATTATCCATCGGTAACAAATGGAAATAAATTTCACAAAGGTCACCAGCTATGAGTCAAAGTTTGTATTTATAAGTTCTTATTTTCTTATTTCTAAGATCATTTTAGTCTTCTCATTTGAGGTATTGTCTTGCTGTATGTTGGGATGGTGTTGCCTCAGTCACCTTTTAGAAGAAGAAACTGAAAGTACTGCACACCACACACAGACACAGACACACACCTCACCGCTGCCTACAGTAAAGCACATTATTGGCAGGATTCAATTTCAAGGAGTAGATGGTGTTACCATGTTTTCCTTTATACCTTTTTTATGGTTGATTTTAAATATGTATTTTTAAATCTATTAGTAAAGGAATGAACATACCATTAGCACTGATTAGAATGGGTCATTCCTTGAGGAAGTAAGATGGCTAACTCCTTTTCACATTACATATTACATGGGAAGGAAAGCACAATAATGCATTAGGAACAGCTAATTCCCACTGTGAACAAGGATCAGTAGTACTGACATATATGCAGAAAGCTGTTCTACTTATTACAGTTTACACACTCTATGCTCAGTGGAGTGCAGTTGACTTGGCCCCAGTAATCATTGAGCAGGTGACTTGATTACACTGAAATCAGGCAGAAAATGTCCTCTTCTGGTCACTCGAGTGAATCAGTCAAATTATCAAGTGGCAAAACTAATTCTATGCCTTGGGCTATCAGAGCTGCCACTTTCTATAAGTCAAGCCTTCACTTAGTGTGAAATTATTTTTTTATTTTATTCTCTTTCATTTATTATGCTTATTTCAGCTAACTCATTTAATGAACATGAATCAGCCAATGTACTTGGGCAGGTTTATATACGCAAACTCCTGATCTAGTGGTGCTTAAATACTTTAGAGTTATAAACCATTTAGGAAACATTCAAAATTTATTATGATTCATATAGTTAGCAGGTACGAAGCAATGCTTATTATTTAAAAATGAAATACAATGAGGAAGAAAAGATTAAATAAAACGAGCTTTAATGAAACTTTACTCCTACTAAAATTTTTTAATAGAAGTACATTACTTAAGCTTTAGAAAAAGGCACATACTTTTGGTTAAATGCAGATTCTTTAGTGAGAGATAATTTACTTTTGGTTAAACAAATAATCCTTTTTGTCCATCTTTGAAGCAAACCTTCATGCAGTTGCTTACATACTTGTGAATTTTTGAATCAGATTTAACTGTTATTAACAAAAACACATCGTTGTGAATATTTGTAGAAAGTTAAGGTGCACAATAGAATCTTTATATGCACATCAACTTCTTCAATTCATCATTAGAATGGGACAAAGTATTTGTACCATCTTAAAATATTTAACAAAAAAAGTATAATATGCAGTTCTTTGTCCATTATTGTTTATTGCTTATACATAATAGGAAAATCTACTATTTTTTCTAGCAACCAAAAACCTGAACATGAGACCAATATTTTAAAGAACAGCCAATCCTCTATTTGCATATATTTCTGTAACTCAAAGTATCTTTTTAGTGACTTAGTAAATTCTGAAGATTTGTTTTCCTACTACAGAATGTTCCTTAAAATTTTGTTGGCAAATGGCAGTTGAACTGTTGAGAATTTTCTGCCTACATGTATTCACCTAATGAGATTACATTGTATTGGCATAAGTGAATGAGCTATAGTGTAGGATATTAGATGTCACATGTCAGATGTCACACATATCGATTTGCTTGGGTTGACAGCTAGGAACCAAAATCCCATGTCCTACACATTTTGTTTGACATCTCAAGAGGCATTTGTGTATTTTGGTATATATAGTTGTGAGTCTTTTCTCTTGGAACAGTGTATCCAAATTATACATGATATTTTTATAATAATAATGATGCTAATGTTTCCCTTGAGATAGTACAGTTTAAATCCATAATGTATACATTGGTCCTGATAAAAAGTCTTTCATTTCTTTGAGGCTATTACTAAGGAATAGTCTTTGGCATCTTTAATACTGTTTTCCACAATTTAGAAGTATAGTTTTATGGAATTCTAATACCATGTAAGAGGAATATTTGAAATCTCATTTAACATGTATGAATACTGTTTACATTATGTCCTGATTTAAAAATCACTTAAGATTTTCAGTGACTTCTGTTAGGTATACAGTGGATGAATTACAATTTTATTTATATGTAAAAAGATCAGGAGTCAAGATTAAAAGCTTCTTTTGTCCTTTATATTCTTTCAGGATAAAGTTGAAAACACTATTTTTCTTCTTAATAATTTTGGGGTTATGAAGGCTTTTTTAACTTAGAAAATCCTAAACATATATTCAGAACTACCACTTATATTTTATTAAATTGAAATCTGACATTACTGGTATATTCTTAAGAACAGTCAATTGGAGTAAAGTATATTTGCATATTACAGTTGACCTTTGAGCAATATCTATTTGAACTTCCTGGGTCCATTTATATGAGGATTTTTTTCAATAAATACTGTAAATGTATTATCTCTTCCTTATGATTGTTTTAACATTTTCTTTTCTTTAACTTATCCCATTGTAAGAATACAATAAATAATATATATTACATACAAAATATGTGTAAATCAACTCTTAATGTTATCAGTAAGACGTCTGGTTAACAGTAGGCTATTAGTAGTTAAGTTTCTGGGGAGTCAGAAGTTATACATGGAATTTTGACTGCATGAAGGTTCAATGCCCTTAACCTCTGTGTTGTTTGAGGTTCAACTGTAATATGTTTAATTTAAATTTTTATTTTTGATTTAATTTCCATAAATGATTTTTTGAGTTAAGGAATACATTAATTAAAATTAATTATTAATCAGTCAATGTTTACCTTTAGTGAGGGACTAGATTTTTAATGACAATATAAATAATCCTCAGTCATCAGTTTCTTTAAAAACTATAAAAGATAAGGTTTGTTTTATTACATAAATGTGTATATCTATGAAAAATTGCAATAACCTTTGTATTGAAAATTGAAGTCTCTGGTGTCAAATGGAGGTCACGTTTGAATGCAAATTGTATACCTTAGTGATATTAGAACCTGAGTGCTGCAGATTTCTTAATGATACTAAGAAAATCATATTAAAATATGTGTTTGGATCTTAATAAACTTAAATGAACTATGTGAAGACTACTGAAAAGAATTCAAGTAAGTATAGAAAAGATAATTTTGAATTATTTGATTTGTGTGTGTTGGGTGTGTGTGTGTGTATGTGTGTAAAGGAGAGAAACCTAAGAAGAATTCTTCTTGCTTTATTTTTAATTTATTTTTATTTTCAAAATTGTAGTTGACATAAAACTTTATATTAGTTTCTGGTGTACAATATAATGGTTAAACATTTACAAACTTTATGAAGTGATCACCACGATAAATCTAGTATTCATCTGCTACCATACATAATTATTATGATATTATTGACTATAATCCTTATGCTGTATGTTACATCTTTGTGACTAATTTTATAACTGACCAATTTTACTTTTTAATTCCTTTCACCTTTTCACCCCTCCCCCACACCTTCCCTTATGGCAACCACCAGTCTGTTCTCTGAATTGTAAATAATGTTGCAGTGAACATAAGGGTACACATATCTTTCTGAATTAGTGTTTTCATTTTCTTTGGATAAATACCCAGAAGTGGAATTACTGGATCATTTGGTAGTTCTATTTTTAACTTCTTGAGGAACCTCCAATAACTGTTTTCCACAGTGGCTCCACCAATTTACATTATCACCAAGAGTGCATGAGGGTTCCTTTTTTACCAATCTTTGCCAACTCTAGTCTTTGTTTTCTTTTTGGTAATAGCCATTTTAACAAAACGTAATTGGAAGTATCAAGTTCTCTGATTTAAAACTATACAACAAGGCTATGGTAATCAAAACAGTATGGTACTGGGACAAAAAAGACATATAGATCAATAGAACAGAATAGAGAGCCCAAAAACAAACCCATGTTCATATGGTCAATTAATCTTTGACAAATAGATCAAGAATATTTAATGGGCTAAATACACTCGCTGCAAAAATTGGTGTTTGGAAAACTGGACAGATACATGCAAAAAAAATGAAACCACCACTATTTTACACCATATGCAGAAATAAACTCAAAATAGGTTAAAGAGTAAAATGTAAGCCTGAAATAATAAAACTCTGAGGAGAAAATATAAACAACAAACTCTATGGCATTGGTCTTAGCAGTATTGTTTTGGATATGCTTTCTAAGGCAAATAAAATAAAAGCAAAATCAAACCAATGGTACTATATCAAACTAAAAAGGTTTGGCACAGTGAAGAAAACCATCAACAAAATGAAGAGGCAACCTACTAAATGGAGGAAGATATTCACAAATGATATATCTGATAAGTGCTTAATATCCAAAATATATAAAAACTCAGACAGCTCAAAACACACACACACACACACACACACACAACACAAACCATCTGTATACTAACAACAAAACTTCAGAAAAATAAATGGGGAAAAAAACCATAATTCCTTTTGCAACTGCAACCAAAAGAATAAAATACCTAGGAATAAACTTAACAGAGAAAGTGAAAGACCTATGTAGTGAAACTTACAAAGCATTATTAAAAGAAATTGAAAAAGGCACAACAAAATTGAGAAATATCCAGTATTCCTGGGTTGGAAGAATCAACATAGTTAAAATGGCCATATTACCCAAAGCAATATTCAGATTTAATGCAATCCTTATCAAAATACCATTGTCACTTTTTAAAGAAATAGAATGAGAAATCTTCAAATTTGTATGGAACCACAAAAGACCCTGACTAGCCAAAGCAATCCTGAGAAAAAAGAATGCAGCTGGAGGTATCACGCTACCTGACTTCAAATTATACTACTGAGCTACGATAATCAAAACAGCATGATATTGGCACAGAAACAGACACACAGGTCACTGGAACAGAATAGAGAGCCCAGATATAAAACTACATGTATATGAACAATTTTTGACAAAGGAGCCAGAAATACACAATGGAGTGAAGATAGTCTCTTCAATAAGTGGTGCAGGGAAAACTGGAAAGCCACATGCAAAAGAATGAATCTGGATTACAGTTTGTTCCCATGTACAAAAATTAACTCAAAATGGATAAAAAACCTAAATGTGAGACATGAAGCAATAAGTTACATAGAAGGAAATATAGATACCAAACTTATAGACCTTCATTGTAGAGAACATTTTATGAACTTGACCCCAAAGGCAAGGGAAGTAAAGGCAAAAAATAAATGACTGGAATTATAACAAACTAAAAAGCTTCTGCACAACAAAAGAAACTGACAACAAAACAGAGACAGCCAACTAAATGGGAGATGATATTTGCAAACAGTAGCTGCAACAAATGTTTAATTTCCAAAATATATAAATAACTCATAAAACTCAACACCAAACAAATAACCCAATTAAAAAGTGGGCAGAAGACTTCAAAATACATCTCTCCCAAGAAGACATACAAACAGCCAATAGGTAAATGAAAAGATGTTCAACCTCACTAGCAATTAGGAAAGTGCAAATCAAAGCTACAATGAGATACCATCTCACGCCTGTTAGAATGGCTATTACCAACAAAATAAGCAATAACAAGTGTTGAAGAAGTTGTGGCTAAGAGAGAACCCTCATTCATTATTGGTGGGAATGTAGACTGGTACAACCACTATGGAAAGTAGTCTGGTGATTCCTCAAAAAATTAAGAGTAGAGCTACTGCATGACCCAGTAATCCCTCTCCTGGGTATATTCCCCAAAAACTTGAAAACATGTATTCCCAAAGACATGTGCACCCCTATGTTCATTGCAGCATTATTCATGGTGGCCAAGACATGGAAACAACCCAAGTGTCCTGGGATAGAGGACTGGATAAAGAAGGTGTGATACATGTACACAATGGAATACTACTCAGCCATAAGAAAGGATAAAATACTGACATTTGCAATAACATGGATGGACCTTGAGAATATTATGCTAAGTGAAATAAGTCAGTCCAAAAAAATTAAGAACCATATGATTTCACTCATATGTGGGATATAAAACTGAAATTCGTAGACACAAACAGCAGTGTGGTGGTTGCCAGAAGGAAGGGAGTGGGGGATGAAGAGTCTCCTAATATATGGTGATGGGAGAAGATTTGAGTTTGGGTGGTGGGCACACAGTGGAATATTCAGATCTTGTAAAAGAGAAACACACACCTGAAACCTTTATGATCATATTAACCAATATCACCCCAATAAATTTTAAAAAATAGGCAGAGGACATGAATCAACTTTTATTTTTCAAAGAAGACAAACAGATTGCTAACAGACACGTTAAAAGTTGTTCAACATCACTAATCATCAGGGAAATGCAAATCAGAACCACAATGAGGTATCACCTCACAGCTTTTTGAATGATTTGATATTAAATTTTTGAAATTTTTAAATATTTTATAAAAGAAAATTGAATTTAATCTATGGAATAGTTTTATTTCTAATGAATATGTTTAATTTTTCTTCTCTATGACCAGGTGGGGAAAATGTTTGTGTAACCTAAATGTAGAATAAAAGCTTCTAATAATAACCTATTAGATAGATGAAATAAAGTATTCTTTATCATATTGGTAATTATTTCACAGTGTAACTTATCAATGAAAACCTTGATTGAGTGCAAAAGAAAAAATTAGAAGTCTGTCATTTTTCTTCTCCAAACCAGAGTCATATTGTGATGTCCCTGCACCATTCTCAGGTTCTAACAGCTTAATGTTGGCCTTTCGGGAGGGAAAAGAAATCCTGGATGCAGAGATTTTTATGGGTAAAAAGCAGTCTGTGAGCAATGCTGTCTGCTTTCACTTTATCAAAATTACAGGAAGAAAATTCACCTTGAGGAGGTCAGTGTTGAATATCCTCATTAAGTTTTGGGTTTTACCACTCAAAGACTGATTAAAACTTAGACCACTGTTGTGAAAACTATTGAGTACTATGTTGGGGGAGGGGGGAATGGTCTAGTTATTGTGTATCTGATAAAATTAATTCCCAGAGGTTTGTTTTAAATGGAAAATAGGATTCTTGCAACAAGTTTTCAAAAAGTGAAGGGGTAAATTGGGAGGTAGAAGTATGGTTTCAACATCCTCTCAGTGGCAACAAATGAAAAATTTGTCCTTCATTAAAACATTTCTTAATGTTCCCCAATAGATTTTGAGCTGAACACTTGTTAATCCCAAAGCTTTGACAAGCGAGGCCTGCATTATTAGGCCAACCACTGCTACAAATAGCCCGTATACATGAAACAGTAATCATTGCTTTCCAGTCTATTATTAGATTAACTTCATGGGATTGCTTTTTCCTCCTGTGAGTTGATGCATAAATGACATGCTTTACCCTCCAATAAATCTAATAGCTGAGTGGCTATGACATGATGTTCATAGCCCTTAGTCCCATGACAGATTATTTTTTATTGCTACAGGAGTTTGGAGCAGCTTGAAACCATTAGAATTTAAAGGCATCATTGAAATGTTACAGCATACCTGACTCACACAGAATATTGCTGATTCTGAGTTATATTCACAGTTTTTTTGTTCCATGAGCTCGAATATCACTCTAACTAACTTAAGAAACTCATTAAAATCATCAATTGAGTTGATCAACAATTTTAAGACAAGGCATAAAAGAGGTGAATCTGCCCCTTGAGGATTTCTAGCATTACTAAAGGTCACCAGGAAGAGTTTGTCAATAATTTTAATCTAACTACATTAAAGCTTCCTTTTGCTCTTATGAGCTACATTAGAAAGACATCATATTAGATGCCAAGCCTCTTTACTGGCAATTCTAAATACATTTTTTTCTGTAGCAGAACAAATTTATTATTTCAGCAAATCAGTAACTTGTGTTTTTTGTTGATATTTCCTCCACACCTCAATATGCAAGTTTTTTTTTTTTTCCTGATGACTAAATTCAATCTTATTATTTCTTATCTTTTTTAAATGGCTTCAATAAGTGCTTAGTAGAAAATGCAATCTGTGTGTGCTTTTTCCACGTTGCAGAACCTTGAAGTTTTCAACTTTTGCAGGCCTGGTTTCAAGTGCTTCCTGATTCCCTTTCAATTTAATTTTAAGAGTATATCTGATATCTATAGGTTAAAACTAATTCATTTTCCTGGGATATTCTTGGTCTATGCCTATTCTGATTCACTGCCCAGTTTAGCATTTTATCACTCTCAAAAGTGTCATTGTTTGAAAGATTAATTATACAGGTATCTTGGTTATTAAACCATCTAATCTGTATGTAAGCTTATCTTAATGTTTTTTTTGGAGTTTAACATGTATAGAAATGAATTCTAACATTATTTATTGTCCCTTTCCCTTGCATAGCCAAAACCTCTCAATTAACATTTTTCTGACTGCAAGAAAATAAAAAGGCTTATCATGCATAGCAGGCCATCTCATTTCAGACACTCTTGTATGGAGACAATTGGAATGCTAAATTGGGTTTTAAAAGTTTATAATTGTTGTACCCACCATTGATCTTCACCCTTTCCATGTCAAACTAGCTGTAAACTAGCCCCAATTTTACTCTGTATCATCATAATGTGAAGCACTAAGACGTATTTAATGATATGTTTCTATTCACTGTATTAGGCACTGGAGTTATTGCAAAACACTCCAGGCAGCACAACTAATGAGGGAGCTAAGGATGGGTCTCTTCTTAGGAAAGATTAAAATGCAAAGCAACTTTGAATTGCTTTAATCAGAAATTTTGAACATTTTAAATATTACAAGTAACAATGCAATTCATGGTATGAAAATGCATGGTATGCTTGACTTGCTACATATGAAGCAAAATGTACTATAATTTCATTGAAAAATGCCTTCATTAAATTTATAGCAAGATTTGTTGGACACAGAATCTAAAGCTAATGTGAATCTAATCTAATCCAATGATTGTTAATTCTTTTTATACATAATAGGCTTTCCTGGTTTCTGTATTCAGTATAAAGTAGCAGTTTGACAGCACTGAAAGTTCGGTAGAAAAACAAAATGTCCCTAATTTGATATTCATTGTGATTTATGAAGTATGTTTTAATAACTAAATATACAACAGATGATACACTGTATAGCATATAACCAGGAACCAAGCAACAGAAATATTTAGGGGGAAAGAGTTTATTTCAAAGAGAGGAAAAAATAAATATATACAGCAATGATAAATAAGCAGGTGAATATAGACATTTAGTAGATAAATAAGAAAGTATAATAAGTAGGTAAAGTAAGTTTAAAAGTCAAATGAATTTGAGATGATTTTTTTCACACAGCCCATTGTAAAGGCCAAACGCGACGGACTACTGATTCCTATTTTCCAGTTTCTTAGATCTCCCTAGTGGCAAATAGCCATTTTTGACCATCAATTAAAAAACATTTTTAAACCATATTTGCTAAGTATAAATGATTCATGGATAACAATAGAAAGAAAGACAACACATGTCTGAGTAATGAGGTTAGACTACTTCATTCAGTGACAACTCAGGGCAATTGTTTTTGTTTGTTTGACAAAGTGTTGAAACAGGTTTCATGTATGTGTGTGAATGGGGGCTTTGTGTGTGTGGTGTAATATTTGATTTCTCCAATGTAGCAAATTTAGAAACATTTGATGATTGATATATATTGTGTTACATAAAGTTTTTATAAGAAGGTTTAATGAGACATTAATGAATTTTTTTTATATTTTAGTTGGGTTTGTTATTGTTTTCACAAGTATCAAGTGGAATGGTGTAACAGTATCACCCAGAGGTAGTCTGTATGTAGTAATGACAATGGTAATAATAATAATAATAATAATAATAATATATTATACAAAGTGTAACCACTTTTTTCTCTTTTCTTTATTTATTGGTTTTAAAGAGAGGAAGGGGGGAGAGAGACAGGCATCAATTTGCTGTCTCACTTATTTGTTCATTCATTGGTTGATTCTTGTATGTGCCCTGACCAGGGATCAAACCTGCAACCTTGGTTTATCCGGATGACACTCTAACCAACTGAGCTACCTGGCCAGGCCCTGTAGCCACTTTCTTATTGGAAATATAATTTCTGCTTTACTCTCAGTATTTGATATTGTCAACTTATTTTATTATTGAAATTTTGCCATGAATATACTCAAGATAGTAATGCTGTATCACATAAAAAGATCTATTTCTGAACAGATTTTTTACAGAGCCATTAGCCTCCATAACAGTAATATCAGCCTATAATATGCCTTTTATGATAGAAATGATGGTATATATTATTTTACTCATAAATTATAGATTGGGATGGAGCTGAACAAGAGAAAGTAGTTATGGTAGCTTCTATTATAACTCATAACATTTGTTTTCTCCTGACTGTGTTATGGCAGTCTGATGTTATAGAATGAAACTTGATTGGGTCCTAGCTAATGTCCAATTAAGTGTCATTTTAGTAAGTCCTGTTTATTTTCTCCAAGAAATATTTTTCTCATCTGTAATATGTAGATGGTTATGCTTGCCCTACTCATTTCTTAGGTTATTATGATGTGCAAATGAATGTATAAATTGTATGTGAAAGAACTTTGAATGATGCAAAATACTGTATTTGGGTCTATTCTTATTGTACTTTCATTTTCTTCACTTTTTGTCAATGTTTTAAGGTTAATGTATGTTAACTAATGGAATTAAGACATAGAATTCTTGTAACCTTAAGGAAAATATTTTGATTTTGTGGATATCATAGACTAACTCATGAGCTGAATGATGTTTCCCTGGTCTATGAAAAATATTTCATTACTACCAAAAATGTATTATTCAATTACTGTTTATAGCCCAGATAACTAATAACAGATGGAGTAAATCTTCTGCACACCTGCCGTGTAACAGATTCTTCATGCTATAGCATAATACCTTAAGTAATACCAAAGCACACTTTTAATGGCTTCAAAGCTATCCAAAATCACACTCATGCTGAAAACATTTTATTATTTGGAATTTTGGATTTGATTATATACAATGTAAAAGAAATGACTTTTGTAGAAAGATATGCCTTTTCATATGTGAGAAATATATTTTGAAGTGAACATAAGCTCTCTGTAGTTAATGGTTTCAATATTTACAAGAGCAAATAATTTCTGGAAACCATAAGTGTTATACATGCTATCAGTTGGGTAGTCAGCCACCATTTGGAAAAAGTCTTCTTGTTCCTATCATCCTATAATTTACTCCAATAAAAATTAAAACATAATTTGTATCTTTGAGAGGAAAAAACACTAATTGAAGCTATGCCATGAAATTGCAATTTAACAGAACAATTATTTTTTAAAGCCTATTATTTAAAAAACTACTTTAATATTGAAAAAGCTGTAAAATTGTGCTGGGTGTCAGCACATCATATCCTCAATACATTTTAATTCCTATTTTCCTTTGTTTAAATAGTAAAAATTTTGCCCAGCCGGGCATGGCTCAGCAGTTGAGCGTCGACCTAGGATCCAGGATATCAGGGGTCAAGGCACAGGCCCGGGTTGCGGCTGCAACCAATCAATGACTCTCATCATTGATGTTTCTATCTCTCTCTCTCCCTCTTCTTTCCTCTCTCTGAAATCAATAAAGATATATTAAAATAATAATAAATTCAACTTTATCAATTAAGAAAATTAAAAAATAAATAGTAAAAACTTCATAAATTAGAAACTAAAATTAATTAAATAAATTACAATTAAATGTTTTTAAACTTTTATATACATTGTAAAAAGTGCAGCCCTGATGGGTTTGGCTCAGTGGTTAGAGGGTCAGCCCACGGACCAAAGCGTCTCCCATTTAATTCCCGGTCAGGAGCAGGAACCTAAGTTGCAGGTTCTCCCTGCTTCAGTCACATGCGGGAAGCAACCAATCAATGTGTCTGAAAAGCAATGGAAAAAATATCTTTGGGTGAGGATTAACAACAACAACAAAATAGTTCATTCCAAACTTTTCAGAGCTGGTGACAGTGGCTAACATGTCCATCTGTCCCAAATTTAATGCAGTGCAAAGGAATATAATGCTGATATCATGTGAAGCACCATTTATTTTCAGTTTTCAAACCCAACATGTTTACTATATTAATATACATTTTAACTCCTGCTACTATGATATCTGTATTAGATTTGACTACCATGATTTCCCAACCAACACAGAAATTATGATTTGTGCAGTAGCTATTTCATCCCACAGGCTCCCAAAATACCTTCAGTGACAATGACTAAAGACTCATTTGCCAATCTAGGGCATCATTTCTATATGCTAAGAATGTCTCTATTCATTTATAATAGAACTCTTACAGAATCTTAGAAGTCAAGAGTTTGCAATCATTTGTGTGGTATACAATGTCAAAATCAAACAGTGGAGGATGAGGGGATGGAAGCCCACAATAAAGGAAGTGCTTCTGTTTTCCACACAAGTAAGCCACTCTATAGGGGCAGGTAAGGGTGGGAAAAAGACACACATTAATGGCCTAAAAGAAATTTTTTGCCTGCTCAGTAGTGGGAAGAGGTAATTCTTGTTAATTAAAAATATAATAACATAGTCATTGTCTTAGTTTGGACTGCTATAACAAAAATATCACAGACTGGGTGGCTTAAACAACAACCTATTATTCACAGTTCTGGAGGCTGGAAGTCCAAGATCCAAGTTCCACCAAGAGTTCTTGGTGAGGACTCTTCATGGCTTGCAGAAAGCAACTTTCATCATGTATTCTTATATGGCTGAGGGAGATGGAAAAATGGAGAGATGGTGATGGAGAGAGAAAAGGAGAGGGAGGGAGGGAAGGAGGGAAAGAGAGAGAGAGAGAGAGAGAGAGAGAGAGAGAGAGAGAGAGAATGAAAATGAAAGAGATGGATCTTTTCTTCTCCTTATTTTCTTATAATTACATTAATCCCATCATGGGGCTCCACCTTCATGATCTAATTAACTCCCAAAGGCCCTGTCTCCAAATACCATCACATTAGGGCTTCAGCACTGGAAATTTGGTGGTGGTGGTGGGGCACAAATATTCAGTCCATAGCAGTTATCGATCAATAATAGAAACAGCTTCACAGGTGCTCACTATATGTCAGGAATTGTGCTAGGTACTTTATATCCATTATCTTATTTAACTTGCACAAAAATTTTATGAGGTGAGCACTTTTTCCTTTTATAGATGAGAAAACAGAGATTACGATAAGTTGACTTGCTAGTGAATCAATGCCAAGTGTACCTGGTTTTTCAAGACCATGTTCATAACTATTGGGTAGGGTTACTTTTCTCAAATTTGAAATCCCACCTGTGGTACCTGCTAGTCAGTGTGGAATATTGAAATAGCAGAAAGAGCATGGACTCTCTCTAGGCAAAGCTGTACCTATAGACAGATTTTGAATTAGGATAAAATTCTTTAATTTTATTGTGCCTCATTTTCTAATCTATCAAATAGAGATGATTGTCTCTTTCTATAGGTGACTGGGAAAATAAAATTAGGTGAGAGATGTGAGTGGGCTTTGAAAAAAATATTTTGAAGACAACAGATAAACGAATTTATATTCAGAAGGCAAACCTTCCCAATAACACATACTTCCCTTATTTTTCTCATTTTTTAATATTTAAAAGTGATGCAGTATTTTACTATTTTTCAGTTACTAGGGAGAGCCAGGTGCTTATAGTAACTCTTATATTGCTTCCTCTCTTGAAGTTTACTTTTTCAAGAGGAAGACACATTTCTTTGACTGTAAGATTTGTTTTGGTTATTTTCTTCCTTTTTTTTCTCTTAATTTATCTGGGACAATGAAATTGTCCTTTGTACTCAGAAAAGATGACACAACCTCAAGTTGATTAGAACAATTTAGGGTGCTTTTCCTAGTTATGTGGTTCTTATGAATGGTGATTGACTTTTAAAGAAAAGTTAGGAAGATTGGAGCAATGAAATACTTTACTTTTTCTTATTATAACCAAACAGTATATCTAATTATATCAATGTTTCTGAAAACTCTTAACATAAATGTCTTCCATTTCATATTTGATAATATACATCAACACCAAAATTTATACACAAAGACACATGGAAGCTTATTGTATTAATTTGGAGACATATATAATCTATCTTTTGTTTTCTAATCTTTAACCCATAAGTCTAAGTTTGAATAGTAACCTAAGAGACTTTCCTTTGATCAAAGATTATTAATATGCACTATAAAAAGGACACATGGTCTTCCAGAACATTTCTTTTATAAGCTATTATTCTTAATTACTACAGAATTTTTTGTGATATAACTGTATAGAACATTTTTTTATTTTCTTATTCAAAACCCACCATTTATTGGAAAGTAAGTAAATGAAAATAATTCATTAACAAGAGAGAGCCAAGATGGTTGTGGAGTAGGTGGAAGCTACATTCACCTCCCCTCAGGACTAAACTAGAATTATAACTAAGAATAGAACAGTCATCCTGAATAACCAACTGAAGACTAGCTGAACAGAAGTTTTATAACCAAGGATATAAAGAAGAAGCCATATCGAGACTGGTAGGAAGGGCAGAGGTGCAGAAAAGGTTAGCCCACTCCCATAGACAACAACTGAGATTCTGGAGGGATATCTCAGCCATAGGGAGTTTCCACCTGAGAAGGGTGGGGTCTCAACCCCAAACCAGGCTCTCCAGCCTAGAACACCAGAGCTAAGAAGAGGTACCCACATAATATCTGGCTATGATAAGCAACAAGGCTTCTGTCCATTAGGGAGAGACAAGAGTCTACTACAGAGAGGGACACCCTCTTAAAGGGTCAATGCACAAAATTTCAGCTGCAGCCACTCTCCCTGAGATCCAGCAGAGGAATGGCAGACCAAACAAGAGTTGCATAAGGAGATTCTGGGATTTGTGGGTCTGGGGAGAGAGCTGAAGGGACAGACACAAGGATCATTATGCTGAGTCATTCTCCCTACCAGAGACATCATCGTTCTTGGGTGGAGCACTCCCTTTCAGAAGGCATCAGCCTGGGAGAAAGCAATAGCCCAACCCTCTGGACACTTTCTTGCCCCATTGTTGTGGAGCTTACATTCTGCAAAGGAGTTAGCTGCTTTGGCTGGGGTGTAGATGTCTGAGCAGACTCAGGGTGTCAGTGACTTAGTGATGTGGTTTAAAGTGGGAAGTCATTCCCCACAATTTCCTGTGAACCTGACTGGCACTTCCCCCTCACGTAAGATCTCCAAGGCCCATTCCTCCAGCTTCCCAGGAGAACCATTCTCCAGGCTCCCAGGAGCCTCACCTGCCCAACTTCTGCTGGCTATGCCTTGCAAGGACTGGGCAAAATCCAGGGGTGGGAACCATGCCCTTGACTTTATCCAAAGCCTGACTGGAACTTGCCCACCACAGGAGATCCACTAGACTCATCCTTCCAACTACAGGAGGCCCCCACCTGCTGAGCTTGGGCTCCTCCTAGCAAAATCTGGGACAGAGTTGTGTGGCTTTAGGACAGGAGGCATTTTCCCCTTGCACGCTCAAACAGTTCAGAGCCCTCCCTTCACAAGGCCAAATCTTGGTCTGTTTGGGCCTGATAAATCCTGCTGGCCTCACACTGACAACTCCCTGAGACCCTGTCCCATCACAAAAGTATGCAAGCACCCAGCAGGTGGCAGCTAGAATTGATATACTTGTAGACTTTTGCTGAGTTGCCTCAGACATAACACTGGCACCAAGTTTGAACCTGTATCATCTGTGAATACCATTGGCCTCTATCTGGTGACTCACTGAGAACTTACCTTATGCAACTGGAGTACAACCAGAGGCTCTTTCAGCGACTGAGCCTAACAGGAAGCCAATAGGCAGAGAAGAGCAGAGGCAAAACTAGGGGTATCTTGGGACTTTAGCTGACCTGCTCCTCGGCCCAGTGCTGGAAATACCTGGCCTTGGTATGAAGCTTGCACAAACCCAGGCCCAGCAGAAACAGCCACCAACTGTGGATAGCTTTGTGGCTCCAAACAGGTTGCCCAGGCGCAGTTACAGGCAGAGTCTGACATTGGCCTGCACCAGAGTCTCTCCCAGAGGGAACAACACACAGAGTGACCAACACACAGAGTGACCAGCTTCAGACAACATCAGAGTGGGATCCAATAAGCTTCACAAGTATCATAGCCAAAGGGAGATCTCAGCAGGAACCAGACCCTGCTGAGGCAAATTCCACGTCATGTAGCCAACACCTGCACAGCAGCTTGCAAACTTTGGTCTGGGCTGAACCTCACAGTCAGCCAGCCTGAGTGTTGACCATAAGCATGATCAGGCCTATAGCAATGAAGGCTCAATTACAACAGGAGGACCCAATTAAAGTACACAAGGGACATTCTTAGTGCACCCAGTTCAAGTGATCAAGGAGACAGCACCACTGGACCTTTAGGACACCTACTGTAAGAGGTCAACCCACAAAGGTTGGGGATCATTGCAGATATATCTGATACATAAACACAAATATAAAGAGGCAGTCAAATGGGGAGAAAAAGAAACATGCTCCAAATGAAAGAAGATAAATCTCCAGAAAAGGAGCTAAATGAAAAGGAGACAAGGAACTTTCCATATACAGAGTTTAAAGTAATTGTTATAAGGATACTCAACAGCTAAAAAACGACATATAAAGCATAAAAAAGGAAGAGTCAGAAGTGAAAAATACAAAATCTGAAACGAAGAATACACTGGAAGGAATACACAGTAGGATGGATAAAGCAGAAGACTGCATCAGCAATTTTGAAGGTAAAAAGAAATCACCTAATCAGGGCAACAAAAAGAAAAAAAGAATTAAAAAGAACGAAGATAGCTTAAGGGACTTTTGGGACAACATGAAGCATAACAACATTCACATTATGAGGGTGACAGTAGAAGAAAGAGAACAAGGGATTGAGAATTTACTTGAAGAAATAATGACCGAACAATTTCTTAGCCAGGTGAAGGGAAAAGATACATAAGTCCAGGAAGTGCAGAGAGTCCCAAACAAGATGAACCCAAAGAGGTCCACAACAAGCCACATAATACTTAATTGGCGAAAGTTAAAGACAAAGAATGAATCTTAAAGGCTGCAAGAGAAAGACAGTTAGTTACCTACAAGGGAGCTCCCATAAGACTGTCAGCTGATTTCTAAACAGAAACATCTCAAGCCAGAAGGGATTGGCATGAAATATTCAAAGTGATGAAAAGCAAGAACCTACAACTAATTCTACTTTATCCAGCAAGGCTATAATTTAAACTTGAAGGAGAAATAGCTACCCAGACAAGATTAAGCTAAAGGAGTTAGTTACCACCAATCATGTATTATAAGAAATATAAAAGGGCATGCTTTAAGAAGAAAAGAACAAGAGGAAAAGTTAAGGGAATGAAAAAGATATTCTATGAAAATGGAAAGGAAAAATAAAAGGTAGGTAGCAATACTTATATCTGACAAAATAGACTTTAAAATAAAGGCTATAGTGAGATAGAAATAAAGACACCACATAATGATAAAAGGAGTAGTTCCACAAGAGGATATAACCTTTGTGAACACTTATGCACCCAACATAGGAGCACCTCAATATGCAAAGCAAATCTTGATGGATATAAATGGAGAGAATGACAGTAATACAGTCATAGTAGGATATTTTAGCACCTCATTTACATCAATAGATAGATCTTCAAAATGGAAAATCAGTAAGGAAACTGTGGTGTTAAGTGACACATTAGATCAGCCCTGGCCAGTGTGGTTCAGTTGGCTGGAGTGTTGTACTGTACACAGAGGGGTGGCAGCTTCAATTCTTGGTCAGGGCACATACCCAGTTGTAGGTTTGCTCCCTGGTCAGGGTAGGTACAGGAGGTAACCAATCGATGTCTCTCTCTCTCTCTCTCTCTCTCTCTCCCTTCCTCATTCCAAAATCAATGAAAAACATGGCCTCAGATGAGGATTTTAAAAAATGACATACTGGACCGGGTTAATTTAACGCATATCTTCAGAACATTTCACCACACAGCAGCAGAATATACATTCTTTTCAAGAGCATATGGAACATTCTTTAGGATAGAAAATGATAGGACACAAAACAAGTCTCGATAGCTTCAAGAAGATTGAAATTATATCAAGCATTTCCTCTGACCATAATGGTATGAAATTAGAAATCAATCACAAGAAAAAAACACTGAAAAACACACAAAGTCATGGAGGCTAAATAACATATCACTAAACAATTAATGTGTCAACAATGAGATCAAAGAAGAAATCAAAAGATATTTTGAAAGAAATGAAAATGAGAAAACAACCACCCAAAATCTATGGGACCCAGCGAAAGAAGTCTTAAGACAGAAATTCAAAGTATTACAGGCCTATCTCAAGAAAATAAGAAAATAAACAATCTAATTTTACACTTAAAGGAATTTTAAAAAGAATGTCAAAGCCCAAATTGGGTGGAAGAAAAGAAAGATCAGAGCAGAAATAAACAGAATTTAATCTAAAAATAAATCAGTAAAAAAGATCAATGAAAACAAGAGCTGGTTCTTTGAAAAGGTAAACAAGATTGACAAACTTTTTCCAGATTCATAAAGAAAAAAAAGAGAGAGGACCTAAATAAAATCAGAAATGAAAGACAAGTAACAACTGACACTAAAGAAATACAAAGGATTGTAAGAAAATATTATGAACAACCATAGGCCAACATATTGGACAACCTGAAAGAATATCTAAATTCCTAGAAACATACTCGTCCAAAACTGAATCAGGAAGAATCAGGAAATCTGAATAGACAGGTTACAACTAGTGAAACTGAAGCAGTAATTGAAAAAAACAACAAAAAACCCTCCAAACTCCCAACAAACAAATGGCTGGACTGAAGGCTGTACAGGTCAATTTTACAAAGCATTCAAATAAGAGTTAACATGTATCTTTCTTAAACTATTCCAAAATATTCAAAAGGAGAGAAGACTCCCAATTTTTTTACGAGGCCAGCATTAGCCTAATTCCAAAGCCAGATAAAGATACTACAAAGAAAGAAAATCATAGGCCAAAATCCCTGATGAACATAGATGGTAAAATCCTCAACAAATATTAGCAAATAGGATCCAGCCATACATTAAAAAGATCATACAAAATGTGCAAGTAGGGTTTATCTCAGGGATGCAATGTTGGTACAATATCCACAAATCAAAAAATGTGATACACCACATAATCAAAATGAAGGATAAAAATTACATGTTCATATCAATAGATGCAGAAAAAGCATATGATAAAATCCAGCACCCATTAAATGGTAAAAAACGATCAACAAAGTGGGAATAGAGGGAATATACGAATATACCTCAACGTAATAAAGGCCATACATGACAAACTCACAACCAACATCATATTCAATGGGCAAAAAAATACAACTGTTTTCCCTTGAGATCGGGAACAAGATAGGAATGTCTGCTTTCACCACTCTTGTTCAACATAGTATGGGAAATCCTAGCCACCGCAATCAGACAAGAAATAAAAATAAAAGGCATCCAAACTGGAAAGGACGAACAAAAACTATCATTATTTGCAAATGACATGATGCTGTACACAGAGAACTCTAAACATTCAGACAAAAAATTACTAGCACTGATAAATGAATTCAGTAAAGTAGCAAGATACAAAATAAATATCCAGAATAAGTTGCCAGAAACTAAGAAAACAGTTCAATTCACAATTGCTTCAGAAAGAATAAAATACCTAGAAATAAATTTAACCAAGGATGTAAAAAACCTTTACTCAGAAAATTATAAGTCACTGAAGAAGATACAAATAAGTTGAAGCATATACTGTGTTCATGGATTGGAAGAATTAACATCATTAAAATGTCCATACTACACAAAGCAATCTATAGATTCAACACAATTGCTATCAGGATGGGATATTTTACAGAACAATAAAAAATGTTAAAAATTTATAGGAAACCACAAAAACCCCTGAATAGTTATAGCAATCATGTGAAAGAGGGACAAGGTTGGAGCAATCATGCTACTTGTATCAAGCTGTACTGTAAGTCTATAATAAATACAACTGCATGGTACTGGTATAAAAACAGACACATAGATCAATGGGAAAGAATAGGGAGCCCAGAAAAAAAAAAAACACTGATAGGTTAATTAATAGATGACAGAGAATGTAAGAACATACAATGGGGTTAAGACAGTCTCTTCAATAAATGTTTTTGGGAAAGTGGGACAGATACCTGTAAAAAATAAAACTAGACCACCATCTTACACCATATGCAGGAATAAACTCAAAATGGATTAAAAAATTAAATGTTAGACTTCAATCCATAAAAATCCTAGAAGAAAACATAGACAGTAAAATTTTGAACATTTCTCATAGCAATATTTTTTTCTGATTTATCTCTGTGCAAGGGAAACGAAAAAATAAACAAATGGGACTACATCAAACTAAAAAGGTTTTGCACAGCCAATGAAATCATCAACAAAATGAAAGTACAACCCACTGAATGGGAGAACACACTCACTGATACATCTCATAAGGGATTAATATCCACAATTTATAAAGAACTTATAAATCTCATCACCAAAAATATCAAATAATCCAATTAAAAATGGGCAAAGGGCCCGAAGAGACAGGTTTTCAAACAGGGTATACAGATAGCCAATAGACATATGTAAGGTGTTCAATGTCACTAATCATCACAGAAATGCAAATCAAAACCACAATGTGATATCACCTCACATATGTCAGAATTGCTATCATCAGTATATCAACAAACAACAAGTGCTGGCGAGGATGTGGAGAAAAGGTAACCCTAGAACACTGCTGGAGGGAATGCATATTGGGACAGCACCTGTGGAAAGCAGTACAGAGTTACCTCAAAAATTAAAAATGGAACTGCCTTTGACCCAGAGATTCCACTTCTGGGAATTTATTCAAAGAAACCAGAAACACTAATTTGAATGAATATATGCACCCCTATGTTCATTGCAGCTTTATTTACAATAGTCAAGATTTGGAAGCAGCCCAAATGCCCATCACTAAATGACTGGATAAAAAAAATCGGTGGTACATTTACACAATGGAATACTACATGGTTGTAAAAAAAAAAAAAAAAGGAATCTTGTCCAGCCAGCATGGCTCAGCAGTTGACCATCGACCTATGATCCAGGAGATTGAAGTTCAATTCTTGATCAAGGCACATGCCTGGGTTTAGGGCTCAATCCTTGGTAGGGGAAATGCAGGAGACAGTAGATCAATGACTCTCATCACTGATGTTTCTCTCTCTGCCTCTCCCTTGCTCTCTCTGAAATAAATAAAGACATATTTTTTTAAAAAGAACAAAATCTTACACTTTGCTATAACATGGGTGGACCTGGAGAGCATTATACTAAGTGAAATAAGCCAGTCATAGAAAGACAAGTACCATATGATTTTGCTCATATGAGGATTCTAATGAACAAAGTCAACTAACAAGCAAAGCAGAGACAGAGTCGTTGATAGAGAGCAGGTTGACAACTGTGGATAGGGGCGTTGGGGTGCTGGTGGGAGTCAGTGGAAGGATTGAGCAAAAAGGAGGAAAAAAGAAAAAAACTCATGGATATTGACAGCAGTGTGGTGTTTACAGGGGGAGGAGGGTGGTGGCAGTTGGAGGCTGGTATAGGGGTGATAAAATGTGATGGAAGGAGACTTGACTTTGGGTGGTGAATACACAATACAGTGTATAGATGATTTGTTGTGGAATTGTGCACATGAAACCTATATAATTTTGTTAATCAATGTCACTTCAATAAATTCAGTAAAAAGGAAAAAAAAGAATTCAGTAACAAGATTATGATTGTATTCTCTTTTTAAAATATTCAAAGTTAGAAATTATAAATGACCAAATAATTTGAAAGGCATATGCAAACTTTGGAATTTAAGACTATATTTTGGTGTACAAGGTGTTAGATTGACCTGGTATTTTAAAGTAAGTAGTAAGAAAAATCTAGAATTGTTCCATGTTAATCTTATTTAGGGGAAACTGCACATTAGATTACTGCAAAATACTAGGTGGTTTTTATGGAGTCAAAGTTGGTGACCTAATTTTAGGGTAAATTTTAATATTTCATGTATGTTTACTGCATCAATTTAGAAATATCACTACAATTATTTCTGGATTTAAAATAAATGTTTTAGAAAAATACTATATTAATTTTAAAGTCTTGACCATTTCAATATATATTGTCATCTTCAAAGCTCTACTAATTAAAATAAAGTGGCTACAAAATAACAGCTGTGTATAAATCAGAGAATTGTATTATTGAAAACAGGGGTAATGTTAATTTGAAAGTATATTATTAAAAGTATCACAGCAAACTAGTTCAGATTTTTTGGGGGTATAAAATTCCACATCCAATAAAATTTTATTTACAGAGAGAGCCAACACTAATTCGGAAAGAACTGAAATATAAATGTTGGACCAAGAGACCATATGTGGTCATGTAAACAGCCACATGTTTTGTATTGTTTCAGTCACTAGCTCTGTGTTCTTGGTCAAGTCTTTTTTTCTTTTTAGAACTCAGTTTGCAATATTCACTGCTATGTTTCAAGTCTCTCCTAAGTTCATTTTCCATCAGTCCACTTCTGTAAAACACCATGCAAACATAATGCATGATTGTTATTGGTGTTTAAAGATAAATGGTATTGCCAGCATTATAACCAATAACAAATCATGAAAACTATGTTGATCATCTAAGTAAATTTCTTTATTTCCACATGTTTGTTTTACCTTAAAGGAATCTGCACCTCTTAAGTTTAGAATTTTCTCAGTTAACCCTGCGCATATATTGCATTATATATACTGGTTACAGCAGACAGTGATATTCAGGAGCAGTCAATAAACCTTAAGATAATTGAAGGAAGAACAATTAGATAATTTTCCATTTTTCTTCCTGAACTATGGTACAAAATTCAAGTCAATGACATATTGACATAGCTTTTCTATTTGCCATCAGTTATAAATGCTGGGATTACCTGAGTAATTGTTTTCTCAGAAAGCCATAATGTAATCTCAAACCTAATACTCCAACAACACTGCACTAATTAAAACTGCAATTATATTTTTGCTCAAACAAAACGACTTAATAAACATTATCACAAACTGTTTACCCTTCCCCAAAACAATTTATGCTCACTAATACAATTTCCCATTAAAACTGCTGCCAGGTAAATTAAAAACTCTTGAAATAGTAAGTAAGTGGGAAATTAATTCAACAGTTTAATCTAGACCTAATAACAGTTGCAAGCTCAGAAAAAGATTGCTACAGCAGGGAGTTAATTAACAACTTATTCCCCATTTGATAAAAGTAATCCACTCTAATTCCAGTGTAATTTACCTCAATGTAATATAAAACCACAAGCTGCTTCTGGTGCTGGTAATTATTAGCTTTGTCCTGTGGCCACATTGACAATAAAAGTCAACAGTATCTTAATAATAAGAGGCAGTCTGCTAAATGCCCACAATTAAAGATGTAATATGAAATCTTACAGCAGCAGCAACCATACATATTACCACACAAGCAGGGGTTGCAGTTTAGATTTAAACTGCATTTAATTGCTCCACCTAGTTCTAGAAAACAGGTGTGCTGTGTGAAAAGCATGCATTTTATTGGCTTCACAAAGGGAAGCAAAGAGAAGATAGGTGATGAATCCATCCTATTTTTCCATCCCTACTGCCACTGACTTACTAGAGCTCTCATCTCTTTTTACTTGAACTATTGCATAAATCGATATAGTTTCTCTACTCTCCCCCACTCTTACCCATCCTCTGTGTAGCCATCTGCACAAATCTCATCTTGTAACTTCCTTGGATATAAACCTTCATTTACTACCTGTTGTCCACAAGATGAAGTTGAAACTCCCTAGCATGATGTAAAACTGTTTTCATGTTCTGGCCTTAATCTGCTGTTCAAACTTTATTTATCAACTTGGAATATAAATGAAGACAAATTCTGTTGCTTGTAGTAACTTTTCCTGATTTATCAACTCTTTCCTTGCTTATCTACCACCTCCTCTGTGAAGTTTTCTTTGACACTCTCCGTGAAAATTTAGTTACTAATTGTTTTTTCTATTATATTACACTTTAGATTCCTCAGTCATTCCACTTATTGCTTTGCACTTTATTTTTGTTAACATGTTTGTCTCCACCTACTAGACTAGCAGTTTTCAAAGTGTGGACCAGCAGTATCAGCATCAACTACAGGCTTGTGAGAAATGCAAATTGTGAAGCTTCTCACCATACCTATGGGATCAGAAACTCCAGGGGTGAGGCCCAGAAATTTGTATTTTAACAAGCCCTGTTACTATTCAGATTGATAATAAACTTTGAGAAACATTGAAATTGTGAGCATCTTGGAGGCATAGGCAAAAGTTTATTGATTTAAAAAATCTTCACATAGTAATTACTAAAATGTATTTTTGAATGAATGACTTATAGGAAAATGGAATAAATAGTATGCAAAAATGGGAAATCTTAGAGAAGGTATAAAAATGCATGTAACTTTGAAGTCGCCCTTTATACAGTTAAAATGCAAAATCTGTTTCCCTGAGTAGTTTCTTTTTCTTTTTTCAAATTATTATTATTTTTTAAGTTTCCTTATTGTTGAAAATATTACAGATATCCCCTTTTTATCCCCACTGATCTCCTCTACCCCGCATCCATCCCACCCCCAGGCTTTCCCCGTACCAATGTCTGTGTCCATGGGTTATGCTTATAAACATTTAAGTTCTTTAATTAACCTCTCCCCACCCACTCCCCACTCCCCACCTTCCCTCTGAGATCCTTCAGTCTGTTCCATGCTTCTAAGTCTCTGGATCCATCAGTTTATTTTGTTTATTATATTCCACATATAAGTGAGATCATGTGGTATTTGTCTTTCTCTGACTGGCTTATTTCACTTAGCATAATACTTTCTAGTTTCCTCCATGCTGTGCCAAAGTATAAAAGACCCTTTCTCCTTACTACTTCATAGTATTTCATGGTGTAACTGTGCCACAGCTTTTTTATCCACTCATCTACTGATGGGCCCTTGGGGCTGTTTCCAGATCTTAGCTATTGTAAATTATGCTGCTACCAACATGGGGTGCTTAAAGTCTTTGGGATTGGTGTTTTGGGTTCCTTAGGATATAGTCCTAGAAGTGGGATCACTGGGTCAAATGGTAGACCACTTTTTAATCCTTTGAGGAAACTCCATGCTGCTTTCCATAGTGGCTTCACCAGTCTGCATTTCCACCAGAAGTGTAATAGGGTGCCCTTTTCTCCACACCCTCGCCAGCACTTGAAATTCATTGATTTTGTTGATGATAGCCATTCTGACAGGTGTGAAGTGATACCTCATTGTGGTTTTAATTTGCATCTCTCTGATGATTAGCAACATTTAGCATTTTTTCATCTGTCTCTTAGCCATTTGTATGTCCTCTTTAGACAAGTATATATTTAGGTCCTTTGCCCATTTTTTAATTGGGTTGTTTGTCTTCCTTTTCTTAAGTTGTATGAGTTCCTTATATATTTTGGATATTAACCTTTTATCAGATGTGCCATTGGAAAATATATTCTCCCATACAGTGGGCTCCCTTTTTGTTTTGTTGATGGTTTCTTTTGCTGTGCAGAAGCTTTTAATTTTGATGTAGTCCCATTTGTTTATTTTCTTTTTTGTTTCTCTTTCCCAAGGAGATGTATTGGCAAACATATTGCTACTAGAGATGTCTGAGATTTTGATGTCTATGTTTTCTTCAAGGATTTTTATGTTTTCATGTCTTACATTTAAGTATTTTATCCAGTTTGAGCTTATTCTTTTTTAAAAAAAATATATCTTTATTGATTTCAGAGAGAGGAAAGGAGAGGGAGAGAGAGAGGTAGAAACATCAATGGTGAGAGAGAGTCATTGATCAAGCCCGCAACTGGGGCATGTGCCCTCACCGGGAATCGAACCCCGAACTCCTGGATCCTAGGTCGACACTCAACCGCTGAGCCACGCCCAGCCGGGCTGAGCTTCTTCTTATGTATGGTGTGAATTGGTGGTGTAGTTTCATTTTTTTGCTTGTACCTATCCGATTTTCCCAGCACCATTTATTGAAGAGACTGTCCTTACTCTATTGTATGTTCTTGGCTCCTTTGTCAAATATTAATTGAGTTTAATGGCTTAGGTCAATTTCTGGGTTCCTTATTATGTTCCATTGAGCTATATGTCTGTTCTTGTGTAAGTACCAAGCTATTTTGATTAAAGTGGCTTTGTAGTATAACTTGATATCTGGTATTGTGATCCCTCCAACTTTGTTCTTCTTTCTCAAGATTGCCTTGGCTTTTCAGGGTGTTTTTTGGTTCCATATAAATTTTCGAAGTGTTTATTCCAGATCTGTGAAATATGTTGTTGGTATTTTGATAGAGATTACATTGAATTAATAGATTGCTTTGGGTACTATGGACATTTCAATGATGTTAATTCTCCCAATCCATGAACATAGTATATTTTTCCATTTGTTTATATCTTCCTCTATTTCTTTTTTCAGTGTCCTGTAGTTTTCCAAGTAAAGATTTTTTACAACTTTAGTTAAGTTTATTCCTAGGTATCTTATTTTTTTAGTTGCAATGGTAAATGGGATTTTTTTTTTAGTTTCTGTTCCTGAAAGTTCATTATTGATGTATAAAAATGCCATCAATTTCTGGTTGTTAATTTTGTATCCTGCTACCTTGCTGAATTCATTTAATAAATCTAGTAGTTTTTTGGTGGAGTCTTTAGGATTCTCTATGTACAATATCATGTCATCTGCAAATGATGACAGTTTTGTTTCCTCCTTTCCAGTTTGAATGCCTTTTATGTTTTCTTCTTGTCTGATTGCTGTGGTTAGGATTTCAAATACTATGTTGAATGAGTGATGAAAGTTGACACCCCTGTCTTGTTCCTGTTCTTAGGGGAAATGGTTTTAGTTATTGCCCATTGAGTGTGATGTTGGCTATAGGCTTGTAATATATGGCCTTTATTATGTTGAGGTATCATCCATCCCTCTATTCCCACTTTGCTGAGAGCTTTTATCAAAAATGGGAGTTGGGTTTTATCCAATGCTTTTTCTGCATCTGTTGATATGATCATGTGATTTTTGTCTTTCAATTTGTTTATGTGATGTATCAAGTATATTGATTTGCAAATATTGTACCAGCCTTGCATCCCTGGAATAAATCCCACTTGTTCATGGTGCATGATCTTTTTAATATATTGCTGTATCTGATTTGCTAATAGTTCGTTGAGGATTTTAGCACCTGTGTTCATCAGGGATATTGGCCTGTAATTATCTTTCTTTGTAGTGCCTTCATCTGGTTATGGAATTAGGCTAATGCTGGCCTCATAAAATGAGTTTGGAAGTGTTCCTCCCTCATGGATTTTTTGAAATACTTTGAGGAGAATAGGTGTTAATTCTTCTTTGAATGTTTGGTAAAATTCCCCTGTGAAGCCATCTGGGCCTGGGCTTTTGTGGGCTGGGAGCCCTTTGATTATTGTTTCAACTTCATAAGCAGTTATCAGCCTATTTAGACTTTCTGATTCTTCCTGATTGAGTTTTGGAAGGTTGTTTTTTTCTAGGAATTTATCCATTTCATCCAGGATGTCCAGCTTGGTAGCACATAGTTGTTCTTAGTATTTTCTTAAAATCCTTTGTATTTCTGTTGAGTCAGTTATTATTCCAACTCTTTCATTTCTAAATTTGTTTATTTGGGTTCCCTCTCTTTGTTTCCTGATGAGTCCAGCTAAAGGTTCATCAATCTTGTTTCTCTTTTCCAAGAACCAGCTCCTGGTTTCATTGATTTTTTGTAGTGTTTTTTAGTCTCTGTCATTTATTTCTGCTCTGATATTTATTCTTTCTTTCCTTCTACTTACTCTGGGATTTTCTTGTTCTCTCTCTAAGTTTTTAATTTATAGGGTCAGACAATGTATTAGAAGATTTTCTTATTTCTTGAGGTAGGCTTGCAGTGTTATGAACTTCCCTCTCAGGACTGCTTTCATTGTGTCCCATAGATTTGGAGTTGTGTGTTCATTTTCATTTGTTTCTAGGAGGTTTTTTATTTATTTCTTGATCTCTTTGGTAACCCATTCATTGTTTAAAAACATGCTTTTGATCTTCCATATGTTTAAATGTTTTTTAGTGTTTTTATGGTAGTTGATTTTTAATTTCATGCCAATGTGGTCTGAGAAGATATGATTTCAATCTTCTTGAAGTTGTAGAGACTTCTTTTGTGTCCTAACATGTGGTCTATCTTTGTGAATATCCCATGTGCACTTGAGAAGAATGTATATTCTGCAGCTTTGGGGTAGAATATTCTGTAAAAGTGAATTAAATCCATCTGATCTAGTGTGTCATTTTGGGTCACTGTTTCCTTGTTGATTTTTTGTCCGGAAGACCTATCCAGTGAAGTCAGTGGGGTGTTACAGTCCCCTAGTATGACTGTATTGCTGTCGATCTCTACCTTAAAGTCCTCTAGATTTTTTATAAACTTAGGTGCTCCTATATTAGGTGCATATATGTTTATTAGGGTTATATCCTCTTGTTGAATTGATCCCTTTAGTATTATGTAATGACCTTTCTTATCTCTCGTTATGGTCTTCACTTTGAAGTCTATTTTGTCCGATATGAGTATTGCTATCCCAACTTTTTTTTTTTCATTTCCACTTGCATGGAAAATTTTTTTCCATCCTTTCACTCTCATCCTGTGTGTGTCTTTTGCTCTGAAGTGGGTCTCTTGTAGACTGCATAATTTGGGTCATGTTTTCTTATCTATTCAGCCACCTTGTGTCTTTTTATTGTAGCATTTACTCCATCTACTTTTAAGGTTATTAGTGAAAGATACTTATCTACTGCCATTTTTTTTTTTATGCCTATGTTTCTCATTCTCTTCATTTCTACTTCTAATTATAGCAGTCCCTTTAATATTTCCTGTAATGCTGGTTTTATGGTGATAAAGTCTTAAAAGACTTTTTTTTCCTGGGAAGCTCTGTATTTCACTATCTTGATTGATAATCTTGCTAGATAGAGTAGTCTTGATTTCAGATCCTTGTTTTGCATTACAGTGAATACTTAATGCCATTCCCCTCTGGCCTGTAGAGTTTCTGATGAGAAGTCAGATGACAGCCTTGTGAGGTCTCCTTTGTAGGTAACAGATTGCTTTCCTTTAGCTTCCTTTATGATTCTTTCTTTGTCTTTAATTCTTGGCATTTTAATTATGATGTTTCTGGATGTGGGCCTCTTTGCATTCTTCTTGCTTGGGACTGTCTGTGCCTCCTGAAATTGTATGACTTTTTCATTAACCAGGTTAGGGAAGTTTTCTACCATTATTTCATCAAACAGGTTCTCTAACCCCTGCTTACTTTTAACATCCTTTGGCACTCCTATAACACGAATATTGTTACATCTATGCTGTCCCACAGCTCCCTTAGATTGTCTTCCTGTTTTTTAATTGTTTTTTCTTTTTGGGTCTGATTAATTTTTTCTATCCTGTCTTCTAATTCACTGATTTGGTCCTCAGCTTCTTCTAATCTGCTGTTTATTCCTTCCATAGTTTCCATATCTTTTTTCATGTTGTGGAGCATCCTTACATTCAGTATTCTTAACTCTCTATCTGATAGATTGCAAAGCAGATCAGGCAAAGACTCAAAGCATCCTGAGTTCTGCCTCTGCCTGAGGACTGATTAATCTGATTATCTTAATGAGCCTCAGGCTGTAGAAACTCCTCTGAGCAGGGCTAGAGGTTTTCCAGCAGGGTGAGGCAATTGCTTACCCCCTTAGGCAAAAGCTGAAAATTTGCAACCTGAGAAAAATGTCCTCCACAGTCAGGGAATGACTTGGCACAGGAGTCGTTAAATAGTGAAACAGTCAAAGATCCTAAATTGTTACTATGTCAATTCCTTTTGTGCAACAAAAGTTAAATCCCACAGAAGCACACTTGTGTGATTACTGTTATTCACTAAAGGTTAATATTGTTTCTTTTCTCTTTGAAAGTAAAGTTTTGGGATAACCCCCAAAACTTGGCTATCTTATGCAGTCAATATAGTCTAACTCTTTTAAATATTAACATTTATATTCATTTAAACTCATAACTTTCAGCTGACACTTGAGCGGTACAAGCAATCACATATATTGTATGTTCCTTGTATTTTGGCAGTGGGTACTAAGCTTCTATAAAATTGATATGCTTCTGTTAATACATTAATATCTATAGGTAATGTATAGAGAAATAAGACCAGTAAAAACAATAGACTTTATCAAACTACAATGAAGTCACTGAAAAATAATTTTCCTCAGATAGTACATGAATCTCGACTATAGAAATAGGTAATGTATGTTATTATTCCATTACATTAGATATTAACAAAGGTTGTTTTTTACTCCCCATTATTATCTATAACATTTATTTATAACGTGAATCAACCCGAATAGGCTCTTTCTGGACTTTGATCACATATCTTAGAAATATAATGAATTTTAAGAGCAGCTCTATCAGATAGAAAGGACAAAGTCAAAACAAAAATCATACTACACTGCAACCTTTTAGTTATTTCATCTAGAGACTGTCCAAGGGTGGGCAAAAGAAGGTTTACAGTTGTTTGCATGGAAAAAGTCATGCAATTATGATTATTACAGTAGTTTTATTATTATTAAATAATAATACAAGAATAAACTCTGTGTTTCACATACTCATAACTGTAAACCTTCTTTTGCCTATGCCTGTATGTGCTTTTCAGAAGCATAAAATAGGCCTTGTGAGATTAAAATGCATTAGCAATTTTGTAGATGAATCACACATCATATTGATCCTGTAAATTGTAGGTGAAAACAGATATTTCAAGGATATGAATATATGTGCATATCCATACCATGTGGTTATATTTACTGTGACTTTTAATGGCAGACATTTTAAAAATTGACAACTCTGTATATATGTATGTGATAATCATCATAATGTCATAATAAACCTTTATGTGTTTCAAAATATTTTTATATTTTATTTCATATATAATTGTCACAATACCTTGTAAGGCAGTCAAAGCAGATGTTATTCTTATTTTACAGATAAAGAAACCAAGACCTATATAAGTGAAATGATAAAGTCAGAATTAGAACCCAGGTTGCCTGAATCTTAGTCAAGTGCTTATTCCACTTTCTTATAATTCTTCCACACTTGAACAGATTCAATTCCATTGGCCATCATGTACAGACTAACTACAGGTTGTCAGACACTATGCTTGGGCATATTTGGGTATGATGCATTACAGTGTCTTCAAGGATGGGTAATATTTTGGATAGTTGTTAAGTAAAAAGCAAACAGCTCTAGGATGGAGTGATAACATAACAAAAATAGATGTGGCTTAAGCTAATGCATATTGAAGAATAGGTAATGAATAAAAAATTCACTTTGGAGAGGAGTGGAGTTTGCATTTTACTCTGTAAGAAGTCAATGAATATTTTTTGAACAGAGTATGCTGGAATAAGAATTTTAAGCAGGTTTTTCTGTCGGCTAGCAGGTGGTTATATTGGAGCAGAGAGTTAGGTGAGAGGACTATATGGAATTTGTGTTCTAATTAGAGTTTGCAAAAATCTCAGTTTGAGGAGCTAAGGCCTGAACTAGAACATCAACAGTGATGATAGAAAAGAGTGATGTGTGTGTCCTGCCACAGTTGCTCATGTGGTTGGAGTGTCATCACATACACCTAAAGGCTGAGTTTCAATACCGGTTGAGATGCATATGGGAGGCAACCAATGGACGTTTCTTTCTCACATCTTTCTCTCTCCCTCTCCATCTGCCCTCCATTCCTCTCTCTCTAAGATTAACAAAAACATATGCTCAGGTGAGAATTTTTTAAAAATTGCGATGTGTGCATTCCTCATCTGTACATGAGCGGATGTATTGACTCTCTCTCTTGTTTATAAGATTCTTGATAATTCCTATATACAGTTTTAAAATTTTCTACCTATCTCCCACAGAGCTTTACAAATAAAGTTCATTCCTTATTGTAGGTACCTGATGAATATTTTTAACTGGTCAGTTGTATGAAATGTTCATGGCGTTTAATGTAGATGAGGTTGTAAAGACATTTATTTTTTTTATAATTTTAGGGTTGGACTTTGTGGTTCAGTTTTTTTTTTTTCTTTTCTTAATTCCATTTGTTATTAAAACTTTCAGTGGTTAGTTTTAGTTAACATATGAATCAAGGAATGGAAAGATTAGACTGGAAAGTTACACTGAGTGTTTGAGTTACCTGCTTTTAGAGAAGCTACCTAGCTTTTCCATAGTTCATATGGATGAAAATGTGATGTGTGAAATGTCATATTTTGCACCGGGCTCATGTTTCATGCAGGAATAAGTTATGTCAGTCATGACCACTCCTAATTTCACCTTCTGGATATTTTCCCCTATCTTCAGTGCACAAGCTCCTATATACCTCAACAGATATAAACTTCATAACATTTTACATAAATGCATTTGTTTTTAAGTCCAATGTGATAGAAAAGTTTTAGCCCAGTCTTTGGATGTATTACTACCAAATGGTACTGTGAGTTGGTACTTCAGAGCCTTGATCAGGCAAATTATTCTCTTCCTGGTTGATATTCATTCCACCAAACACATTTTTCCCCCACAGTAGATTAGGTTTGGTTTATGACACACTAAATACATTAAGTACACTTAGTACACTTAGGCAGGTAACTCTCATTTTTTTTTTTTTTATGAGTGCCACAATTGTACTAGGGAACTCTAGCAGCTCACTTTAATGTTGTACAGATCTAATAGGCTTTCAAATTAGGGAATCATCCATGGTCTATGACAAAAGTATAATCAGAGGTACTGTCACCATGGTTACCCTTTAAGTTCTCAATCATTTGTATTATGGAAAACAAACTAAACTGAAATGAAATGAAAGTTAACCATTTATGAAAACGTGGTAGGAAGTTACTGAAAAGCAACCTAGGCTTTTCACCTGAGCTCCAGACTATATGTTCACTCCCTTACTGGGTGCTTAACTATCTAAAATGTCACTTAAAATCAACACATTCAAAGCCAAGTTCATTGTCTTCACTCAATATTTTATTATCCTCCATGTGCTACAACCTTGGCCAAATCATAAATCTAGAAGTCATCATTAACTTTTCACTGAAATAAACAATTTATCTTATAGATTTTACCTTTTAACCCTTTCATATTTATTTCTTCCCTTCTGTTCATACTACCAATACCCTAAAAATTCCCTTTATTATTTTTATAGGCAACAACTTAAGCTCGTTTAATGAATTTCAGTTGTTCTCTATATACCCCCCCTTTTATTGGGGTATAACTTACAAACAAATATTGCTAATTTTTATGTACCATGTGTTGAGTTTAGGCTATGTATATGGTTATAATCACCACAACTAAGATGTAAACCATTTCCTACACTCTTTGTTGTCAGTCCCCTCCCCTGATTTCAGCCACAGTCAACCACTGATTTTCTCTCCATTTTTAAATTTTTGTCTTGGAATCATACAATATGTAGTCTTTTGCCTCTAGCTTCTTTTACACAGCATAATTCTTTTGTGATTTATCCATGACATTGCCTGCATCAGTAACCCATCAAATTTTGTTGTATGGATGTACCAAAATTTGTTTATCCTTTCATTAGTTGATGATGATTGGCTTGCTACCATTTTTGCTATTATGTTTAATGGCATTATGAGTTTATGCTGCTATAATTACAAGTCTTTTGGACATATGTTTTTATTATTCTTAAGTAAAAACTAGAAGTAGGGTTGTTGGATCATATGGTAAGCATATGTAACTTTAGAAGAAAACTGCCAAATTGCCTAAGTGGCTCAATTAACTTGCACTCCTACCAGCAGCATAGGAGTTCCAGTTGCTCTACTGGATTATTATTTCTTTTTAAATGTTGAATTTAGTTAACCAGTGAAGTTATCTGGGCCTGGCATTTTGATTTTGGTAAGGTTTTAAATTAAAATTTAACTTAGTTAACATATAGTCATTTGTGCTTTTTCTTTTTAAGTTAAAGTCCTTGATCTCACTTCTGCATGATTTTTTATTCTCATCTTTCACATTTCTTCCTCATAGCTCTATGCTTTAGTTGTCATATATATCAGGTTGTGTTCTTTCTGAACATTCTATACTGCTTCAAACCTCCTTTATTTTACACAAATTCATTGATTTTTTTGTTTGAAATATTATGCCCTGAGCTTCACATAGATAATTATAAATTATTTAGTGTTCATCTGAGGAAGCTCCTCTTTTGACAGAAAGCTTTAGTGATTTCACTTGATGTTTCCTTTTCCCATGTACCTTTCCTAGACTGACTGCCAGCTGTCCTAAGTGTTCTGTCTTCATCCTCCTTGAGTACCATGTTTAGCCCTTCTTATGTGTGGTAATTATCTTTTTCTTTTCTCTTATTAGAATTAAGTTACTAATGTCAGAGACCTTGACTTTTATCGGTATATTTTTGTCAAACATGTAGAAGGGTTCAACAATCATTTGAACAAAAGAAGATAAGGAAGGCATGGCGAAGGAAGGAAGAAAAAAGGAAACAATGGAGGGGGGAAAGAAGAGAAGAATAAAGGGCAAGGGATAAAGATGCTTTCAGTAGAGATCCCCATTGGTATTTGGAATTGGAGACAAGGGAGCAGAAAAGTGTTCCAAGAAAGGGTCTGGATCTGCTTCACTTCTGCTACTCATATCTGAAACTGGAAACTTAAGTCTTTGAAAACAGCTTTCATTATCATTAATCTTCCAGGGCCCCCTCATATATTAGGAATGATTATGAATAGAATTGGTGTAAAAGGATTCAGGGGAATAGCTTATTGTATATGAGTGCTATAACCCCCAGAAGCCATAAAATTACTTGCTTGGCCTAGACCCCTGTTATGACACTCAGTTTAGGCTTGTATTTTCAACTCCTAAAGTGACAGAATCTATGAAATCACTAGTCTGCACTTGTGTGGATAGAGGGAAAGCCCTGCAAGTCTTTCCCTCATAGGTATCATTGCTCTAAAAACATAGCCATTTTGCCAGAAGAAAAATATACACATTATCTACAAATATACAAGAAATATTATTTGCCTAATATATGTGAAGCTCCATGCTACTATTCAGACTGCTCCTGTCATGCTTTATTTATGCATTCACTCTACTTTTCTTTACACCATATTACCCCTATTTGGGTTACAAATACTTTTATCACTTCTTAGTACAGCCATACAATAGGTACATGCTTTGAACATTATGTTCTCATCAAAGGAGATTTTAGTAATGTATCTTCTTTCCCTCCTCATCCAACAACAAAATTCAGCATATGCTAAACAAAGTAGAAAATGAGTACTGTTGAAAAATCTTATTTTCTGTTTTCTTATATATTAAATGTGTACACATGATCCATGTGTCTAGGAATTATGACCTAGTGCCTGTTACAATGCCAACTCTTCAATTAGATGGGATTTAGTTCATTCTAAAGAGTATAGTAAAATGACCCCTCACATTGGATTATATAACAAAATTTAGATTACCCCCACAAGCCTCTAGTAATTTAAACATATCAAAGAACATTTCAGGCAGCTGCTATCAATTAAGTAGCTGTACAAAAAAATCTCTCATAGTTGCTCTAATTTTACCAGCCAAGTTTAAAATATGAACCACTATTGCTTAGTGTGATGGCATTTAATTGATGAGACCTGCCTTAACGACTACCATTATTACCATGACACATTGATCTTTGTATTTACAAATTGAAAGATACACTTACAAATATTATTCATATTAATAAAGGCATGTGCTCAAGTATACAGATACTCATTGTTATTTTAAGATTTTTTAATGTTTGCCTTCTGTCTTTTTCATGATAATCTGTATATGTGTGGGCAGTCATTGAGAAGTATATATAGTCATACTTCACATTTTAAGTTTGAAGTAGGTACTTTAAATATTGAAATAAGAAAATGTAGTGATACATATGGAAGTTTTACATTATTTATTAAATATGTATACTTAATAAAGTTGGGAAATCTATTTTAATATATACTTGTGCCATGGCAATGTTTGAATACAAAAAGAAGATTTTAAATTTAATCCCCCAAAACCTAAAGTCTTTCTTATCAAGAATGCATCATGTATTGATGAGGAAATGTGTACATTGAAGCTCACAGGACAGAGAACATAATAAAGATCCACGGTAGCATGACCTAGTTCAAACTGTTGTTCATCTGCAAAAATGGGAGTAAACCATAGCTTAATTTCCTCTGAAATAATTAATTTATGAAAGTAAACAAGAGCTTCAGGTCAAGATGGTGGCACAAGTAAATGAGGCACACACATCCTCCTACAACTATATCAAAATTACAACTAAACTAAAGAACAACCAGAAATCTAGCTGAATGGAAGTCTTTCAACTGGGAAATAAAAGCAGAAGCCACACTGAGATTGGTAGGAGAGGCAGAGATGTGGAATGGGCTGATCCCAAACCCATGTGTGGTGGATAAAAACTGGGAGATATATCTTGGCTCTGAAGGTCCCTGCTGAGGAGTGCGGGGTTCCAGCCTCACACCAGGTCTCCTAGCCCAGCATTCCAGTGCCAGGAAGAGAGTACCCCATAACTTTTCTCTGTAAAATCTCAGGCATTCCACTTAAAGGGTCTGTACATGTACATACTCAGACTCACTCTCTCTGAGATCTAGCTGCTGCTGGGGCAACAACTTGAAAGGCAAAAGGGACATAGGGGGAGGAAATGAAGTGTTTGGCATTAGGACAAGAGTTGTTCAGACAGAAGTGCTGCCAAAGCCAATTATTCCTTTGCTGAGCCCTGCCTCCACAGAGCCAGCAGGCAGACGCCATATATGAATTTCCATCAACCTGGCTAACACTGTTCACCCCAACCTAGTGATTCCTTAAGGCCCTGCCCCACCCAACTTCTAGGACCTCCCAAGCTGTTTCCAGTGGTTTTTCCATAGGAATGGCTTGTCTTGGATAATATTTCATATTTTCCTAAAAATCTCTCAAACAAGCAGCATCTGACCTTGGCTTGCCCCATACCTCTCATTAAGTGTCACCAGGTCTGGCACTTGAGGTATCCAGGCTTGGTCAGAAGCTTGACCTCTCCTGGGCACTTCCAAGCTTGACACAAATAGCAGCCATCTGCAGATTGTTTTGTATCTCATGCTGTGGCCCCAGGTAGAACACAGGTGGTGGTTGACCTTGGCCTGCACCTTCTGGGAGGCCCCAGAGACAGGGCACCCTGTTGACAGCTTCAGGCCATGTGAAAGTATGACTCAATCACCTCCCCAAGTGACATATTCATGAAGCAGACTCAGCAGTTACCAGAGCCCTGTTGAAGTAAGTCCTGCTCTGTGGGGTGAACCCCTGCAGAGCTGGTCCTCCATGGTGGTCATAGCCAGTCCTTGCAGCTGACTGGCCTTGGGGGTAAATTCTTCCCATTGGCATGCCAACAACAATCAAGGCTCAACTACAACAAGAGGGTATACATAGCACACATGGGGGGGTGCACCTTGATTAACCAACTTTGGTGATCATGGAGGCTGTGCCACTAGACCTTACAGAACAACTACTACATAAGGCTACTCTACCAAGCCCAGGAGAAATAGTAGCTCTATCTAACATATAGAAACAAATGCAGGGATGCTGCCAAAATGAGGAGACAAAGAAACATTTTCCAAATGAAAGAACTGAAGAAAATTCCAGAAAAAAGAATTAAACAAAATGGAGACAAGCAATCTACCAGATGCAGAGTTCAAAACACTGCTTACAGCATGCTCAATGAACTTAGAGGAAAAGTAGATTAATTTAGTGAGAAGTTCAACAAAGAGATAGAAAACATAAAGATGAAACTAGGAAAAATAAAAATAATCAGTCAGAAATTAAGAATATATTACAGGAAATCAACAGTGGAGGAGAAAAAAAGGTTCCAAAAAAATGAAGATAGTATAAGGAACCTCTAGGACAACCTCAAGTGTACCAAATTCACATCATGGGGATAGCAAAAGGAAGAGAGAAAGAGAAAGGAATTGAAAACATATTTGAAAAAATAATGATAGAAAACTTCCCTAAGCTGGTGATAGAAATAGACATACAAGTCCAGGAAGCTCAGAGAGTCCCAAATAAGATAAACACAAAGAGGCCCACACCAAGACACATAATAATTAAAATGCCAAAGTTAGAGACAAAGAGAGAATGTTGGAAGTGGCAAGAGGAAAAGAGTTACCTACAAGGAAGCTACCATAAGACTGTTAGCTGATTTCTCAACAGAGACTTTGCAGAACAAGGAATTGGCAAAAATATTCAATGTGTTGTAAAGCAAGGTCATACAACCAAGATTATTCTACTCAACAAAGTTTTCATTTAGAATTGAAGGACACATTAAGAGATTCCAATACAAGAAAAAACTAAAGGTGTTCAACACCACCAAACCAATACTGCATAAAATTTCTTTAAGAAGTGGAAGAAAAAATATAAAAAAATATGAATAATAAAATCCCAATAAACACATATCAACCATTAAATCTAAAAAACAAAATAACTGAGCAAGCAGAACAGAAACAGACTCATAGATACAGAGAACATTTGATGGTTGCTAGATGAGAGAGGGGTTGGATGAAAAGGTGAAGGAATTAAGAAGAACAAATTGGTAGTTAGAGAATAGTCATGGGGATGTTCTATACAACATAGGGAACATAGTCAATAATATTGTAATTACTATGTATAGTGTCAAACAGGTACAAGATTTATTGGGATGATCACTTAGCAAGCTATATAATGTTTACTCACTGGGCTGTGCACCTAAAACTAATATAATATTCCATGTCAACTGTAACTGAAAAATAAAAAAGAATTATAAAAAAAGCAAACAATTTGTGGGGGACACAGGCAGGTAAAGTGTTATTAATTTTTTTTTAATTGCACATTTTATTATATAAGTTCCTGGAAGCATAAAAGTTTGAAGGGTGAGATTATGATAAGTTATTTAAACACACTGCTTTCTCTTTTCATTTTACTTCAGGACCTGATAAGTATTTCCTCTGTTCTTAATGAAGCTATCAAACATGTTTGACATGTTTCATTTCTAAATTCAATGCCACCATTGCCAAAGACCTCCTGTACTTTCAAGTATAAAAGAATGTAAAGTGATGATTAAGATAGATAACTAAGAAGGAAGGAAAGGCTAAGTAGAGGCCTTCTTATAAAATCAGTTAATTATTATTTTTTCTTTATTTAAAATATCTTTGTTAGTAGCTAATGGAAGAACAATAAATCTCAAGTTAAAAGAAAACTCATGGTAAAATGCAAACAGAACATAAACATTTAATATCTAATAATTATTTTGACTAAAATATAACATTTATTCTTATATAAATATGAGAAATAGGTGAGGAGCATATTTAGTAGGGGGAAGAAATATTTTTATCTGAATGTGGATCATTGGTTTGCTGATGTGCCATGTTGGGCACTTGCTGGTAAGGAACTGTGTTTCCAGTATAAACATTACTTTAATGAGTTTTAAAAGTAATCTGTGAAGACTGATGCCAACTTTAAGCTCTTCCTATAATAGATTTGGCACTTGAGAGTAATTTTTTCTTTACAAATTTTAATGACCAAAAAATTGATCTGGCTTGCTTTAGAGTTACAGCAAATTAGAATAAATTGTTAATTATATTCCACTGCAATATTTCGGGGGGTGCTTCAAAACCACGAACAATGACTGTGATTCTAAAAAAGTTGGCAAGTGATTCATCCAGAGTTTTAGTTAGATTGTATGTGCCATTTAACAGAAGTGGCCTAAGAAGGAGATTTAATCTTGAGGAGGACTCTACTTAACTTGCAAATAAATTTTATGTGATGCTCTTAGCCTTTTCTTAAACTCCACCATAACATAGTATCTCATCATAAGAGAATTCACCAAATACTAAATCTTTCTTATGCCTAGAATGGGTTGGGTAATTATTGAAATAACACAAGAAAACAACATTAGAACACATTAGAAATACAAGGCTACTAACATAAGCAATGCACAATAAGTAATTGTCAATTGAATTGAAATATTGAAGAGATGCTCTAGTGTACTTTGATATTAAGATGTGGCTATTTAGTTCTTCTAGATTTCACTCCATACAAATATGGCCCAGGTTGTAAGACTTTTAGAACAGTTAGTTACATGCTCATAGACTGTAGCCCCCTTCAGTGAGCTATTTTGCAAATGTGTGGTAATCATCACAGAAAAATGAGTTGTGTAAACTATAAATGGGACAATTGAATTCTGTCTTCATTACTGCGGAAACCACATACTGCTTGCACGTATGTGCATACAGATGTACAATGAACCTGCAGTGTTACTTTTTGAAGTCTAATGCTCAAAAGAAACATGGTGCCATTAATTTATAATTATTCATTTATTCATCCACTCATTTATATTTTCAACTAATATTTCATGCCTTTTATGGACCAAGCAGTGTGCTAAGCACACAGCACAAATGGATAAAATAAATAGTGTTTGTCCTCAAGGAGCTTAAAATTTTTAGGGGGCCTAAGATCATTCACAAAGAGACAATACTAAATATAAATACTATGAGAGAGAGGTAAAAGAAAGTGATATATTTTTGTGAGGGATCAAGACATGAGTTATAAATGAGAACTGATAAAGCTACATGTAAGAAAATTGTTTTTGATTTTGCCTAATATGCATTACGATATTTTAGCTTAACTTCAAGAAGGGATCCTATTTTAAAACGTACATGCTTTTTGACATTTGCTAAAGTAAATATTTTTCCTGAATTTGTGTACAATATAGAATACAAGATGCTTCGATGTCTTGATTACTGTAAATAACATTGCAAAGAATGGAGGGGTACATATATTTTTTGAATTAGTGTTTTTGATTTCTTCAAATAAATTCCCATAAATGAAGTAGCTGGATCATTTGGTAGTTCTATTTTTAATCTTTTGAAGAACCTCCATAATATTCTCTATTGTGGTTGCAACAATTTACATTCCCACTAAATGTACACTAGAGTTCCCTTTTTTCCACATTTTCGCCAACCCCTGTTAGTTCTTGTCCTTTTGATAGTAGCCATTTTAACAGGGGTGAGCTGATATCTCAATGTGGTTTTGATTGTCATTTCCCTGATAATTATTGTTGTTGAGCATATTTTATGTAACTGTAGGGCATCTGTATGGCTTCTTTGGAAAAATGACTATTTAGGTCTTCTGACCATTTTTTTTTTTTTTTAATTATCTTTACTATTGAATGTATTACAGTTATCCCCTCTTTTTTACCCCATTAATTCCCTCCTCCCCTAATCTGCCTCACTCCCAGGCCTTCACCACACTATTGTCTGTGTTCATGGGTGGTACATATATGCATATAAATTCTTTGTTAATCTCTCCCCACCCACTCCCCCACCCCTGCCTTCTCACTGAGATTCATCCCTCTGTTCCATGCTTCTGTGTCTCGGGATCTATTTTGTTCCTCGGTCTATTTTGTTTATTAGATTTCATATATGAGTGAGATCATGTAAAACTGAATCGGGAAGAATCAGAAAACCTGAACAGGCTAATAACAACTGATGAAACTGGAGCAGCAATAAAAAACTCCCAGCAAAGAAAGCCCTGGTCATGATGGCCTCACAGGTGAGCTTCCTAATTCAAGGTGCAGGGTTAAATAATTTACTAAATTTTTTTCTTTCTTTTTAAGGTAGGCCTGTGGTGCTATGAATTTCCCTCTTAGGACTGATTTCACTGTGTCAGTGAAATCTGACTGTGTCAGATTTGGGGTGGTTGTGTGTTCATTTTCATTTGTTTCCAGGAAGGTTTTTATTTTTTTCCTGATCTTATTGGTAATCCATTCATTGATTAATAACATGCTATTTAGCCTCCATGTGTTTGAATGTTTTTGAGTGTTTTTATTGTAGTTGATTTCAAATTTCTTGACCTTGTGATCTGAGATGCTTGATATGATTTCAATCTTCTTGAACTTGAAAAGCCTGTTTTTTTTGTCTTAACATGTGGTCTATCTTTGAGCATGACCCATGTGCACTTGAGAGGAATGTATATTCTGCAATTTTGGAGTGAAATTTTCTGTAAACATCAATTAAATCCATCTGATCTAGTGTGCCATTTAGAGTCACTGGTTCCTTGTTGACCTTTTGTCTGGAAGATCTATCCAGTGAAGTCCCCTATTATGACTGTATTGCTGTTGATCTCTCCCTTAAAGTCCTTAAGATTATTATTGATAAGTCTGTATTTATTGACATGTTCATTCTTTATGCCTATGTTTCTCTCTATTTTTTCTTATTATTACAGCAGACCCTTTAACACTTCCTGCAATGTTGGTTTGGTGGTGATAAATTTCTTTAGCCTCCCCCCCCCCCCACCGGGAAGCTCTTTATTTCACTAACTAATTTGAATGATAGCCTTGCTGGACAGAGTAGTCTTGGTTTCAGATCCTTGTTTTGCATTACCTTGAATACTTCATGCCATTCCTTTCTGGCCTGTAGAGCTTCTGATAAGAAGTCAGTTGACAGTCTTATGGGAGCTCCTTTGCAGGTAACAGATGTCTTTCTTCTTGCTGCTTTAATATTCTCTCTTTGCCTCAAATTCTTGGCATTTTAATTTTGATGTGTCTGGGCATGGGCCTCTTTGGATTCTGCTTGCTTGGGACTCTCTGTGCCTCCTGAACTTGTATGACTTTTTACTTCACTAGGTTATGGAAGTTTTCTGCCATTGTTTTTTCAAACAGATTCTCTAACCTTTCCTTACTTTTGATCTCCACTGGCATTCCTATGGTGGGAATATTGTTACATTTCATGCTGTCCCACAGCTCCCTTAGACTGTGCTTCTGTTTTCTAATTGTTTTTTCTTTTTGGATATGTGAGCAAGTGATATTTACTACCCTGTCTTCTAATTTGCTGATCTGATCTTCAGCTTCCTCTAATCTGCTGTTTATTCCTTCCAATGTATTCTTTATTTCTGCTATGCCATTCTTCATTTCTGAATTGTGATTTTTCATAGTTTCCATGTCTGTTTTCATCCTGTTGAGCATTGTTACAATCAGTATTCTGAACTCTATATCTGATAAATTGCTTATCTCCATTTCATTGAGCTCTTTTTCTGGAGATTTCTCTTATTCTTTCATTTGGGGCTTGTATTTTTGTCTTCCCATTTTGGCTGCCTATTTGGGTTTGTTTCTGTGTATTAGGTAGGCCTGCTAGGACTCTTTCTTTTTGGAAGATCTCTGGTGCAGGCCCATATCAGACACTGTTTGTGACTGGCCTTGAGTACCCTATTAGGAGCTATCAACAACCCTAGGCTTGAGGTCCCCTCTGTTGGGGGTGGGCACATTTTGACAAGACTAAGATGCACACCTAAGTCTTCTTTTCCAAGGCCCTAGTAGAGAAGCATATCAGGAAAGACTCAAAGCACTCTAAGGTCTTCCTCTGCCTACAGGCTGATTAATATGATTCTCTTAAAGAGCCTTAGGCTACAGAAATTCCACAGGGTAGGGCAGCTGATTGTTATCAGTTTCTTAATGAGCCTCAGGCTGTAGAAACTCCTTTGCATAGAGCTAGAGGTGTTCCAGCAAGATGGGGCAATTGCTACTCCCTCAGGCAAAATCTAGTTGGAAGGCAAATGTCTGTCTGTGAAAGATGTCCTCCAGTATGGGGAAATTACTCAACACAGGAATCCAAATGGGTGCCTTCTGAGCTTTATCTCCAGAGCTCACAACCCTAGATTCTCCTCACACAGCTCCTGTCCACTCTTCCCTCCTTCTGCTGGAGCCCAAGGTGAGTGGCTGCACACAAAACTTTGTGTGTTGGCCCTTTAAGAAGGTGCCTGCATTTTGAGCTTTCTCTCCCTGGCAGATAGAAACCCTGCTGCTTTTCACAGGCATGTTAGTTGGGCACCTTTCTCAGTTCTGGTGCTCTTGGCTGGGGTTGAGGCCTGGGATTTCTCAGTGGGAACCCTGTATAGCTGAGATATCACTCTGGACCTTCAACTGCTGCCTGTGGAAGCCCAGCTAGCCCTCTGGCACCTCTGCACTTCCTACAAGTCTCTATGTGGCCTCCACTTTTTCTCCTTGGTTATGAGGGTGCTCTCTAACTGGTCTTCAGTTGCAGTTGATTATTCAGGATGTTTTTTCTATATTTCAGTTGCAATTCCAGTTTGATCCTGGGAGAGTGTCAGTGTAGCTTCCACTCAGTCCGCCACCACCTTTAATCTTCCCCTCCGCCCATTTTTAATAGCACTTTTTTTCTATAGAGTTGTTTTAGTTCTTTATATATTTTGGCTATTAACCCCTTCTCAGATATATGTTTTGAAAATATTTCTTCCCATTTAATTGTTTGACTTATCATTTTGTTGATGGTTTCTTTTGCTGTGCAGAATCTTTTTAGTTTGATGTAGTCCCATTTTTTAATTTTTGCTTTTGTTGCCTTTGTTTTTGCAGTCAGATGCAAAAATTCAATGCTAAGACTGATGTCAAGGAACTTACTGCCTATGTTTTATTTTAGGAGTTTTATGGTTTCAGATCTTACACTCAAGTTTTATACCCATTTTGAGTTAGTTTTTGTATATGATGTAAATCGTGGTAGTTTCATTCTTATGCATGTGGCTGTCCAGTTTTCCCAAAACCATTTATTGAAAAGACTGTCCTTTTCCATTGTATATTCTTGGCCACTTTGTTATAAATTAATTGGCTATATATGTATGGATTTATGGAGTCCCTATTCTGTTCCTTTGATATGTGTCTATTTTTATGCCAACATCATACTGTTTTGATTACTGTAGCTTTGTTGTATAATTTGAGATCCAGGAGCATTATATGTCCAGCTTTGCTCTTCATTCTCAAAATTGCTTTGGCTATTCAGAGTGTTTTGTGATTATGTAAAAATTTTAGAATTACTTGTTTCAATGTTGTGAAAAATCCCATTAGAAATTTGTTAGGGATTGCATTGAATCTGTAGATTGCTTTGGGTAGCAAGAACATTTAAAATATATTGATTCTTCCAATTTTTGAGCAAAAATGGAAATATATTTCCATTTATTTTTGTTTCCTTCAGTTTTTTTTCACCTATGTGCTATACTTTTCTGTGTACAGGATTTTCACCTCCTTGATTAAATTTTTTTCTAAATTTTTTTGATGCAACTGTAAATGAGACTATTTTCTTAATTTCTCTTTCTGATAGTTTATTATTAGTATATAGAAACAACAGGTTGTTGTTTATCAATTTTGAATATTGCAACTTCACTGAATTCATTTGGTAGTTCTAACCGTATTTTGGTGGAGTCCTTATTGTTTTCTATATGTAGTATCAAGTCATCTGCAAATAGTGTTTTACTTCTTCCTTTCCAATATGGATGCCTTTATTCCTTTTTTCAGTTTTCCTAATTGTTGTGGCTAGGACTTCCGATACTATATTGAATAAAAGTGAGAAGGGTGGGCGTACTTATGTTGTTCTAATTTAAAAGGAAAAGATTTCAACTCTTCACCACTGAGTATGGTGTGTGCTATGGATTTATCATATGTAGCCCTTATTATATTGAGGTAAAGTTCCTTTATAACAATTTGTTGAAAGTTTTGTTTAATCATAAATGGCTATTGAGTTTTGTCAAATGCTTTTTCTCATCTATTAAGATGAGCATGTAATTTTTATTCTGCATTTTGTTAATGTGGCATATTACATTGGTTAATTTGCAGATGTTAAACCATTCTTGCATCTCTGGAATAAATCCTACTTGATCACAGTATGATTTTTATAATATATTGGTGAATTTGTGGTACCCTTTTGTGGCTTTGGTATCAGTGTAATGCTAACTTTTATTTATCTTTCTTTGACTTAGTAAAATTTTCAGTAGTATTTAAACAGGAGTGGGGATATTCTGTAACTTTGTTTTGCTCCTTATTTGGGAAAAGTGTCCATGTTTTGTTGTCAGATGTGAGATTAACTGTGGAATTTTGTACTGACCATATTAGAGAGAAGGTGTTAGTTTCTATTCCTATTTTTCTGAGACATTTTTTGGCTCATTTAAATATTGGTTTTGTCAGTATTTGTTATACCAATCAATAAGTTCATGTGGTTTTTATTCTTTAAGCTCTTGATGTAATGGAATACGTTGACTGATTTGCAAATATTGAACAAGCCTTGTGTTCCTAAAATAAACTCTACTTGAACATTATTTTATTATATTATTATGTGTGTATATTATTTTTCTATAGTTGAATCCTATTTGCCAATATTTTGTTAAGGATTAATGTGTCTATATTGATAGATATTCATCTGGAGGGTTTTTCTTTTTTCTTTTTGTATAATCTTTTCTGGTTTTGGTATCAAGGTAATGTTTACCTTCTAAAATAAAATGCTAAGTGCTTCTGTCTCTTCCAGAAGCATTGTGTAGAATTGGTGCTGTTTCGTCTTTGAATAGATGATCAAATACTCCTGTGAATCCTTAGAGGTTGGGAAATATCTTTTTAGAAAGCCTCAAGTATGAATTTAATTTCTTTCTAATGTTTAGAAATATATTCTGTAAAATCTACTTATATCAGTTTGGGTGAATTTTGGTGGTTTGTCATTTTCAAAATATTGGTCAATTTCTTATGAATAATTGAATTAATGAGCATAGTTTTTATATTTTTCCATTAATATTTTTGAGGTCTTCAACTGCATATTTCTTTTTACATTCCTAATATTTGTGTTTTCTCTCACTCTTTATTTTTGTATCATGTTTTCCCCTTTAATTCATCCTTAAAAATAAAACAGCTTTTACTGATTTTCTCTATTATTTTTTATTATTGTGATTATACTCTTATTTTTATAGATGCTTCCTTCTGCTTTACTTTTCTCTTATTTTCCTAGATTCTTATGTTTGAATCTTAGGTCATTAATTTGAGACATGTTTTATTTCTTAATATAAACATTTAAGGCAACAATTTTCTATCAGCATTGTCTAACATAATCTTACAAACTTTGGTGTATTTTAATTTTTATTTTGTTCTAAATGTTTTGTATCTTTTTCTTGATATTTCTCATTTGATACATAGATTATTTATACTTGTATTGTTCAATCCAAATAATTAGTGATTTTTCTATAATCACTATGCTATTTATTTCTAGTTTAATTCCATTATGATAAGACTATGCTTATGTGATTTTAATTTTTATAAATTTGTTGATATTTGTTTTATAACCCAGAATAGGCTCCTTATTGGTGAATGTTCCATTTACACCTTATTCATCTGCTTTCTGCTGTTAGAGAGTGGGAGTTCCATAAATGTCAATCAGTTCCAGTAATTTGATGGCATTGTTAAGTTTTCCAAATCCTTCCTGATTTCCTTTTTCTTATCTTATTAATTATTAAAAAAAGGATTGTTGGAGTCTTCAGAGATAGAAATATTTCATTATATAGTTTTCTTTATCATACACACACACACACACACACACACACACATATATATATATGACACCTACATATACAGAAAAGCCCATGAAATAATGCAACAATTTTTACTTTTGTCAAAGATACTGAAAGACTCAAGACAAGAATATCACTTTTAGGAATATATCCTAAGATACCTGAAACACCAATCAGGAAGAATATATGCACCCCTATGTTCATAGCAGTGCAGTTTACAAGAGCTAAGATCTGGAAACAGCCCAAGCGCCCATCAGAGATGAGTGGATAAAAAAGCTGTGGGACATATATACCATGGAATACTAGGCAGCTATAAAGAAGGATAATCTCATACCCTTTGGGACAGTATGGAAGGACCTGGAGAAAATTATGCTAAGTGAAATAAGCCAGTCAGAGAAAGACAAACATCACATCATCTCGCTTATATGTTAGTTTTGCATTTGTTTCAAGACTATGATAATTTTGTTGGAACATTTGTATAATAGCTCTTTTTAAGCCTTAGACAATACAAACAAGTGTGTGATCTCAGCATTGGTATCTGTTGATTATTGTATTTTTAAAAGCATCATCAACATATTATAGTTCAACCATTCAAACTGTGAAAGTTGAGTATTTCTACCATATTCACAAAGTTATGCAACCCTTGCTACAATCTAATATTAGGAAATTTTTATCATCCCCAAAAGAAATATTGTAACAATTAGGAGATAGTCCTTCTTTTCATCCCATGTGCTAAGCAAATACTAATATACTTTCTGAGATCATGATGGGATAGAGGACTTGTGTGCACCTTGGGTTAGGCAACTCTGTACATTGCATGTTAAAAGCATTATACAATATGTATTTTCTGTTGGTTGTTTCACTTAGCATAATGTTTTCAACTTATTCTTATTATGGCATATCTAACTACATTATTTTATTGCCAACTAATATTCTTTTTTTATGGATATGCAAAATTTTGTTTATCCATTCATTAGCTGATAGATTTTAGGCTTTGTTCTCACTTTTTGGCCATTATGAATAAGGTTGCTATGAGCATTAATGTACAATTAGCTATTGCTTTTGATTATATCCATCCTAGTGGTGGTGTCTCAATATATTAATTAATTAATTAATTAATTAATTAACTTATTTTTAATTTTTGTTAAAAATATTACAAATGTTCCTTTTTCTCCCCAATGACCCATTTTAACCCCATCCCAACCCCCTTCTCAGTCCCTCTCCACACCATTTTCCATGTCCTTAGGTTGTGCATACATGCATATAAGTTTTTTGGTTAATCTCTCCCCCTCAACTCACCTGACCCCCTGCATACCTCTGAGATTTGTCAGTCTGATCCATGCTTCCATGTCATTGAATCATTTCTGTTCACCACTTTATTAAGTTCTTTAGATTTCACATATAAGTGAGATCATGTGATGTTTGTCTTTCTCTGTGTGGCTTATTTCGCTTAGCATAATATTCTCCAGGTTCTTCCATACTGTCCTAAATGGTACAAGATCTTTCTTCTTTACAGCTGTATAGTATTCCATGGTGTAAATGTCCCACAGCTTTTTTATCCACTGATGTATTGATGGGCACTTGGGCTGTTTCCAGATCTTAGCTACTGTAAATTGTGCTGCTATGAACATAGAGGTACATATATTCTTTCTGATTAGTGTTTCAGGATTCTTAGGATATATTCCTAGAAGTGGGATCACTGAGTCAAAAGGCAGCTCCATTTAAAAATTTTCAGGCACCGCCATACTGTTTTCCATAGTGGTTACACCAGTCTGCATTTCCACCAGCATTGTACTAGGGTTCCCCTTTCTCTGCATTCTCACACGCACATGTCATTTGTTGATGGTAGCCATTCTTACATGTATGAAGTGATACCTCATATACCATGCTCATGGATTGGAAGAATTAATATCATCAGAATATCTATACTACCCAAAGCAATTTATAGATTCAATGCAATTCTTATTAAAATACCTACAGTATATTTCACAAGTCTAGTACAAACTTTTCAAAAGTTTTTATGAAACCACAAAAGACCCCAAATAGCTGCAGCCATCTTGAGAAAAAAGAACAGAATGGGAGGGATCACTTTACTGGATATCAAACTCTAGTACAAAGCCATTGTAATCAAAACAGCCTGGTATTGGTACAACACCAAACACATAGGCCAATGGAACAAAAAAGAGACCCCAGAAATAGACCCATACCATTATGGTCAGTTAATATTTAACAAAGGTATCAAGAGCATACAAAAGAGAAAAGACAGCTTCCTCAATAAATGGTGATGGGAAAATTGGATAGGTGCATGCAAAAATATGAAACTAGACCACCAACTTTCACCATACACAAAAGTAAGCTCAAAATGGATAAAAGACTTATATGTAAGTCATGAAACTATAAAAATCTTAGAAGAAAACATAGGAAGTAAAGTCACAGACATCTCATGTAGTGGAATTTTCACTGATACATCTCCTAGGGCAAGAGAAACAAAAGAAAAAATAAACATATGGGTCTATATCAAAATTAAAAGCTTCTGCACAGCAAAAGAAAACAGCCTCAAAATACAAAGGATCCCCACGGTCTGGGAGAACATATTTGCCAAGAATGTACCTGATTAGGGGCTAATTTCCAAAGTGTACAAAGAACTCATACTACTCAGCATGAGGAAGACAAAAAATCCAATTAAAAAATGGGCAAAGGACTGAATAGACACTTCTCCAAAGAGGACATATAGATGGCCAAGAGACAGGAAAAAATGCTCACTTTCACTAATTATCAGTGAGATGCAAATTAAAATCACAATGAATTATCACTGTCTTTTTTTAATCTCTTAACTTTTTAGGTCAGTTTTAGGTTTACAGAGAAACTGAATATAAACTATAGAGAGTTCTCAATTCCACTCTTCCCTCATGCACAATTTCCCCTAACATTAACATTTTGCATTAGTGTAGTACACTTGTTGTAATTGATTAGCCAAATTCAATATTCACACATTATTAAGTGAAATCCATAGTTTACATTGAGGTTCACTCTTTGTGTAATTACAGTTCTATGATTTTTTCACAGGTGTATAATATCATGTATACATTACTAAAGTATCACACGGAAGAGCTTCACTGATTTAAAATTCTTCTGTGCTCCACCTATTCATCCCTCTCTTACTTCCTCCAAACCTCTGGCAGCCACTTGTACTGTCTCCACAGTTTTGCCTCTTTGGGAATGTTATATAGCTGGAATCATGTAGTATGCAGCGTTTTAAGGTTGGGTGTTTTTTTTTTAACCTAACAATATGTATTTAAGATATCCTTATGTCTTTTCATAGCTTGATAGTTCATTTCTTTGTATTGAATAACATTCCATTGTATGGATGCAACAGTTTATTTATCCTTAATTATTGAAGAACATCTTGGTAGCCTCCAAATTTTAGCAATTAAGAATGAAACTCCTATAAATATTCTTATGGAAGGAGCACAGTTGTTGGATCATATAGTAAGAGTATATTTAGTTTTGTAAGAAACTACCAATCTGTATTCCAAAGTAGCTGTACCATTTTGACTTCCCACCAGCAGTGAATGTGAGTGAATTCCTGTTTCTTTACATCCTTTTCACTTTTTGGTGTTGTGTTTTGGATGTTGGCCATTCTAACAGATATTGAGGGTATATAATTTTTGTTTTAATTTGCAGTTCCTTAATAATATATGATGTTGAACATGTTTTCATATGCTATTTGCCATCTGTGTATCTTTGATTATTTATTTGCTCAGTTTTTTGTTAAATTTTTTTAATTGGTTTGTTTATTTTCTCATTGTTGAAATTTAAGAATTCTTTGTGCATTTCGGAACAAGTCTTTTGCAAAATTTTCTTCCTAAATCTGGAAGAAATCCTAAAATTTGCCTTTTTATTCTCTTAGTCATAAAATAATTTTTTAATTTGAAGTATAAATTATCATATTTTTATTTTATAGATTGTGCTTTATGTTCTATGTCTAAAATATCATCACCCAATCTGAGGTAACCCCTAAATTTTCTCCCATGTTATCTTCTTGGAATTTTATAATTTTGTGTTTTATGCTTCAGCCTACTATTCATTTCTAGTGAAATTTTTGTGAGTGGTGTAAGATATGTACCTAAAGTAATTTATTTTGCATGTGGATGTCCAACTGTTCCAGTACCACTTGTTGAAAATACTATGATTTTTGCTTTTTAAAAAAAATTTTCCATTTAATTACTTTTGCTTCTTCATCAAAGATTAGTTGACTATATATGTGTGAGTTTATTTCTGGGCTCTCAACTCTGTTCTATTGATCTGTTTTTCAGTCCCTTCACCAATACCATACTCTCCTGATTACTGTAGCTTTTTAAAAAAAATTATTACAGATATTACAGTTGTCCCCTTCCCCCTCCCATTTACCCCCTCTGTACTGTAGCTTTATAATAAGTCTTTAAATAGTGTCAGTCCTTTTACTTTGTTCTACTTTTTTAGTATCAAGTTCCCTATTCTGGGGATTTTGCATTTTCATATAATCTTTAGAATGAGTTTGTCAGTTCCTGATTATTTGGTTGGGATTGTGTTGATTGCAGAGATAAAGTTGGGAGAACTAACATTTTAATATTATTGAATTTTTAGATCCATCAACATGGAATATCTCTATTTATTTAGATTTACTTTGACTTGTATAATTAGAGTTTTGAAGTTTTCTCCCTATATTTCTTGTACATAATTCATTAGATTTATATTATTTTATTTTTTGGTATTAATATAAATGAAGTTTCTTTTTAAATTTCACATTGCAATTGTTTATTGCTGTTATGTAGGAAAGCAATTTACTTTTGTACATAAGCTCTGTGTTCTGCAACATTGCTAAAATTCCTTATTAGTGCAAGGATTTCTTCTATTGATTATTGGGGGCTTTTCATATAGAGTTATGTTATCTACAAATAAAGACAATTTTATTTCTTCCTTCCCAATCTGTATACTTTACATTTCCTTTCCTTGTCTTCTTGAATTAACTAGGACTTCCAGTATGATGATGAACAGGAGTGGTCATAGGAGACATTACCTTATTCTTGATTTCAGTAGAAAAATATTGTTTGTCACTGTTAAGTATAATGTTAGCTGTAGGATTTTCATGGATGTTCTTTGAGGAAGTTTCTATCAAGTTTCTATCTCAAGTTATTGAGCATTTCTATTATAATATGTTTTGAATTTTGTCAAATGCTATTTTGCATTTATTTATATGATTACATAATTTTCTTGTTTATCCTTTTGATGTGACAGATTATAATAACTGATTTTTGTATGTTGAACCAAACTTGCATATCTGGAATAAGTCCTACTTGATTGTAGTGTATAATGTTTTCCATACATTGTTGGACTCCATTTGCTAGTATTTGTTAAGGACTTTTGCATCTATATTTATGAGAAACATGCATCTGTAGCTTTTATTTCTTTTAATGTTTTGTCTAGTTTTAGTATTAGTATAATTCTAGATTCATAGAATGAGTTAAAATGTTCCTTCTGCTTCTAATTTCTTTAAGAAATTGTACAAAATTGGCATAATTTCTTCTTTAAATGTTTGGTATTATTCACTAGTGGACCCATCTGGGCCTGGAATTTTCTGCTTTGGGAGGTGATTAATAATGATTTGATTTCTTTAGTAGATATGGGCTTATTCCAATTATTTCTTTCTTCTGTATGGGATTTAGTAATTCGTTTCTCTTTAGGAATTGTTCCATTTCACTTATGTTATCAGATTTGTAAGCATAGCTATTTCTAATATTCCTTTATTAATTTTTAATTTTTGTAGCATCTGTGGTGATGACTTCTCTTTCATTTCTAATATTAGTGATTTATGACTTCCCTCTTTTTTCTTAGTTAGCCTGGTTAGAAATTCATATATTTTATTGATCTTTTCAAATACTCAGGCTTTGTTTTCTTTGAATTTCTGTTTTTAATTTTATTGATTCCTGCTCTAACATTATTATTTATTTTTTCCTGTTTTCTTTCCATTTAATTTGATCTTTTTTTCTTTTCTGAGATGGAAGCTTCAGTAAGTCACTTGATATCTTTTTTCTTTGTAATATACACATGCAATTCTATAGATTTTCCTCTAAGCCCTTCATTAATCACATTCCACCAATTTTGATAAATGTTATATTTATTTTCATTTGATTAAAATATTTTAAATTTATCTAGCACTTCTTTTTGACCTATGTGTTCTGTAGAAGTATGCTATTTAATAGCTATGTATTGTGGGTTTTAAGGTATTTTTCTGTCAATGATTTCTATTTTAGTTTCATTTGGATCTGAGAGCATATTTTGTATAATTTCTATTCTTTTAAATTTGTAAAACCATGTTTTATTTCCCAGAAAGTTTTTAGTCTTGGAGAATGATCAAAGTAGTTTGAGAAGAATACGTATTCTGCTGTTGTTGGATAAAGAATTTATAAATGTCAATTAGATCCAGTTGATTGATGGTGCTATTCAGTTTAACTCTGTATTTACTCATTTTCTGCTTGCTGGATCTGTCAATTACTGATAGATGAGTGTTGAAGTATCCAACTACTAAAGTGAATTAGTTTTATTCTGCCTGCAGTTCTATCAGATTTTTCCCTCTCTTATGTTGATGCTTTGTTGTTAAGCACACTCACCTTAGGGAATGTTATGTCTTTTTGGAGAGTTGACCCCTTTATCATTATGTAATGACCTTCTTTATCCCTGATCATTTTTATTGCTTTGAAGTTTGGTGTGTCTGAAATCAATACAACTCCAGCTTTCCTTTGGCTAATGTTAGCATAGTATGTCTTTTTTAATCCCTCTACTTTTAACCCATCTCTCTTTATATTTAAAGTTGGTTTCTTGTAAATTAGATACATTCAGGTATTTTTTACCCACTTTGGTAGTTTTTATCTTTTAATTGGTGTATTTAAACCATTGACATTTAAAGTGATTATTGAAATAGTTGGATTAATATCTATCATATTTGTAACCATTTTCCATTCATTTCCCTGTATTTGGTATCTGCTTTCACTTCTTCATCTATTCCTACATCTCTGGTTTTAACTGAGCATTGTATAAAATTCCATTTTTTCTTATCTATTAGCATTACAATTATAGTTCTTATTTTGCTACTTCTGTGGCTGACCTAGAATGTGCAACATACATTTATAACAAGTCCAATTCAGTTTTCAAATAATACTATATCCAATAACTTATGGTTAGTGCAGTTACCTAAAAGCAGACTTTTACTAATTCCTCTCTCCTGGCCCATATAATATTGCTGTCATTTATTTTGCTTATCCTTATGTTTAAAGTTGCCAAATTTATTGTTGCTATTACTATTTTGAATATACTGTTAAGTGCTAAATAAATTAAGAATAAAGAAAAAAATATTTCATTTTAAGTTCATTTATTCCTTGTCAATCCTCCTCCTTTCTTTATAGAAATCCAAATTTCAGACCTATATAATTCTTTCTTAAGAACTCATTTTAACGTTTCTTTGCTTGGCTAGTCTGCTGGTAAAATTCTTTGCTCAATTTTTGTTTGTATGACAAAATTTTTTTCTCTTTTACCTTTGAAGGATAGTATCACTGAGTAGAAAGTTTTGGTTAGGTATTTATTTTCTCTTTCAACATGTTAAATATTCCATTCCACTCTCTTCTTGCTTGCATGGTTTTTGTAGAGAACTCTGTTGTAAATCTTGTCCTTGCTTTTCTACAGGTATGGTTTTCTCCCAGCTTGCTTCTTTTATAATTTTTCTTTTTTTTTTTCTTCTTTTTTTGATTTTCTGCAGTTTGAATATGTTATGCCAAGCTGTGGTGGAAAAAGGAAAAAAAAAATGAATATATTCTCCTTGCTTTTTTGTTTTCTGAGTTCCTGGAACTGTAATTTGGTGTATGCAATAAGCATTTCATTATTACTTCAAATAATCTTTTTCTTTTTTTCTTTTTATGTTTCTTTATCTTCATTGTTGAGACCATTACAGATGTCCCGCTTTTAACCCCACTGATCCCCTCCACCCCACATCCATCCCACGCCCAGGGCTTCCCCACACCAATGTCCACATCCGTGGGCCATGCTCACAAACATACAAGTTCCCTGACTAATCTCTCCCCACTCACATGCCCCTCCCCACCTTCCCTCTGAGATCCCTCAGTTTGTTCCAAGCTTCTATGTTACTGTATTCACTTTGTTCATCAGTTTATTTTGTTTATTATATTCCACATATAAGTGAGATCATTTGGTACTTGTCCTTCTCTGACTGGCTCATTTCACTTAGCATAGTACTTTCCAGTTCCCTCCATGCTGTGCCAAAGGCCAAAAGGTCCTTCCTCTTCACAGCCACATAGTACCTCATGGTACTCATCTACTGATGGGCACTTGGGCTGTTCCGAAATCTTAGCTATTGTGAATTGTGCTGCTATGAGCATAAGGGTGCATAAGTTCTTTGCGATTGGTGTTTGGGGTTCCTTAGGATATATTCCTAGAAGTGGGGTCACAGGGTTAAAAGGCAGGTCAATTTTTAATCTTTTGAGAAACTCCATACTGCTTTCCATAGTGGCTACACCAGTCTGCATTCCCACCTGCAGTGTAGTAGGGTGCCTTTTTTTCCACACCAGCACTTGTAGTTCGTTGACTTGTTGATGGTAGCCATTCTGACAGGTGTGAAGTGATAACTCATTGTTGTTTTAATTTGCATCTCTCTGATGATTAGCGACATTAAGCATTTTTTCATATGTCTCTTAGCCATTTGTATATTCTCTTTGGGGAAGTGTCTATTTAGGTCCATTGCCCATTTTTTAATTGGGTTGTTTGTCTTCCTTTTGTTAAGTTGTATAAGTTCCTTATATATTTTGGATATTAACCTTTTATCCAATGTGTCATTGGCAAATATGTTCTCCCATACAGTGGGCTCCCTTTTCGTTTTGTTGATGGTTTCCTTTGCTGTACAGAAGTTTTTATTTTGATGCAGTCCCATTTGTTTATTTTCTCCTTAGTTTCTCTTGCCCTAGGAGATGTATCAGCAAACATATTGCTGTGAGAGATGTCTGAGATTTTACTGCTTATGCTTTCCTCTAGGATTTTTATGGTTTCATGACTTACATTTAAGTCTTTTATCCATTTTGAATTTACTTTTGTGTATCGTGTAAGTTGGTTGTCCATTTTCATTTTTTTGCATGTATCTGTCCAATTTTTCCAACACCATTTATTGAAAAGACTGTCTTTACTCCATTGTATGTCCTTGCCTCCTTTATCAAATATTAATTGATCATAATGGCATGGGTCAATTTCTGGGTTCTCTGTTGTGTTCCACTGATCAATATGTCTGTTCTTGTGCCAGTACCAGGCAGTTTTGATGACAGTGGCTTTGTAGTATAACTTGATATCTGGTATTGTGATCCCTCTAACTTTGTTCTTCTTTCTCAAATTGCCATGGCTATTTGAGGTGTTTTTTGTTCCAGATAAATTTTTGAAATGTTTTTTCTACATCTGTGAGATATGCTGTTGGTATTTTAATAAGAATTGCATTGAATTTATAGATTGCTTTGTGTAATATGGATATTTTAATCATGTTCTTCTAATCCATGAACATGGTATATTTTTCCGTTTGTTTATATCTTCCTCTATTTCTTTTTTCAGTGTCTTGTAGTTTTCTGAGTAAAGGTCTTTTACATCTTTGGTTAAGTTTATTCCTAGGTATCTTATTTTTTTAGTTGCAATGGTAAATGGGATTTTTTTTTTAGTTTCTGTTTCTGAGAGTTTATTATTGGTGTATAAAAATGCCATCGATTTCTGGGTGTTAATTTTATATCCTGCTACCTTGATGAATTCATTTATTAAATCTAGTGGTTTTCTGGTGGAGTCTTTAGATTTCTCTATGTAAAATATGTCATCTGCGAATAATGATAGTTTTGTTTCTTCTTTTCCAATTTGGATGTCTTTTATGCCACCTTTCTTTTTCTTCTGTTTTCATATGTTGTACCATTTGTAATTTCCCCACAGTCCTTGGGTATTCTGTTGCATTCTTTTCATTATTTTTTATCTTGGAGTTTAAGTTTGCAAAGTTCATATTAGCCTCTCTTAATGCTCATTGATTCTTAGTTCACGTTTATTAACAGACGATCATATCAAAAGTATTCATCATTTTGGTATAGCTTTTAATTATTTTTAGCATTTCATTTTGTATACTTCTTACAGTTTCCATTTTTTTATATACATTATTCACCTTTTGTTGTATGTTGTCTACTTTTTCTATTATGTTCCTTAGCATATTAACAAGTTATTTTTAATTCTCAGTTTGATAATTCCAAAATCTGTTTTAAAGCTAAGTCTGGTTCTGATGATTGCTCTGTGTTTTTAAACCGTGGTGCTTTTTTTGTCTTTTAGTGTGCCTTCTAACTTTTTGTTGCAATCTGGACAAGATGTACTGAATAGCCTGGCTGGCATGGCTCAGTGGTTGAGCATCCACCCATGGACCAGGAAGTCACAATTCAATTCCCATTCAAGATACAAGCCCAGTTTTCAAGCTTGGTCCCCAATAGGGGGCATGAAGGAGGCAGCGAATCAATGACTCTCATCTTTGATGTTTCTGTCTCTCTCTCCCTCTCCCTTCCTCTCTCTGAAATCAATAAAAACATATTAAAAATGTACTGAATAAAAAAGTTTAAGTAATAGACCTTTTAGTATGATGCTTTATATTTATTTGGCTAGGTGTTAGGCTGTGTTTAATGTTTACTATTGCTATATGTGTAAAAAACTAAAACTGTCTGTTTTCTTATTTTTGTCTTCCCTGTTAGCCTTGGGTTTCCCTAGAGACAACTTCTAAAACATTGTCTAAACGTGGAGCTTTTTACGGGTGACTAGAGTTGAGTATAGTTTCTGGTAAAACCACAGTTAGGCTCTGGTAATATAGTTTCCCTGAGAACATTTTTATTGGAAAAACAATGATTTGGGCATATTTCAAAATGGCTACTTTTCTCTTCCTCCTGCCTAAAACACTAAGGGATTTTTCTCTGATCTTCACTATGAAAACCTGGTAGATCTCTTGGAGGTAAAACTCCTAAAAGTATGGAGGCCGCCCAAGACTGACCCTCACTGGAGTTTTTAACTCTCAATCTTGTCTACACTACCTCTTTGACAATTTTTCATTTATAGTTTAAGTTTTGTACCTTGATATTGGCTCCAATAGTAAACTTCTTTTCCTAAGCTTCTGTTCTCATAAGCTATGATTCTGGGTATTCACTTGTCTTTACAAAAATTTTTAAATGTTTTTTACTGATTTCAAAAAGAGGAAGGGAGAGGGAGAGAGAAATAGAAACATCAATGATAAGACATAGTCATTGATTGGCTACTGCCTGCACGCCCCCTGCTGAGGATCGGCTCACAAGCCGGGCATGTGCCCTCACTGGGAATCCAACTGCAATCTCCTGGATCAGTGCTCAACCACTGAGCCATACCGACCGGGCTGTCTTTACAATTTTGAGGACAAAATGACCTCAATACTCTGATGGATCTAAAATGAAATCTTGATTTTCCTTGAGGTTCTTTTTTTCCTTGTGAGGATGGGAAAAATGACTTCTTGAAAATAACTCAATGTGTTTTCTTTTTTTTTTTTTTTTAATATATCTTTATTGACTTCATAGAGAGGAAAGGAGGGGGATAGAGAGATAGAAACATCCATGATGAGAAAGTCATGGATCGGCTGCCTCCTGCATGCCCCTGACTGGGGATAGAGCCCACCACCCGGGCATGTGCCCTGACCGGGAATCGAACCCCGATCGCCTGGATCCTGGGTCGAGGCTCAACTGCTGAGCCACGCCCGGCCAGGCTTAATGTGTTTTCAATTTGTACATCCTTGATGGATATTGATGCTAAACATGTTTTTGTGTGTTTATTGGCCATTTGTATATAATTCATTGGAGAAATGTCTATTCAGATCTTTTGACCATTTTTTTTTTAATTTGAGCTATCTTTCAGTTATTGACTTGTAGAGTTGTAATTTTCAAAGTTTATGTTTTTCACATCTTTTGTTAAATTTTTCCTGAAAATTGTATTCCTTTTGGTATTATTATAAATGAATTGTTGTCTCCATTTCCTTGTGTTGTTCTTTTTAAGTGTTCATAGAAGTAAAATTATTTTTTGTATTAGTTTTATACTCTACAGTCTTGTCAATCTACTTTATTAATTTAATAGTTTAAAAAATGTAGTTCTTTAGACTTTTCTATGTAAGAGAGTATGCCATTCACAAGTAGGGATAGTTTTATAATCTTCTTTACCAGTCTTGTTGCTTGAACTTCCCGTACATTTCTGAACAGAGGTGGCAATAATAAATATCTTTTTCCTTTTTCTGATCTCAGGGGGAAAGCAGTCAGTTTTTCTCCATTAATTATGATGTTCTGTGAGCTTTTGTATATGCTCCCTTTTTTTAGGTTGAATAAATTCCTTCTATTCCTAGTTGTGGAGTATTTTTTACTAAGGAGGCTATTTTATTTTATCACATATCATTTGCTTCTATTCTTATGATAATGTTGTTTTGGTCCTTTATTCTATTTATATGCTGTATTACACCAATTGATTTTCTTTGTTAAGTAATTCTTGCATTCCTGAGCTAAATTTTAATTTGTCATGGTATATAACACTTTTTATATATTGCTGAATTTGGTTTGTTAGTATCTTATTGATGATTTTTGTATTTTGAATCATAAAATATATTGTTTTGTAGTTTTCTTGTGATATCTTTGTTTGATTTTAGTATAGAATAATACCAGCCTAATAGAATGAGCAGGGATATATTTCCTCCTCTCCTATTTTTGGAAAAAGTTTGTGAAAGTTTGGTGTTAATTCTTCTTTAAAGGGCTTGATAGAATTCTCCAGGGAAGCTATCTGTTTCTGAACTTTTTTTTTTTCTGTGGAAAATCTTTTTTTCATCTATTTTCTTGTTATAGATCTATTCATATTTTCTATTTCTTCTTGAGTCAATTTTGGTAGTTTATATCTTGGAATTTCTTCATTCCATCTAAGCTTATAAACCTTTATATTTCTGTAGGGTTTTTAGTAATGTCTTCTCTTTTTTTCTGATTTAAGTAAATTGAATCTTCTCTCTCTCTTTGTCAGTCTATTCAAAAATTTGTCAATTTTTTATCTTTAAAAGAATCAATTTTTGATTTATTTGATTTTACGTATTGTTTTCTTATTCTTACTATAAGTTTTATGATTTTCTTTCTTCCATTTGCCTTGGGTTTAGTTTGCTTTTTTTCTTATTATTTTTTGGTTTCATAAGGTGAAAGGTTAGGTTATTGTTTTGAGATCTTTTTTATGTCAAATACACATAACAATATTTACCATTTCAACCATTTTAAAGTGTACAACTCAGAAACATTAAGTATAGACACAGTATTGTACACTCATTATGTTGTTCCGGAATTTTTCCTCATCCAAAAGTTTAAAGCATACCTATTAAAATGTCACTAGTCATATGCCAACTCCCAGTCCCTAGCTACCACTAATCTGTTTTATGTCCTTATAGATTGACCTGTTCTGGATATTTCATATAAATAAAATCATACAGTATGTGGCCTTTTGCACCTGGCTTCTTTCACTAACAATGTTTACAAGGTTCATCCATGGTATAACATGTTATCAGTATTCATTATTTTCTATGCCTAAATAATGTTCTGTTGTATAGATGTACCACATTTTGTTTATCTATTTATCAGTTGATGGACATTTGGGTTATTCTTACCTTTGACTACTGTAAATAGTATTACTATAAACATTAGTGTACAAGTTTTGCTTTAATGCCTGTTTTCAATTAAGGTGTATACCTAGCAGTAGAACTGTGTCATATGGTAATTCTATGTTTAATTTTACCGGAAACCACCAAACTGTTTTTCATAGTGATTATACCATTTTACTCATCTATCAGTAATGTATATGGGTTCAAATTTCTCTTTATCTTTGCTCACAGTTATTTATTGTTCTTTAAAATATATATATATATAGTCCATATTCATGAGTGTGAAGTGGTATCTCTCTGTGGTTTTGATTTACATTTCACTAATGACATTGAGCATCTTTTCATGTGCTTATTGGCTGTTTGTGTATCTTCTTTGGAGAAATGTATGTACAACTCTTTTGCCCATTATTTAATTGTTTGTCAGTCGTGAGTTCTTTACATATTATGGGTTCTAGACTCATATCACATATATGATTTGTAAATATTTTCTCCTGTTCTGTGGGTTGTCTTTTAACTCTCTTGATAGTGTTAACTGATGAACAAAAACATTAATTAATTAATTTATTTATTTTGTTAATCCTCACCAGTTGATATTTTTTCCATTGTCTTTCAGAGAGAGAGAGTGTGTGGAAAGGAAGAAGGTAAGGGGAAAGAGAGAGAGAGAAAAATATCGATCTGAGAGAGACACATTGATTGGTTGCCCCAACTGGGGTCAGGGATCAAACCCGTAACCCAGGTACATGCCCTTGACTGGGAATCTAACCTAAGACCCTATGGTGCACAAGCCAATTCTCCAACCACTGAGCAACATTGGCCAGGGCAACAGAAACTTTAAACATAAGAAATTCCAACTTATCTTCCCCCCCCCCTTTTTTTTGCTTGTGCTTTCAGTGTTATATATATGAAGCCAGTGCCATTTCTAAGGTCAAGATTTACCCTTATAAAATTTCTTTTAAAAGTTTTATAGTTAGCTCATGTTGTCCCAGAATCATTTGTTGTAGAGAGTATTCTTCCACCATGTAATAGTCTTGTCACCCTTATTGAAAACTAGTTGATCAGAGATGTATGAGTTATTTCTGGATTCTCAATTATATTTCATTCATCAAGATATCTACCCTTATGGCTGTATCACACTGTCAGGCTCACTTCAATACTGTAGTAAGTTTCAAAATTGGAAAACTTGAGTCCTTCAACTTTGTTGTTATTTTTCAACACTGTTTTGCCTATTCAGAGCCCTTTGAAATTCCACATGAATTTTAGGATTGTATTTTCAATTTCTGCAAAAAGGCTGTGGGCATTTTAATAGGGGTTGAGTTGAATCTGTAGGTTGGGGAAATATTGTCATCTTAACAACATCAACTTTTTTAATCCATGAACACAATATACATTTCTATTTTCATATTTAAATATAGTCATTTACAGCTATAAATTTCAATTTAAACATTTTAGTTGCATCCAATAAGTTGTGTTATGCTGTGTTTCATTTTCATTCATCTCTAACTACTTTTTAATTTCCACTGTGATCTTGTCTTTCACTCATTGATAATTTAGGAGTATGTTTTTTAAGCTTCCTCATATTTTTATTTATTTTTATTATTTTTATTTTTTGTGGCTAATTTTTGTGTGTTTATTTTCGTTTAAAATATTACAGATGTACCTTTTTCTCCTCAGTGACCCATTCCACCCCTTCCCAACCCCCTCCCTAGTCCCTCTCCACACCATTGTCTGTGCCCTTGGGTTGTTCATATATGCGACTTTTTTGATTAATCTCTCCCCCTCCACCCACCCACCCTCCTTGGTCCCTCTGAGATTTGTCAGTCTGATCCATGCTTCCATGTCATTGAGTCTATTCTGTTCATCAGTTTATTTTTAAATTCCCCAAATTTCTTTGAGACAGCATGGAAGGACCTGGAGAATATTATGCTAAGTGAAATAAGCCAGTCAGAGAATGACAAATTTCTTCATTTTAATAATTTATGACTTAATTATATTGTGTCAGAGAATAAAGTTTGCATATTTTCAATTGTTTTATTGCCAAGTAGATGATCTGTCTTGGAGAATGTTCCATGTACTTGCAAAGAATGTTTTCTGCTAGCTTTGGTTAGAGTATTGAAAAGATGCCTCTTAAGTCTTTCTGCTTTATAACACCGTTCAAATCTTATATTTCCTTGTTTACCTTCTGTCTAGTTGTTCTGTCATTGTAAGTGGATTATTAAATGTGATTATAGTTGACCTTTGAATAGCATGGATTTGAACTGGATGGGTCCAGTTACACATGGATTATTTTCAATAAATATACAGTTGGCTCTCTGTATACCTGGATTTCACATCCATGGATTCAACACACTACAGATCAAAATTTCCCATCCACTGTTGGGAATCCATGGATTCAGAAGGCTGACAGCATGTGTTGTTTTATGCTATTACATGAAGGACTTGAGCATCTGAGGATTTTGGTATCTGCAGAAGACCTAGAACCAATTCGCCCTGTGAAAACCAAAGGACAACAATTCTTAAATTTTGGAAGGGTCAAAAGTTATACAAAGATATTTGACTCTGTGTGGGTCAGTCCCCCAACTCCCATTGTTTAAAGGTCAACTGTATTCAAATATCATTTGAATTGCCTATTTTTTGTCATTATTTCAGGCTTTGCATCGTGCACTTTGGAGTTCTATTTGTTGGTGTATATATATTTATAATCATAATATCTTACTGATATATTGACCATTATCATTATAAAATGTCACTCATTATCCCTAGTAACATTTTTAAAATGTCTATTTTTAAATAAGCATATATTCAATCCCCATGGGATGACAACGTTTTAGCATAGTTGTCTTTCACTGTCACTTTCTGTGATTGCTCTGTCAAGCTGATTGCCTCTGTGGATATCATACACTTCCCTTAGCCCCAAATCAGAGTCACCTGATGGTTTTCTTATTTTTGACAATACACTGAGTCATAAATGCTATGTAGCCTGATTCAGTTATAGCCTGGCCCCTTTACAGGAGTTGTTTTTATTGGTTAGTCTTTGAGATTTGTTCTGGCCCCAGGAAAGATCTTAATTGTCTCTTTTCATGATTTTCCCTGGTTAATTAGTTGACCTGTGGTTTAGCTGGTTGCTCTCACAGAGTTACTTACCTTCTATTTATCGCTTACATCTAAAATGTCCATTATATTCAACAATACCCTTAAGTCTGAACTTTCCAAAACTCTTCCAAATAAAATCAGTTCCTTTGGGGAGAGCTTCTTACTTTTCTGTTATTATGGTCCACCTCTCTCTTTCAGAAAACAAAACAAAACAAAACAAAATCAAACAAAACAAACAAAAAAATAAAAACCTCCACACCATTGCACTTGAGTTGAAGGCAGGGAAATAGCTCACTTCTCTCAGAGTGACACCCTTGCTTCACAATGCAGTAGCCTCTGCTCTTCTTGGCTTCCCTTTCCCAGGATGGAACTCCCATCCTTTGAATGAGCTTAGATTAGAGTGATCTGTTCTTATATTGTTGTATCTATGTTAAAATTTCTGCCATATGAGTTGTGGCTTGGTGGAGGAAAAGAGCTACAGAACACTCTCTCACTCTTCTTTGAGACAGGGCTTTTGCAACATGAAACTGGGTTGGATGAGAAATGGCTTGTCTTTCCTCAGAGATATTGTAGCCCTAAACCGGCATCTATGGGATGAGAGAATACTTGTGTTTTTGGTCACACCTGCTCGGAGTGGAGTTTGCCTCTTGATAAACTGAAGCAGGAAGGAGGGAGATAGTGTTTCTTGGCTCAATTATCACAGATTCTTACTATTCTTATTGGGATTTAATGGATTTTTTTTTTGATGAATGTTTCTCTTTTTTTTACTGTGTTTCATTGACTATTTCTAGAGACTTAAAATTTTTAATGATTCTCATCAATTATCCTGCCCCTCTCCAAGGAGTAGCGCTGAAGAGCTCCTAATGTCACCATTCTGGTAGTCATCTCTCTTGCTGATTTTTTTCCTCCATGAGAGTTCAGTCAGACTTTTCTGGTTCTTTGTGTGTCTATTAATTTTCAATTGTATTCTGTATATTTCGAATATTATGTCAGGAGAATCCAAGTCTTCTTTGAAGGCTATGTAGAATGCTTCTTATATAAAATATTGATATTTTTGCTTCTTCAAGTAATGAGCCTATTTATGTTAAGGCCATAATTTCTCATCCACATTGTACGTGTTGTGCTTTCAATGTAATCAAGATTATCAAGGACTTTGCAGTGATTTTCAGATCTATCTTTTGAGTGCACTACTTACGACATTCTGGTACTTGGCAGTGGTTTAATGTAGTTTAATTTAGTTCTCAAGATCTTTGGTATGCAGATCAGGATCAGATAACCATGGGTGCACAGTTTAGGATTAATGCCAGGATTTTGCATAAACAATTTTATAGGCTCACTGTCTCCAGTGCCTCTCTCTTTCTGAGTTCTCCTGTGATTTCCAACTCTCTGGGCCTCCTCCTTACAGACCTTTGGACAGATACTTGGGACTTTGTTATCCCACTATATTGTGCACTTCCATTCCTTTGCCCGTGTTCGAGTTCAAGTGGTAGGAAGTCAGAGAGAAAAAAGTACCTTTGGGGTTGGCATGATCTTCTTGGTATCAGAACTCCTCTTATCAGAGGGGTAAATTCCTATTCTTTTGTTTGTACACTACAGATTTTTTGAGATTTAGAGAAGAGGTATCGAAAAAAGGAAAAACAAACAAAACAAAAACAAGAAATTGAGGATTTTCACACTCTGAATGATAAGTGTTCCCTTTCCTGCTCCTTGAGCCAGAACTCAAGGACTTCTCTTTCTGCCTGTGTCTGCACCAGAGCCCATTTGTATGTTTCAGGTTATGTTGAATTTAAGCTAGGACATACTGGAGGGAAAATTATTCAAACTCTCTTCTGGGATCAGTGGCACTTTGAATTCTAATGTTCTCCCCCTATTCACCTATTGCATATTTTTCAGAATTCTCAAATGGCTACATCATGCATTCTGTCCAAGTATCATTTTTTGTTTGTTTGAGAGAGAAAGGGTGGTATGTGCTTGTCTTATTTTACTTAGAACCACTATCAATTTTGTTATAGCAGCTTTTTGGCCTTTCCCTGTATGCTGAGGTACACAATTTCTATACCACTAATCACACAGGTAGATCATGGTATAAGATTTCAGTAGTCTTTGCTGTAGTTGTAACAAAGCCTCTGAGTTTTTATGAACTTTCTTTAGGGTTACCATTAATCTACTAATTTCCCCTAGTAGTCCTAAGGGAGAAACTAAAGGCATACAACCATGAAGTCCAATTAAACTCACAGACTTATGCTTTACAATATAACTCTCTTGAAATTTATTTAATTTGCTTCTAATATTTGCAAACAAAATTTTGTAGCTAAAATGTTTATTTTAATGCATATTTTATTTAACTAGACACCATTATGATGGTATTAAAGTAAAAAATGAATTATTACTACTATATTTTCATTCCAGGTTTTTACTACATTGAAGACCTATGATGTGACTTTAATATTGCCATTAGATTTTAGTATCATAGAATAATTCTCTGAAGATTATATAGTTTTTTATTTACTTTTCAATGTTATGAATAACAATATGTCAAAACACAGCAGATATATTTGCCTTCTCTTTAAATTGGTCAAATAGAAAATACAGGAATGGAGGTCAATATGCAATCACTTATGAATGAATGCAATTGGAAGTTATGATTGAGGGCAATAGAAACTCAGACATACAGAAATTACTTCTCAATTTAAAAAATCTGGAGTAAATAAAATAAGAGCAGACAGTAAATTGTCCACCTTCCATGATGTCTAGTTAGAGATCTTGATAATAGTTGTTTTTACTTCAATATTCAATATAGTTTCCTTCTATTATTGAAGATCATTATATTAAGTTATTTCAAATGGGAAAGATAGCTTATTTCCTTGAAAGAATGTGATCTTGTGTTGTTGTTTTTAAATATCAAGGACAGAATGATTTTTTTAAACGAACAAATTGGAACACGGGAAATATTAATCTAGAGATCCAGTGCTTATTTCAAAATGAATGGGTAGAATAAAATTTACCTTGGTTCTTCTGTGTTTATAAAACTATAGAACTCTATTATGAACATCTCTGGTCTAAATTTGTCTTGCTTTAATGTTTTTCCATCTTCTTTCTCCTCTTCATTTGTTCCATAACTACTTATTGTATGTAAGTGCTTAAAATATATATAGAAACTAAAATTGAAAATTTAAAAATTTCTTTAAAAATTTCAACAGTCTGTTTTTTGCAGTCCTAACATATTTTCCTGGTTTAGAATTGTAACTTTCTGCATCTGGAAGAATAGAAATGAAATTTGCTGCTTTGAATTACATTTGTAAAAAGGTGAATTATATAAGTAGAGTATAAATTTTAGTTAATAGTGTGTCAATATTGGTTCATTGACTGTAAAAAAGAAGTACCATATTAATGTAAGATGTTAATAGTAGAGAAAATTGGGTGTGGTTTTATAAGGCAACTCTCTGTACTACCCTCACAATTTTTCTGTAAATCCAAGACTATTCTAAAACATAATTTTTTTAAGTAAAAAAAAAGTGTTGAATAAAAAAAAAGTGAATTATAGATAGATAAAAAAGTACACCTTAATGAGAAAATGCAAAGATGGTATTCTCAATGTAGTTTTAAAACTATGTTGAGATATATAAACCTTTTATTCCTGAAATTTGAGGAAATTATGGTATTAAAGAAATGTTTTCTAGTTTTCTATTGAGACAAATATTGGTTTAAGAAATATAGTAAATAATAACATAATAACTATATATGGTGCTAGGTGGATACTGGAAATATCAGGAAGAAAACTTTGTAAAGCATATAATCAACCACTATGACATACACTTGAAATGAATACAAAATAATATTGAATGTAAACTGTAATTGAAAAAATAAAAATTAAAAATTAATTAAAAAGAAAAAAAGAAATTTGAGAAAATCTAATAAACTATAAACTGAAACTAATTCAGAATTCTTGAGCAGATTTAAAAAAATATTGTTAGTTATAAAAATGACAATTATTGTCCTGATTTCAATTTTTATTTTGTTCAGCAAGCATACTTAGTATTGTCAAAATATTCTTCTAGTCCAGCATTGTACATTGAAACTTTTTTTTGATGAGTTAAAAAAAATATATGTTTTATATATGTGCAGGCCAATACACTAAGCACTAGTCACATGTGGCTATCGAACACTTGAAATGTGGTGAATGTGACTGAGAAACTACCTAAAGACTAAGACTATAATATACATTACAATTCTAGACATTGTTGCAGACACAAATATAATTGTGAATTAGTATTTACTGTATTAACATTTCATGTCTAGTTATCTAATTGTTCATATTCATTTTAACCTCATTCTCATTATACTGTTTACAGTGGAAAACAAAAAGATTGAGGGGTAAAGTAATTTGCAAAGACAGGCACTTAGTCCCAACATCCCCAGACTTTAACTCCAATATCTCATCTAAGTCACATCTAAATTGGCTATGGGTGAGACTCTGGAAATGATTCATCTTTTACATAAAAATTCCTCTCCAGCCATGACCTTATAGAACTAGACAAGTTATCTGCTTCCAAATACAGTGGTGGGACAGGCATTGGATGGACATACTTTCCCATTCCAAAAGGGAGAAATCAAAAGGAAGAAAGGTATCAGTTGCTTCCAGGCAAGTCAGAAACCTAACAGAGGCAATTCAATTAGATTTTAAGGTTTGAGAATAATCCTTTTTGGCTTTATGTTCTGGGCCCAGAAGGTGGTGACCCCACCCTTTGTTCCTGGATAATGGTCCCACCCCCTCAACCTGCACTCTCTTGGCATGAGGTTGCAGTGTTTGAATTTATATGGTAATTTTTAAAAATTGTTGCATCTAAAGATTTCCCCCCAAGATTCCTCTTTCCTGGCTTTTTAAACAAACACAAGTTTAGGTCCTGTCCTGAAGGGATTTGAAGATGTAATTAAGGTTACTAATCAGCTGAGCTTAAAATAGGGGAATTATCCTGTATTATCTTGGTGAGCTTAATGCAATCACAATATTCCTTAAAATCACACTAGGAAAACAGAATTGTCAGTCAGAAAGATGTAGAGAAAGAGGAATACAAAACAGATAATACAGAAGGGGAAGCCAGAGATATCCCAATCATGAGAAGTATCTAAAGCACTGTGGCTGGTTTTGAGATATAGGGAGCCATGTATGAGAACTGAAGAAAAGCCTTTGGGAGCAAAGGGTAACCACTGGCTGACAGCAAGGCAAAAAAAATTAAAAAAATGGGGAACTCAGTCTTATAACTGCAAAAACTTAATTTAAATAATAACGTAATGATCTTGGAAGTTAATCCTTCCCCAGAGCCTTAAGTAAGGACTGCAACCCTCTGAGTTTATTCTAGCCCAATAAGTCTGGTATCAGACTTCTGACCTACAGAAACTGTAAGATAAAAATTTGTGTCATTTTAAGATGCTAAATCTGTTCAACTTATTACAACAACAATATAAAACTAATGTATTTTTGTCTTAATCATTTCCATTTTCTTCAATTAGTTATTGTGTATTTAATGGCATGTTGAAGGTCACAAAATAATTAAAAGAATATTGCTATATTTTTAGAAATGGTTATGAATAAGTTGAAGCAATGTCATACTTTATTTACTAAAGTAAAACATATATTTATAAACCTGAAAGCGAGTCTAAACTCTTTTCTGACAGATGAATTAACAGGCATAAAAAATTCAGAGACTCGGTGACAGACAAATAACCTGATATTGGAAAAGCAAACTTTTCAATATAAGGTCTTTCTCCCTGCATCTTAGTTAAGGAAAAAAATAGTGCTATTTTGGGCAAAATGTTCATCAGGTATTCATAAAACAATGTAAGATGAAGTTGTTGGGAATAACTTCATGGGATAAGACTGAAGCAGTTACTAAATGATGGGTAAGTCTTATACAGTCCAACAAAAATGTAAAAATTTAGATACAGGAATGAACTGGAACATTAGAAGTATAAAAACTGAATTTGGACAATAGGTTAATAATTATAGAGGTAGTACATGAAGGCATGATAAGTCACTTTGAAAACCAGGGAGGTTTGTAGTTTATTCTGAAAAATATATGAGTATCTGATAATAAATCATTTCTGATAATTGATCCATTGATTGTAAGTATTTTATTACCTTGACAATTAGGTACTAATATGAAAGCTAACAAAATACCATTTATGGAAGCATTATTCTATGAAAATTGTGCTTAAAATTGACTTAAATATAAACCCTTTAAATATAATATTCATGGAATACTGAATTATAATGTGTATTACACATGGTCTCAATGATTTTATTGGAAAGATTCGAAGTTGAGAGAATTTGCTTGTCAGTTATTTGTGATAACAGACCTTGGTTTCTATGATAAAAGTAAAATATTATTACCTGCAATGTCTTGGAACTAGAAGGCCAATTTGGAAACCATTTAATTCTGACTTCTTATATTTCAAATCAGGCCACCAAGGCAAAATATGTGGAATTGTGACTTGCCTAAGTTTACAGAAAGAATAAATGGCAAGCCATAACTAGCATTCATGTGTTCTGACAAGCAGTATGCAGCAGTGTCAGAGCTTAGGTTATCTAAATTTTAGAAAATAGGCATATTTTTACTCATTGTTCTAGGATTTGAGCTTGTTTCTTAAAGATTCATAATACCATCATGAAATTCAATTTTATAACTGATCTACATTTTTTTCAATGTTGTTTTCCTAGATAAACATTTAGGTTTATGTATTGGGATATGAACGGATGTTCACATGACTAAGTAGTGAGATATACTTTGTTATATAAAATCTTTCCAATTTGCAAGCTTTTTAATTTTTAATAGAGATATTTCATGGTCATTTATCACCTAAATTATAAGCTTTGTCTTTTTAATAGTTTTCTGTTTTAAGTAATCTATATTTTATTTGTGATTAAAAAAATCTGTGTTGCTTAGATGGAAAGCCTTCAGGAAGGTCTTTTCTACTTTTCACTCTTTGTCAGTGGTGGTGTTCCTCTTACTTTCAGCTTTTTCATTTCTCTCCAACTGGGTGTCACTTATCTCTATTCTGTGCTGACTACTGCTTCTGCCACCTTTGTATTTCAGTGCTAGAATATACATAAATACCCTCATTTTTACACTATCTCTCTTTAAAACATCATCTTATTACTATCTACTATAAAATATATTATTTTTTTCATGTAAGAATAAAATATAATCTTGTTTGGTAAACTCCATAGGCAATGACTTCCCAGTGGAGTATAAAAATTGCTCAGTGGATAAGTTCAAGGATTTGGGAAGATGAAATAAATTATCTCCAGTTTTTAGTTTTATTTTCCTTGGCAGAACCTCATAATTTAAAAAAATGGTTACTTATTGAGTTATCTGGATTCTAGTGTTTACTGAGAATAAGACATTATCACTGATGCCTTTTTGCCAGATGGTGTGGTCCCTTGATACGTCCTATAAAACACAATATATAAGCATATGTATCAATAATGCAGGACCCATGGCATAAATCTGTCACATGGTCTGTTCCAGCAGATGGAGCAGATTCTGTTATTTTCATACTTAAAACCTAATTCATATAATGTTACTTAGCCTATTTCTTCATAATTCTCATATAATTCATAAAAGAAAAGTACAGAATATACTTTCTGGTATAAATTAATGTTGTCTTCTAACAAACTTATTACTGCGCACATGTACATTGAAAATATTAAAAATGAGCTAACTGTATTACAAAGTTCAGCATTCTACTAAAAAACAAACCATAGTATAGTAATATAATTTTCTTAAAGAAACTTGTTTACTTTTTCTTGTGAGAAACTTGATCTGCCAAAGGGAAAAAAATCAATTTTTTTTTTTTTTTTTTTTTTTAGAATCCTAACCAAATAACTGTATGGTTTAAAGGGATCAGTGAATATTAACCACTATTGAACTATAGTTATATTAAAGTTCATTACCTTAACAGTAACTCTATAGTGATTGGGGAATCTTGAACTGTATCTCTAACAAGCTTTATTGGGTGGACTGGAGCTCTCTTCTGGTGCTTTGGCCTATATACAGTATCACAGCAGAGCTTTCACAGCTACAATGTCTGGATCCTTTTCCTTCCCAACAAAGGGAGCAAGCAGGAACAACAAGAAGTCACCACACCAACCTGGCCTCCCTGCCAAGGGTTTTCCAGGGCTTAGTCAGGCTAGTGCCTCAGGAACCATAAGTGCCTGCTGTTTTCCAAGTGGCTTCCCAACACAACCTGGCACATAAAGGCTACACAGAGGTCTCTTCTAGATGAGAATACTTTTGATACAACAAATGGGAGAGACTGTATAAAGAAAACGAGAGAGCTGCAGCAGCTCTCTGGAGACTGCTGGGATTCTCTGGGGTCTGAGGGGCTGGTGTCATTGTTTATGTCCCCTTCAACCTCCATAGGGTGAACAGGGGCTTTGTCAAGGTGCTCTGGCCTGCCAGCAAGGTCACTGTAGAGTGTTCCCAGACACAATGTTTGAACCAATTTCAGCCTGGAAAGAAGAAGCAAGCAGGATCAACAAGGCATTACCATATGCACCTGGTCTCCCCACTCAGAAATCCTCTGTCTCAGCAGGCCAGTGTCCTCGACAGTTCAAGCTCCTGCTTAACTCTAACCAGCTGTCAAAATGACCCTGTACACAGTCTATAGAGTCTGTTTCTACATAAAGCCACTTTTCTAAGAAAGAAAAGAGACAACTGTTTTATCTAATTCATATAAACAAACATATAAAGTCAAACAAAATGAAAAGACAGAAGAATGAACAAGTAAAATACCCAGAAAAACACACACACACAAAACAAAACAAACTACGGAAACATAAATAAGTAATTTTCCTGATAAAGGATTCAAAAAAAAAGTCATAAGGATGCTCACCAAACTTGAGAGTGGAATAGAGAAATTTAGGGAAAACTTCAACAAAGAGTTAGAAAGTGTAAGAAAGATCCAAGCTCACTAGAAGATTACAATAATTGAAATGAAAACTACATAAGAAAGAATCAACAGCACATTAGCTAACACAGTAGAATGGATTAGCGACCTGGAATACAGACTAGTGGACATCAGCCAATCAGAACAGCACACATAAAATTTTTTTTAAAAAAAATGAGAGTAATTTAAAGGACCTCTGGAATAACATCAAGTGCTCAGATATTTGCATTTATACATCCCAGAAGGAGAGGAAGAAATAAATGAACACAAATATTAATTAAAGAAATAATAGCTGAAAATGTTCCTAACCTGGGAAAGGAGACAGACATCTAGATCCAGGAAACACAGAAAGTTTCAACGAAGAGGAAGCCAGAGAGACCCATACCAGGACATATTGTAGTTAAAATGGCAAAAGTTAAAGATAAAGAGACAATCTTGAAGGAGGTAAGAGAAAAATGAGTTACACAGCTATGAGGCTATCAGCTGAATTCTCATTAGCAACTATACAGGCCAGAAGGAAGTGTCAGGAGATCCTTAAAGCACTGAACTACCTAGGAACCCACTACCTAGAATAATTTACCTAGCGAAGTTATTATTCAGAAATGAAAGAGAGATAAATAGTCTCTTGGACAAGCAAACACTACAGAACTTCATCACCATTAAACCAGCTTTACAAGAAATGTTAGAGGGTGTTCTTGAAGTCGAAAAGGAAGGGCCACAACCAGAAATAATGAAATATGAGAAAGAGAAAAATATCACAGGTAAAGCAAAATACTCAATAAACAAAAAAATGTGACATTTATAAAGCTAAGTTATATCATATGCGGTGTTTGCCTTTCTCTGCCTGACTTATTTCACTTAGCATAACACAATCTAGATTTATCCATGTTGTCACAAATGGAAAGATATTGCCCTGCCTAGTGTGACTCAGTTGGTGCATCGTCCTATGCACTGAAGGGTCACAGGTTCAATTCCTGGTCAAGGCACATACACAGATTACAGATTTGATCCTCCATAAAGGCATGTGTGTGAGGCAGCTGATCGATGCTTCTCTCTCACAACCATGTCTCTCTCTCTCTCTCTCAAGTCAATAAAAACATAGCCTTGGATGCAGAATGTGGATTTTTAAAAAGTCAAGATTTCCTTTTTTTCTATTGCTACATAATATTCCATTTTTTTTGTGTGTGTGTATGTATGTATATCATATCTTCTTTATGAATTCATGTATCCATGAACCCCTTCGCTGTTTTCATATCTTGTTATTGTAAATCCCATATGGTTTCACTTATATGTGGAATGTAAAACAGATAACAAAACAACAACAACAAACACAGACTCATAGAAACAGAGACTAAAGGGATGGTTACCAGAACGGAGGACATGGGAAGATGGCTGAAGAGGGCAAAGAAAATACACTCCATAATATTGTGATAAAGTTGCACTGTGACAGATGATTACTTGAATTAGTGAGGTTATCACATTGTAAGGTATAAAAATGTTGACTCACTATGTTGTACACCTACAACTAATATAACCAATGTAAGTATAGTATACCAACTATACTTAAATAAAAAATAAATTAAAAACAAAACAAAAAAGCTACTATGAAGGTTAAAAGAGAAGTATGAAACTCAACTGAAAGTACAATAAGTAGGATATATTTAACACAAAAATATATAATATTTGACATAAAAAACAAAAGATGGAGTGGGAATTAAAAAGTACTCCTTATAAAATATAATTGACCTTAAATGCTTATCAGTTTAAAATAGACTGCCATAGATAAATAATAATATGCATAAAACTCATGGTAACCATAAATCAAAACCTTCAAAAGATCTACAAAGAACAAAGAGAAAGAAAGCCAAACAAAGTACTGAAGAATAAGAGAAAACCACTAAAGGGAAACATTAAAAGAAGAAAAAAATTAGAAGACAATCATAAAAGCAACCTGAAAACAATTACAAAATGGCAATAAGAACATACTTATCAATAAAATGTAAATGGATAAAATGTCCCAATAAAAAGGCATAGGGTAGCTAAATGGATTTCTAAAAAATTTCCTATCTATAGGCTGCCTGCAAGAGACTGACTTCAAATTAAAGGAAACATACAGACTGAATGTAAAAGGATGGAAAAATATATTTCATGCAATTAGAAACTAAAAGAAAGCTGGAGTAGCAATACTTATATCAGGCAAAATAAACTTTAAAACAAAAAATATAAAAAATGAGAAAGTTGAATATTACATGATTATAAATGTGTGAATCCAAGAACAGAATACAACAATCATAAATATCTACACACTCAATATAGGAACACCCAAATGTATAGAGCAAGTATAAATGGATATAAAGAGAGAAATCCGCAGTAATAAATGAAGAAAATCCACTTTACAAATAAAGAAAATTTACAGGCCAATATATTTAAAGAACATAGATGCAAAACCTCTCAGCAAAATATTAGCAAACTCAATTCAATAATACATTTAAAGGATTATACACCATAACCAAGTGGAATTCACCCCAGGGATGCAAGGATAGTTTAACATCTGTAAATTAATGCAATACAACACATTAATAAAGTAGTAGGGGATTTTAATACCCAGCTCACATCAGAGGATAGATCATCCAGACAGAAAATTAATAAGAAAATAATGGCCTTAAATGTGGCCTTAGATGACACCAATTTAATAGATATAGATAGAACATTTCATGCAAAAACTGCAGAATACATATTTTTTCAAGTGCACATGGAACATGCTCCAGAATAGATCACATGTTAAGCCTCCAATCATGCTTCAATAAATTCAGGAATATTGAAATAATATCAAGCATATTTTGCAACTGCAATGGCATGAAACTAGAAACTAAGTAGGAACACAACTGAAAACAAACAAACACACAAATATGTGGAGGTTAGAAAACATGCTACTAAAGAAACAATGAATCAAAGAAGAAATCAAACAAGAAATGAAAACCAATCTTGAAACAAATGAAAAAGAAAGGACAGCTATTCAAAATTTATGGGATGCAGCAAATAGTTTCTAACAGGGAAGTTCATAGCTATACAATCCTACTTCAAGTAACAAGAAAAATACCCAGTAAAGAATATAACTCAACACCTAAAAAAACCAGAAAAAGAACAAACACAATTCAAAGGAAAGAGAAAAAAGAAAATATTTAACATGAGAGCATAAAGAAATAAAATAGAAATGGAAAAAAATAGTAAATATCAACAAAACTGAGATCTAATTCTTTGAAAAGACAAATAAAATAGAGAAACCTTTAGCCAAAGTCACCAAAAAACAAAGAGAGACAGGCCAAATAAATAAAAGTATAAAGAAAAGAGAAATCTCAATGGACAATAGAAAAATAAAAGACTAATTAAATAATACTATGAACAATTATGTTCCAACAAATTCAACAATCTAAAAGAAATTGATAAATTTCTAAAACTATATGACCTTCCAAGGCTGAATCAGGAAAAAATACAAAACTCAAAACCACCATTTACTAGCAAAGAAATTGAAGCAATAATCAAAAACTACCAACAATTCCAAACTTCTTTTGTGAAGCCAGCATAACTCTGACACCAAAGCCAGATAAAGACATTACAAATAAAGAAAATTACTGGCCAATATCTTTGGAAAACATAGATACAAAAATTCTCCAGAAAATATCAGCAAACCTGTTTTAACAATATGTTAAAAGGATTATGCACCCTGAACAACTGGGATTCATCCCAGAGATGCAAGAATGGTTCAATATCTATAAATCAATGTGATACAACACATTAATAAAATGAACCATTAAAACCATATGATCATCTCAATAGCTGCAGAAAAAAACATTTGACAAAATTCAACATCCTTTTATGATAAAAACTCTCAACAATATGGGTAAAGAAGAAATATATTTCAACATAATAAAGGCAATATTTGACAAACACACAGCTAATATTATACTCAATAGTGAAAGCAGAAAGCCTCTCATCTAAGATCAGGAACTAAACAACAATCCCTATAATCATCACTTCTATTTAACATAGTGTTGGACGTCCTAGCCACAGACAAGACAAAGAAATAAAAGACATCCAAATTTGAAAGGAAGAAGTAAAATTCTCATTAATTGCAAATAATGTGATACAATATATAGAAAACCTTAAAGACTTCACCAAAAAAACTATTAGAACTAATAAATGACTTCAGAAAAGTTACAGATTAAAGAATAAATATCCAGAAATCTGTTGTGTTTCTATATATCAAAAAAGAATTACCAGAAGAAGAAATTAAGAAAATGATCCCATTTATAATTGCATCAGAAAGTATAAAATATTTAGAAACAAATGTAACCAAAGAGGTGAAAGACCTTAACTCAGAAAACTATAAGACTGTGAATAAAGAAATTGAACAAGATACAAATAAATGGAAGGATATATGTTGCTCATGGCGTGGAAGGATTGATATTGTTGAAATATCCTTATTAACTAAAGTAATATACAGATCAAATGCAATCTTTCTTAAAATACAAATAGCATTCTCAGAATTATAAAAACTAATCTTCAAATGTATATGAGAACACAAAAGACTCTGAAATCTTGAGAAAGAAGAAAGTTCTAGGTATTATGCTCCCAGATATCAAAATATGCTACAAAGCTACGTTAATCTAACCAATGTGGTCATCACATAAAAACTGATATAGAGATCAAAAGATTAGAATCGAGAGTCCAGAAATAAATCCTTGCTTATATGGTTAAATATTATATGACAAAGGGACAAGAATATGCAATGGGGTAAAGTATTTTCTTGAAATGGTGTTGACAAAATTGGACAGATACATGCAAAAAATAAAATTGAATCACTTTCTTATGACATATACAAAAATAAACTCAAAATGGATTAAAGACTTAAATGTTAGACCTGAAACCATAAAACTTTTAGAAGAAAACATAGTCAGTAAACTCTTTGACATTGTTCTTAGTAATATCTTTTATTGCTCAAGCAAGGGAATCAAAAGAAAAATAAATAAATAAATGGATAAATAAATGGGACTACAACAAACTAAAAAGATTTTGCACAGCAAAGGAAATCATCAACAAAATGAACAGACAACACATTGAAAGGGGGAAGATATTCACAAATGATACATCTGATAAAGGGTTAGTATCCAAAATATACAAAGAACTCATACAACTTAACATCACCATCCCCAAATCCAATTAAAAATGGGCAGAGCACATGAATATACATTTCTCCCATAAGGACATACAGATGCCAAGATATGTATGAAAAGATGTTCAACATCACTAATCACCAGGGAAGTGTAAATTAAATCCACAATGATATATCACCTCACACCTATTAGCATTGCTATCACCAATAAATCAACAAATAGCCTGGCCGGGTGTGCCTCAGCATGTGAGCATCGACCTAGTGCTCAGGAGATTTTGGTTCGATTCCCGGTCAGGACACATGCCAGGGTTGCAGGCTTGATCCCCAGTTGGTGACTACAACAAACTTTTTAGTTTGTTGACTTGCAGGAAGCAGCCGATCAATGATGACTCTCATCATTGATGTTTCTATCTCTCTCCCTCTCTCTTCCTCTCTCTGAAATCAATAAAGACATTTAAAAAATAAAAGAAATCAACAAATATTCGATGCTGGCAAGGATGTAGAGAAAAGGGAACCCTCATATACTGTTGATGGAACTGTAAATCAGTGTGGCCACTATGGAAAACAGAATGGAGATTCCTCAAAAAATTTAAAAAAGCATTGTCACATGATCTAGCCTTTCTGCTTCTGGTATTTGAAGAAAACAAAAACACTAATTGAAAAAGATATATGCACCCCTATGTTTATTGCATCATTACTAATAATAGACAAGATATGGCAGCAACCTAAGTGCCCATCCATAGACAAATGAACAAAGAAAAAAATGTACAAATATTCCAACATATGTACTTATGTATATATATATATATATATATATATATATATATATATATATATGTCTAATGGAATATTATGCTGCAACAAAAATGAATGAAATCTTACCATTTGTGACATGGATGGATATGGAGAGTATTATGCTAAGTGAAATAATTCAGACAGGGAAATACAAATAACATGTGATCTCATTTATATGTGAATGGATGTTGTTGCTCCTATTTACATGTGAGGAAACTGGAGTTCTGATGGGTAATGTGAATTGGCCAAAGTAAAGTGTTAGAGCTGAAATTTGAAACTAGATTTATATGTCTCCAGATCACTATGGTATGGTGGTAGAAACTGGACTTCATATTTTATAGTCTAATAATAATTATAATCTGTGATATTTTTTGACTTCCCAGTATATGCAGATGTTTTATTCTCATAATCAATATTAATCTTCACAGCAAATTCACAAGTTGTAAAGGAAGTTTTATTTTATTTATCTTGTAAGTGAGAATACTGAGAATTTCTATAAGGTCATATATCCAGGTAGTAACTAAAGCAGTATTTGAATGCAAATCTTCCTTTGGTCAGAGGCTATAATTTTTCCTCCATGGCACATTGACTTTATAGCAGGACATCACAATTTAACCGCCTAAAGTTTTATTATAGTAAGTTTGTTTTCTACAAAAATTGATAATAGTATATTTTCTACAAATATTAGTAAACATTTATATAAAGCCTCATATGGTACATGTTAAGCACACATAAACTAGTGAAGTATGATTAGAAGTATTTTTCTAACATCAAAAATATCTCAGATAAAAACATCATAAAAATCATGATTTCTCAATGGAATAAAGACTTTTTAGATTTAAAGAATCCATTTTCAAACAATGCATCCTGGAGTAGCCTGTTGTATTAAAATATTAACTTATAATGAAAAGCTTGTATTGAATTCAGGTTCCACAGTCATTTGGTTATGTGAATGGGCCAAGATCTTAACTTCCCTTTGTTTCACTTTCCTTATCTGCAAAATGGGATAACCATTTTCAATTCCTTTTTAAAATTGAATAAGAAATTACAGTTGGCATTCAATATTATATTAGTTTCAGATGTACAACATAGTGATTAGACATTTATTTAACTTATGAAGAGATCCCCCGATAAGTATAGTACCCCCTGACACCATACATAGTTGTTATAATATTATTGACTGTATTCCCTATGCTGTACTTTACATCCCTGTGACTATTTTGTAACGGCAAATTTGTACTTCATAATCCCTTTTTCTTTCAGCCTCCAAGCCCCCTCGTATCTGGCAACCACCAGTTTGTTCTTTGTATCTATGAGTTTCTTTCTGTTTTGTTTGTTTATTTATTTTTTAAATTTATCTTTATTGTTGAAATATTACAGATGTCTCCGTTTTCCCCAATTGACCTCTTCAACCCTGCACCCATTCTTCACCCCAGGCCATCATCACACTATTGTATGTGTCTATGGCATATACACACACACACATACACACACACACACACACACACACACATATATACATATACATACATATAAATTCTTTGGTTAATCTCTTCCTACCCACACAACCACTCACCCACCCCGACCTTCCCTCTGAGATTCCTCAGTCTGTTCTATGCTTCCAAGTCTCTGGATCTATTTTGTTCATCAGTTTATTTTGTTCATTAGATTCCACGTATGAGTGAGATCATGTGATATTTGTCTCTCTCTGACTGGCTTATTTTGCTTAGCATAATATTCTCTAGGTCTATCCACACTGTCCCAAAGGGTAAGAGATCCTTCTTCTTTACAGCTGCATAGTATTCCATGATTCCACATATAAATGAAACCACAGGGTATTAGTCTTTGTCTGACTTATTTCACTTAGCTTAATATCCTCTACGTCCATCCATGTTGTTGCAAATGGTAAAATTTTGTTCTTTTTTATGGCTGAGTAAGAGCCCAGTGTATATATGTATCCCTTCTTTATCCATTTATCTTTTGAATGGAGAATTTAATCATTTTACATTTAAAGTAGTCATTGATGGGTATGGAGATATTGCCATTTTATTAATGGTTTTCTCATTGTTTTTGTAGTTTTTCTCTGTTCCTTTCTTATTCTCTTGCTTTCTTCTCTTATATATTGATGACTTTCTGTAGTATTGTGTTTGGATTCCTTTTTTATCTTTTGTAGATCTTTGGTTTGTGGTGACTAGTTGCTTCATATACATCAAGTTATGGTAATAGCAGTCTATTTAAGTTGATGATCACTTAAGTGTGAACACATTCTAAAATCACTACTATATTTATTCACTCCCTCTGCGTTTATGATTTTGTTATTATTTTTTCCTTTTTTTTTTTGCATGTGTGTGCTTGTGTGTCTCCCTTAGTTTACTGTTATAATTACACATGATATTCCTTTTTTTTGCCTTTTAACTTTTGTACTAGCTTTAGTCTTAGTAGTTTCACGGCTTTAATTATGTTTTCCTTTGTCAATGAGAATTTTTTTCTCTATGATGATATCTTATTATTTTTTTCCTTCTTTTTCTTAAAAAATTTCCTTTATCATTTCCTGTAATACTGGTTTGGTGGTGATGAACTCCTTCAGCTTTTTCTTGTATGGGAAGCTCTCAATCTGTCCTTTGATTCTAAATGATAGCTTTGCTGGGTAGCGTAATTTTGGTTGTAGGTCTTTGCTCTTCATCATTTTGGATATTTCATGCCAATCCCATCTGGCCTGCAAAGTTTCTTTTGACAGACTTATCAAAGCTCTCTTGTAGGTAACTGTTTTTCTCTCGTTACTTTTAAGATTCTCTCTTTGTCTTTATCCTTTGGCATTTTAATTATGATATGTCTTGGCTTGGGCCTCTTTGAGTTCATCTTGTTTGGGACTCTGAGCTTCCTGGATTTGCATGTCTATTTCCTTCACCAGGTTAAAGAAGTTTTCAGTCATTATTTCTTCAAATGAGTTTTCAATCCCTTGTACTCTCTCTTCTCCTTCTGCTACCCCTATCATGCAAATATTGGTATGCTTCATGTTGTACCAGAGGTCCCTTAAACTATCCTCATTTTTTTTCTTTTTGATGTTCTGCTGCCTGTTTTCTGATACTTTGTCTTACAAACTGCTGATTTGATTTTCTGCTTCACCTAATCTGCTGTTGTTTCCATCTAATGTTTTTTTCATTTCAGTTATTGTAGTCCTCATTTCTGACTGGTTCTTTTTATGTTTTCTCTCTTCTTTTTGTGTTTCCTATCTCTTTGTTGAAGTTCTCACTTAGATCATCTATTCTTCCCATAAGTACATTGAGCATTCTTATAACCTCAATTTTGAACTCTACCTCTGTTTTGTTTAGTTCTTTTTCTGGAGTTTTGTTATGTTCTTTCATTTGTGACATGTTTCTCTGCCTTCTCATTTTGTTTGGCTGCCTCCTTGTATTTGTTTATTGCAGATCTTCTATGTCTCATAGTCTTGGCAAAGTGGCCTTGTGTAATAGGTGTCTTGTGGGGCCTACTCATACAGTATCCCTGTTCACCTGAACTGTGTGCTTTATGGGTGTCCCTTATGTGAGTTATGTGTAGTCACCTGTTGTAGTTGAACCTTGATTGCAGTTGGCATGTCACTGGGAGGGACTGATCCACAGGCTGATGGCTATGAGGAATGGGTGTGGCCACAGTGGACAAGCTGTTATGGAGGCGTTGACCCCATGGAGCTGGATTCACTTTAATGGGGTTCTGGTGCTGGCTGTGTCTACTCTTTGTGTGTGGCAGTAAGTGGATGTTGCTCTGGTGTAGTCTTACGTAGGCTACTAGGTACATTGGTTCTGGGGCCTCTTTGGAGGAGCTCCAATGCAGGCCAATTTCAGCAGCTTCCTGTGTCTGGTGCAGAGCCATCTGGTAGGATCTACAAAGTGATCTGCAGTTGATAGTTTCCTATAGTGGGCTTGGAGATGCCTGGGCATGGTTATGCTGTGAACCAAGGCCAGCTCCCACTATTGCCAGGCTTAATGTCATTTGCAAGAGGTACAGGGCTCACTGAGAGCATCCAGTGTTTATGGTTTGTAAACTCTTGAGAGATTTCAGGAAAATGTGCAGTGTAGGCCCAGGCAAGAAGCTTGTGTAGATTAGCTTCTAAAAGAAGTTCAGGCTGGATGTAAATTGGGTGGATCTGGATCTTGGAGAATTACCAGGGTGTAGCCAGAGAGGTGTTAACCAGGTTAATGGACAGGCAGATTTGGGACCTGCCTGTGCCTGCAGGCTTGGTGTGGAGAAGGCTCAGCAGAAGAACAGTGGTGCCTGCCAGCATTTTATTTAGGGGGAGAGCTGCCCCTCCAGCCTTCAATCTGAAGCTAGACAATTCAATTGCTCTTGGTATGTCCCTGGCATTTTTTGAGCTGCTTTCCTTTTCCTGGAGTTTAGAACAGTGTTTGTAAGTGAGTGAGTGTGTGTTCAGGCTCTTTAAGAAGATGCTTAGGTCTACAGCTGGCCTCCATATCATTAGATAACCCCCCGCTGATATTCACAGTCAGATGTTATGTGGGCTCCTCTTCCTGACACTGGTGCTCTAGGCTGGGGATCTAGGTGTGAGACTGGGACCCCTCCCTCCTCAAGGTGGACCTCCACAGCCAAGATACCCTCCCAGTTCTTAACCAACTCACTTAAGTATGGGATCAGTCATCCACATCTCTTCCCCTTCTACGAGGCTTTTTCTTTATATCTTTAGTTATAAGAATTCTGTTCAGCTGGGTTTTAGGTAGTTCTCAAGGGTGATTATTCTATAATTTAGTTGTAATTTTGATGTGGTTTTGGGAGAAGGCAAGCACAACATTTACCTGCTCTGCTGTCTTGACCTGAAGTCTACAACTTTAAATTTTTTTAAGATTATTAGGAGAACAAATTAAGATAATGTGCATTAAAGAAATTATCATATTGTCAGACACAGTTTGTGAACTCAATGAATATTATTTTGGTAGTTTATTACAAAATATTCTACTATAATTTGTTAATCATGGATAAAATAGGAAAATACAAGAAAGAAACACTATTTTTCAGAAACTTTCTGTGCTTTTTAAATTGTTTTCTCTATAGTTACTAACATAGAGATATAAAATGGACAAATGTATCTTATATATAGTACAATATATACTTACTGAAATTATCTAAACCTAGATCAGACTTCTTTGTAGAAATTTTCTGATGATTAAATGTTATAGTATGTAGGAATATGTTTTATGTAAACTGTGAATCTATACATACATTAAGTTAATTTTTAGAGAGAGATGAAGGGAAAGAGAGAGAGAAACATCTATTTGTTGTTCCACTTAATTATGCATTTATTGGTTGCTTGTTGTATGTGCCCTGATCAAGGATCGAACCTGCATCCTTGGAGTATGGAGATGAAGCTCTAAAGCTCTAACCAATTGAGCTACCTGGCAAAAACCAATATTTACTTTTTATATAATCAAATAGATATGTAGATGATAGTATGCAGAGTTAAAGAGCAATATTTTGAGTTTCAAGTTTTATATAAATAGTTTTATATTTTTGTACTTTACATTAGATTTCTTATAACAATATATATTTAATAAATTCAAAGAGTTGGCTATTTGGGAAGGAGAAGTATTTATACTTGCTCATTTATATAAACTGCATGGAATTTCACTGTAGAGTTGGCTTATCTGTCATATTTTTTAGTTTATTTACATCTATTTGTTCATTTTAAATGTATACAGAATTGTCTCTCATGATGACTTAGGCTCAATCTTAGCTTTTATTTTTAATTTTTATTTATTTTTTTAAATCCTCACCAGATGATATTTTTCCCATTGCTTTTCAGAGAGAGTGGAAAGGAGAGAGAGAGACAGAGAGGAACATCAATGAGAGAGAGACACATCGATTGGTTGCTTCCTGCACTCCCCCCGGTCAGGCCTGGGGATGTAGCCTGAAACTGAGGTACATGCTCTTGACCAGAATGGAACTCAGGACCCTTCAGTCCAAAGGCTGATGCTCTAAACATTGAGCAAAACCAGCTAGGGTTCAATCTTAGCTTTTAAAATCTCATCTTTTGTCATATATTTTCTCCCATATAGTCTAGCTATTTATATCACTTGCAAATTTTTATGAAAATATACTTGATAGTCTAAAATTAATTTCTTTCAACTGGAAACGTTTTTGCCAATACTGGGAAAGAAACTTGATAATCAGATATATCTGGGATCTTAAAAAATATTTCTGTAAAAGAAGAAGAGAAGATGAAACATTAAAATACCTGTTTGAATAGGTCTTTTAGGAACCCTACCACATAAAGACAAAATAATCCTGTATGGAAATTTCCTTTGAATAGTTCATGTCTTTTGTAGTTGAATATCTATCATTTAGACTTGAGTAACTGACCTGTATAATATTTCATCTTCCCTACATTTAACCAAGTATTCCTGAAAACAAGAAGAGCATCCCCAAGCAAATATTATTCTGTGTAAGTTTTTTTGTTGTTGTCTGTTTTGTTTTGTTTTAACTAAAATCAGCAAGAGTAAGTGAAACAATTTTGAAAATCATCCTATGTTGTCTTTGGTGTTAACCATAAACTCTCAAGGTTTATTCAAGACATAATTACTGGCTGACATTGCAATTAAATAAGCCATAGTCCTTAGGTTTTGAGATGCTACATGATACCCACCTATCATCTTTTCTCCTTAAAAGCTGTGTAAGTCAATTGCTGTATGAACAATAGAAAGATACAGTATCAGTTGTCCCTGGGCTGATTATACAATAATTTGCCTTAGTCATTCTACCATGAATTGTTGCATTATAATCATTCTGATAGTTTAATAATATTTAAAATGAAAATGCATAGAGTCTGCTAATGTAAGCATACATTAAATACTTAAAATACCAACTCATTATAAACAAAGAAATTATAATGCAGTTGGAAGGTAGATATGAAGAGAAATCGTGTTCCATTTGTTAAGGTTTTGCAGCTGAAATATAAAATATTCCAAAGAATTTTTGGTCAGAAAGATAAAAAAGGCATTTATTAGTCATGTTTTTCATCACAATTTTAATATTAAGAAATATTTTTTAATTTATCTTTATTGTTGAAAGTATTGCAGATGTCCCCCCATTTTCCTCCATTGATTTCCTCCACCCCTCATCTGCCCCACCTAAAATGTACTTATGTCAATCTTTGATATATACAGCTACTGAGCTTTTTATTAACTAGATTTTACAGGAAAAATTCAACAAAATTAAAATATGTTTCATTTTACTCACTGATCCATTTCATAAGTTGTGCATTTTAAATCAACTTTGATTATTAGGGGAAGCATAGCCACGACTGTTTGAAGGATAATTTTTCAAACTTATCCTATTGCAAGTATCCATGGAATTAAAGTGGTTGAATTCTATTTAGGCCTTCAGTAATTGAAATGTACCATTTTCCTTCCTCCACTTCCATTCTTTGGCAACGAATGTAAAATGATTCCAATCAACTGTTAACTAGTCCGTCGTGGTCATAAGTTTTAGAGTGGAAAATTTAGTTTCCTTTAAGGTTGTACATAGACAAAGAACATGAAGTAGGATGACATCTCTTTAAACAGGTAAGTGCTGAGATTGTCAGTTGTTCCTGGTTGCCTGTCACTTTCAGGACTGGAATTGGCTGATTGTTTTGAAACATGTATATGTACAACATAAATAGCAGCCTCAACTTTTTCACCATTATTCTCTTGAAAAAGATATCAGAGAAGATAACCACTAACTGTTAATTGTGTGTCATCTGTATTTTACATGCTTCTCCTAACTAGAGCTTTTTACCTAGAAATATGGAAGAAAATCTTTAATATTACCCTAACATATTCATCTGTTTTCCCTTTGAAACTGTAATGCCAAAATATTGTAAATCCTGAGTCTCAAACGTATTCTAATCTGAGCCTTCTCTCCTCAGACATTTAAATTTGATTTTTTCCAAACAACAGTTACAAAATTCTTTTACTATTTTCTCCAATGTACTTTCGCTTTCTGTTTGTGATTTAGATGAACTGTGAAAGAGAGAGGGTGGAGGACAGAGGAGTGGGAACAATGCAAGAGGGCATGAAGAAATAGCACTAAACAATCTTTTGACAAGCAATATATACATACATACATACATGCATATATACATATATACATACATGCATAACATAACATAAATTAGAAAAAAGGAGAGAAGTAGTATATTGTAATCTGCCCTATGCTCTTCAAAGACAAGTAGATTAGAAGGAGATCTCCAGTTCTGAGTAGCTGTCAGTTTTCAGTATAGAGAGACCTGAATCTTTTTGATTGACATCCACCATTTTAGAAGCTAATGTGACATAAGAAAAATGAGTCTGTCTTTTAATAAAGTTGAAATGTTTAAGATCTGTTAAGAAAGGTCTGTTACATATGATGCTTTTTGACCATTTTTTTCCTTTCTAAAAAGATTTGCTAATCTATTAATTTGAAAATTCAAGCTTCTCATTAGAATCACTGATCTTTGTAGTGAACAGCATAAAGTCATTTGATAGATGATGAGAAGCTGTCATTTAGAAAGCTCTTGATTTAATTTTTCAAGACATTTTAAGATGTATATACTTATAGAAAGCTTGCACCTGCTAAGAGAAGTGGCACATTGAGACAATTATTAAGGTAATTCAAGAAATAACATAATACCCCAAGCTTTCGTGATAATAACCTGTAATTATTGACAAAGGTTAATTTGAGAGAAGGCACACATTATCTAGACAAGTGCTTAATAAATTTAGTAGCATAACTCATCCCCCTCATCTCTAACAATGACCCATATCGTATGTATAAGCCTATTTAAATTATTGCTATAATTTTGAGGATCACTTAATTAATAGAACTTAAAAGAACTCTTGTTTTGTTCTAGCATTTTAATAATTCAAAAGCAGCATGGAAAGAATAGAAATTTAAACTTAAAGTTTGGTTCAAAGCTCTGCCTTATTATTTATTCACTATGTGATCTTGCCTGAGCTAATCAGTCTCTTCCATTTTCACTTTCCTCATCTGTATAATTGGTATAATAGTCCTTGCATTTTCATAGTTTTGACAATTAAATGAGACAATGTGTATAACATTATCTTAACCTAAGTTGCTTGAAATATACTAGTAAGTATTCATTCAATAATACTTCTTTATTTTCTTCTTACATTGACTTTGTTTAATGCTGAACTACAAAGTAGTAAACAGCTCTAGTTCATGGAAAATGTACAATCAAAAATAATGTAGCTTAAACTTAAGAAGGCCCTTTGCTATTTAAAAATTTGTAGTGACTTTAATGATGACTTTCTTTGAAGAGCATTTTATAGGAAAATTTTCATTTTTTTAACCTCCATTTCATATTTTTTGAAAATATATCATAGACATTATATGATAGTTATAGATGAAGAAAAGCTGTTTACAACTACTATTGCAATACTAGGTAACAAAGTAAGAATATGCTTCGCTAAATTTTGCTAACTGCCAAAGTAATACCGAGCTATTAAAGCCTCAAGAAGAAAGCCAATTCATTTCAAGTCATAATATCACTTAAAATTAAAGTATTATATATAAAAGCTAAACAATGCCGAATGGATTTAGCTGAGATCAAAAGCCAAACCTGTTTCTTCTTTCATCTTCAGTATTCCATTCCCTAGGAGTATTACCTTAGTTAAACATCTATTAAAGTCAGCTTTTTATCTCAACCTCTTTTTGGGGTAAAAAAAATTCAATCTTTAAATTTTTCTTCTAGAGACAATCACTTTATTGTGTTTTAATGTTCCAGTAGTGTGTGAGTAAATAGGATTCTCTGATATATGTGATAGAAGACTGGTTAAATGGGACAATCATTTTTGTGTCAGAGACAAGAATCAAAAGGAAGCATTATTCAGAAGCTATTAATCCCCCTAGGTCAGTGGAAACATGTTAACTGATCAGTCTGCTGCCTTTTAGGTCCTTTGATGAAAATGCCTTGTAATTTCATAACAAGTAGCTGCTCATTTGTAATGTAATTTTCTCCTCACCAGTCATAACTATTCCATGACTTAATCCATTGATTTTTTTTTTTTTAATTAAAACTTTGTTTTAAAAATATCTTAAAACCACTAGGAAAGATGATACATTTTTATTTTTCCTTTACCTATTTAATAAATTATAGGGAAATTTTCATGATATATTAAACACAAGAGACATGGCAAAGTATGATTATTAGTTGAATTAAAAACAAAATGGTATTTGATATCAATGTACGTATATATGTATGTGAGTACTGTTTACCCAAATGTATGACTATATTTTAAGTATTGAAAATCTTTATATCACAATTTGTAAATTTCTATTCTATAAAATTGTAAATTCATTAGACGCACACTTATCAAGTACTGGCTACCTGCAAGACAGTATTTTAGATCTTGCTATGAGAACAAAACTGAATTAGACATAGTACTCTACAGAAACCTTCATAGCCTTTACTTTAGGTGGGAAAGTGAGGTCTACTTATAGACATAAGGAAAAAGCAGAAAATGATAAATGTGTTCATATAAATATATCTATGTAAAATATTATGGGAAATTTTAAAGACGAGAATTATTTCCAGTTGTGGGAATTAAAGGAGGTCTTTTGGAGTTGATGGCATTTAAGTTGTGCTTTAAAGATTGGTTAGGTTGAAGTTGGCAAGACAGGGATAAAAGCATTCCATGCAAAAGTAATACAGTCTTCAAAGGTGTGAAGATGAGCTAGGACAGAGTGTGCATGGGTAACAGAGTATTCATTCTGGTTAGAGTAATGGATATATGATGGATTGTGGGAGGTTGTAAATAGCAGATTAAGAGTTCTGGATTTTATTCTATAGTGAACCACTAAACATGTGTGAGTGAGGAATGTGAAAGTACTGCTTTTTATAAAAATATCCCTAATAAGAGAGAATGGAATAGACTGGAGAGGGACAGAATTAGGATCAGGAAGATCACTTAGGCAGTTCTTCAAGTAGTCTTGCTGAGAACGAGCCTAGACCGCTTAAAAAGTGATTGTGACATCCTTAGTTCATTTTATAGAGTCAAGATATCTCTTTTAGATTCATAATGTATGAGCTGAAGTAATACTATTTAAAATCTGCATTGGAAAATTACTGTTGTATTTGAAATTACTGGTAGCAGGAATTCAAACTAAAAAGTAAAATGTACTTTATATACAATCTGATTATTACATATGGAACTTTCTAAAGTTCTTGTGCTCCCAATTAAAATGCCACCAGCCAGAGCAAACATTTGTTTTAAAATGCATCAATTGTACCTGAGATACATGGCAATTATTTTTTTTTAAAAGCACCAAAAACTAAACTAAGATCCTATGTTCTTTTAAAAAAAAAAAAATAGAGTAATAAGTGGTTAAGAAGTTGAATTTGACAGAGTTAAAGAGGTTTTATTACCAGTATCATAAACATGAGGAATGGTGGTGTGTATCACCTTGAAATTATACTTTTGAATTGGGAAAGCCCATGATTTATGCCAATCTGTCTGTACAAATTACTACAGTGTTTATGGAAGCACAACCTTCCAACAATAGAACAGACCTAGCAGAATAACAAAGGGAAAGGAACAAAACAGTTGAAATGAAAGGGAATAACCAGAACATAGTTTGGTAAACTAGAATCTGAGATGCTGTTTCTGTTCTCATTATATTGGTTCTGTACATACTATTCACAGAAACGATAGCCATGGAAATTCACAAAGCCACAAAAGATTGATTTCCTTGTGTCCTCATTAAGATGGTGTAGTGTTCCTAGCATTATGTGGAGCCATTCCATCCTCATCTATGTCCCAGCTGTTTGTATTTGTTTATCTCTAACTATTGCAGTTTTGAGGTCACATACATTATCACCAAAATGTTTGGAATTTTTAGTGAAAAAAAGGTTAGGAAAGATAATTTTCTTTGTGGCATCTGTTTCACTTGATCCATTGGAGTTAGTGTGCCTCTTTAGCACTCTCAAGCTACTGGTTGCAAGTAGAAAAAAAATGGTATGTATCTCTTTCGGAATTTATTGTTAATAGGACTGCAACAGAATTCAGGAAACCAGAATGGGCAATCTTATAAATCATCTATTAGCACCCAGCTCTATGCGGAACCCTTTTTATTGTGTGTGCATGTTTGTGTGTTTATCTCTCTTTTAATAATCTGGCCTAATTATTTAATTTAGAATTATTTTTATATTACCCAGGCACTAACATATATATATCAGATAATGACATGAGAATGATGGATAAGAGTCAAAATTCTCCTTTGCACCTATCTATTCTACTGGGCCGTAATAAAATACTTGATGCTTGTAGTTCAAACATGTCATCTTACTGTCTTAACTAGAGATAAATTTTTCAAAGCAATTTTAAGAGAAAATCATGCCCATTAGATTTTTTTTTAGTGTTGGGTGGCAATACCTCATAATTCCCTAAACCCTACCCATCCTTAGAGTGATATTTGTCTCAGAAGAAAGACTCTTTAACTAAAACTGCATATAATGTAGAAGAATTCTTCGCTGTGCCACTCTGGCAGCAAGGCATTTCTGGTCCTAGAAATTTAGTGTGGTTTTAATATGGAAGTAATACCAACAAAGTTTTATTATATTTGGTTATTAAAAATGCAATAGACTGGTGAATTTCAAAGTGCTGGAAGTTTTGAGTTATCACCCTATTTTATGAGGCAAGTAATGTAAGCTTTGGAAAATAATCTTGCCGGATGCCTTGTGTCCATTGAAGATTCAAGGATAAAAGCTACGTTCTCATAGTGTTTATTTACTTTCCCCGTAACTCCTATAATGAACGTTCATGTTGCTGGTTGTTTCAAGTAGCTTTATGTAATTATACATGCTGATAGTTAATAGAGATATATTATCAATATCTATATCTCAAAGCATATAACAACATTTACATATAATTTAATATGATTAATATTATAGTGGGCATAATTAAGGCTTTCTACCTTATCTCTTGTTTCCTGAAGGTTTAGAATTAATGTCTTAAAAGTTTTAGATTTAAAAGAATAAGCATCCACATTTCTTTAAATATTATACAAATAGAAGTCTCTGAGATGTGACCATAATTCATACATTCACATCAATACACATACTGCTAATTTCATGTGCTTCGTAAATTGAAAAGACAAGTTCTGTTGAAAAAATTTTTACATAATTATGTTCAATAACATATTGGTTTGCTTTCTAAAATACATACTTGATGTGTACTGTAAGGATTAGCTGATGATAAAGAATGGCACCAGCAGACAGAGCATAACAAAGACAACAAAGACAGAGCTATTGGTACTTTCAGTGTTTGAGTGAACCATCTCTATCTTTGCCCATTTCTCACATTTGTAGTTATATTTTGGCAGGAAGTTCAAGCAGAACATGATTGTGAAGAGAAGGCAAAACAGACCTACTACTAGAGAGTCATGATCAATTACTAGTGTTGGGGAGGTAACACTTTTTCTTCCTCCTGGTGGCATCCCTTCTCAGCATCCATTTGGTTATTCTACAGTCATTCACTGGGTACCACCATATACCCACTACTGTGGCAGGTACCAAGAAATGCAAAACTTAAGAGTAATACATAATCTAGGTAAAGGAGACATGATTAACATATGAAATTAATGAATTACGAGGCAATAAGTTGTTATCTTGGAAGTAATGTATTCCATGTAGACTCATTGAAAGTTAACATTAGATTGAATCTCATTCTTTTAAAGACAGTATTTTTAGAGCAGTTTTAGGTTAACAATAAAATTGAGGGGAAGTTACAGAGATTTCAAATATAGCCCCTATATCCACACATGTGCAGCCTCCTACATTATCAATATCACTCAGCAGAATGGTAAATTTGTTAGCAAGGATGAACCTACATTGGCAAATCATTATCACCCAAAGTCCATAGTTTACCTCAGGGTTCACTCTTGGTATTGTACATTCTATGGGTTTGAGCAAATGTATAATTACATATATATATATATACACACACACACATATATATGTGTGTGTGTGTGTGTGTGCGCCTGTGTGTGTAATTATATCACACAGAGTATTTTCACTGCCATAAAAATGCTATGCTCTTCCTATTTGTCTCCCTGCCATCCTATCCCTGACAATCAGTGATTTTTTTATAGTCACCATAGTTTTGCTTTTTTCAGAATGTCATGTGGTTGGAATCACACAGTATGTAGCATATTTAAGCAAGGACATCTTTAAATTAGCAATATGTATTAGGGGTTCCTCTGGTCTTTTCATGATTCACTACCTTATTTTTATTTGTTTTGGGGTTTTGTTATTTTTATTTTTTTTATTTTAGAGAGAGAGGAAGGGAGAGGGAAAGAGAGATAGAAACATTGATGAGAAATATTGATCGGCTGCCTCCTGCATGCCCCCTACTGGTGATCTAGCCTGCCACCTGGGCATGTGCCCAGACCAGGAATTGAACTGGTGACCTCTTGGTTCATGGGTCAATGCTCAACCACTGAGCCACACCCGCTGAGCCTTGTTTCTTTTTAGTGCTGAATAATATTCCATTGCCTGAATATACCATGATTTATTTATTTATTCACCTACTGAAAGGCATCTTGATTGCTTCCTTGAACATCATTTTAAAGAAAAGAAAATTGATTCTGAAAGGGGATAAAGTAACTTGAATAGAAATATAACTAGCTATAAATAAATCTAGTTTTAATATCTAGCCCTTCTCTGATTCCTCATGCAATATTTTTACATTATAATTTGGACCAGACAAATACTATCCTTGCAATTTTCTCAGCTCCTTCCTGATATTATATATTACACCTTTTATTATCTTCAATATGCAGATTATCTTAAAATGCAAAATTTTGACCAATCAACATTTCTAGATTTTTTGGCTTTTAAGTGGTATATAAATATGTGGAATGCAAAATGTCAGAATGTTGAATGAAAAAGACAAAGAATCATTGTAGGAGCTCTCTGGGGAAACAAAACACGGCAGTGTTTGAGAACTACTATCCAGAAGAGTGTAGAGTGCACAGTTGAATCTCTGGTACTTACATGGCATATTCAAGGGAGGACCAGCTACTTAAAATTTATGAGTGGCACTGATCTTCAGGAAGCCAATTACATTTCTGGAAGCTGGTTCATTATCAATGCTTAATATTCTCTTAGGGACAGTTTGATACCTTTGAACAAACACAAAATTCATTTAAATTTTCATTAGCTACTACACAGAAGTTAGCACTATACCTTAATTTTAGACCAAAATAGATTTTTAATTTGGGACTGATTTCCCATTTATTCTATTTCTAACAGAAAATGGATAAGAAGTTTTCCTCTTGAATTTGCCCTCTAAACAAAATATATTTTATTTGATCTAACTTCAAGATGTATTGCTGGTTTTCCACAAATGCTTCTTAGAAGTGGCTTTCCAAACACAGAAGGACTACAAGTCTTTATAGCTACAGTGAGCAGAACAGTAAAGACAATGGAATTCCACAGAAATTATTGATCACTTTTTTATATTAATATCCTCAGTGAGAAGTTTTAAAGAATATCCTCTTAAACATTTGATTTTATAAAATACATACTTCAAAAATACATTTAGTAAATTCAATTTCCTTTCTAATCTAGAAGCTATCTTAAGGCAAACTTGATTTTTTCTTATATATTTGAACTTGGCTGTTTTTCTGTCTTTATCTCTTGTTAATGCTGTTAATGTTTACGTACTCTATCTCATTTTTATTTATTGGTGATACCTGCTGCAGAGCAATACCAAATCAAAAGTGAATTCTGTTAACAGATTGGTGTTTTTTGTTTGTTTGTTTTTCCAGCTTTCTTCTAAGAATGTGACTCTTTTCTGTGGGAATCTTTCTATAAAGTTATAGTTCAGATGCTATATATTTTGTTGTATGTGTTCTTATTGTTACAGTCAAGCACATTTCAAAATATAAATTTTGGTTAACATGTTTTTAAATTAAATTTATTGGGTGATATTGGTTAATAAGATTATATAGGTTTCAAGTGTACATTCCTATGATACATGATCTGTATACTGCATTGTGTGCCCACCACTCAAAGTCACATCATATTCTGACACCATATACTTGACCCTCTTTACCCTTAACTACCCCCAACCTCTTTCCCTCTGGTAACCACCATACTGTCAGACAGAAAAAGTTAAGAAACATATGATTTCACTCGTATTTGGGACATAAAACTGAAAGCAACAAATGAACCAACAAGATAAACAAATAAAAACTCATATACACAGACAAAAGTTTGGTTAATGTGTTTGAACTGAAACTTAAATACTTTCTTTGATCAACTGTGGAAGAAAAAAAAGCCACTAATTTGGCAGTGTGCCAGAAGCTAATTAGCTTTTCCTTGTTTTATATTCTTGTTATCAGCTTTTGATTATAGGGGATTACTAACTTGATCAAATTTGTTTCCTTTTGTTGTGATAAAATTTACATAGCATAAAATTTACCATTTTAACCAGTTTTAGCATACAGTTCACTGGCACTAAGTACATTCCCATTGTTGTAACACCACCATAAAAAATATGGAATGCTTCACAAATTTGCATTTTATCTTTACACGGGGTACTTGGTAATTTTCTCTATATGTTTCTAATGTTAGCATATGTGTTACTGAAACGAACACCTAAATATGTTTTTTAAAGTATTCAGAATCTCTTTGAGAATAAGAGTAGAAAAATATAAAATTAATTCACTGGTAGAATTGTATTCAAACTTATTTTGGTAGGTGAACTGTAGCTTTTAAAATTTTCTCTGGCTTATTGATTTTCATAGGTGTCTAAAAGGCCACATTTTATAGATTATCAGGTAGGTATCTTATCTGGTGGGGTGGTTTCTTTGAACCAATCCTGCTCTTGAGGATGGAGGAACTATGGAAGGAAGCTATTCTTACAGTTTTTACATTCCTATGTTACTGGGCTAACTGGGCATTGGAGCAGTTACGCTTTTCTTAATGTCAGAAATTTGAGATGTTTTGTCACCCATAATCTATATCTAATGTACACTCTATCCTAGACTTACAATGATATTTGCTGGATGTGCCACTGATGGTTTAAGAATCATAGACCAATAGGAGGTCAGGGCTGCAAGGCCTTAGAAATTATCTTTGCACATGTATAACTCATTAAAAGGCTTATGTACTACTAGAAGAGTTCATATATCTCAAATTTTCATAAATAAGAAATGGCTTATTGAGAGGTACCAGTAAGACAATTAGTAATTTTCTCAGTGATTATGTTTTAAAAGCTGGGACATTTTCAATTGAAAAGGAAAGCAACAAAGACAAGTATAACTGATGATTACTCAATGAGAGCATAGTTAAATTTGTGTAAACTGTGAGACTTCTTTATATCTATCTATCATCTATCTATATCTATCTATCTATCTATCTATCTATCATCTATCTATCTATCTATCTATCATCTATCTATCTATCATCTATCTATCTATCTATCTATCTATCTATCTATCATCTATCTATCATCTATCTATCATCTATCTATCATCTATCATCTATCTATCATCATCTATCATCTATCTATCATCTATCATCAATCTATCTATCATCTATCATCTATCTATCATCTATCATCTATCTATCTATCTATCTATCTATCTATCTATCTATCTATCTATCATCTATCTATATCTATCTATCTATCATCATCTATCTATCTATCATCTATCTATCTATCTATCATCTATCTATCTCTATCTATCATCTATCTACCATCTATCTATCTATATCTATCATCTATCTATCATCTATCTAATCTACCATCTATTTACCTATCTACCTATCTATATTTTTAGCTTAAATTTAAATACAAAAAAAAAAATGTCTAAGTAGTTGAAATTAAGTTTGTATCCAAGTTAAAAAAATTATTTAGGGTAACATTTCTCAAATTGTGTTTCATGACATATTAGTGTATTTAGACCAATTAATAAATATTTTATGAAAAAGAGTTCCATTACCCGACAATGTTAGAAAATGTAGTATACTTTATACCTTTTTTGAGATATCATAATACATGTAAGCATATTATAAGTTTTGAAAAAATCTGCAATACAGAAACTTGGAGCCAAAGTACCTGGGTTTAAATCCCAACTTTAAGATTAACTATGTGACATTAGATACTTTATTCAGTTTCTGGAACTCAGTTTCTTGATATGACAAATGGAAATAGTAATGGTACTTCACTCTTAAGGATTTTGTGAATAAGTAAATATGTGAAGAACTTGCAACAATGTGTGGCATATGATAAGGGCTATCTAACGTATGTTTTTTTCAACCTAATGTTGCCTAAATTGTCCATAGAGCTCCCTTACACTCTTCCTTCCCCTTATTTATTTACTTATTTAAAAATATGTTTTTGTTTGTTTTTTTTGCAAGTAACAGGTACAAATGTATTGATTTCAGGTTATTTCATAGAATAATACATGCATTACATCTCTTTGGGGTATATTTCTTTTTTTAAAATGTTCAAAATATTACAGATGTCCCTTTTTCTCCCCATTGATCCCTCCCTCCCCATCCCCCCTCCAGTTATTGATTTTAGAGAGAGAGGAAGGGAGAACAATAGAGAGACAGAAACTCCGATGAGAGAGAGATGTTGATTGGCTGCTTCCTGCATACCTCCTACTGGGGATCAAGCTCAAAACTGGAGCATGTGCCCTGACTGGGAATGGAACCTGGGACCTCTTGGTTCATGGGTCGATGCTCAACCACTGAATCACAATGGCCGGACCTCCTTCCCCCTTTGAAAACAAACTGTCTTGCAACATTTTGTAAAACAAGTAGTCAAATGGACCTTAATTTGGAAAATGTTACTATAAGACAAGTTCAACATGGTGCTTTTCTCTTGCTTTTAATCTTCCTACAGTAGGTGAAATAGGAACATTTGAAAAGATTATTATGAGACTTTAAAACTTTTAAATGCCCATTATGCATTTTCAGAAGAGTCTATAAGAAAATAAACAGTTGCTTAGCAACTTGGAATTTTGTTTGGTGGTTCAAGCTATAGGACAGCAGTTTGCTCCTCTTATGTTTCTAGTTTGGTTGCAGTCTCTACATGCTGTGCTGCTTGGCCTGTCAACCCTTACTAATTATCATTTTTCTTGTCTCTGGATCCATTCTGAATGGCAAATTCACCCATTTTTTTGTATATCCTCCAATCTGTTGTTTTTGTAGGACAAACTGAACTTTATAGTAAAGATAGAGTGTATCCTCTCTGCATGTTTAGCTGCAATTCAACAAAGTGTGCCAATATCTATGCCAATACAGTAGATTTCTAATGCTTATATTATTTGATGGCTTTGCTGATGTCTAGCCCAATGCAGCAAACGTCTATTGTTTTGAGAATTTTCCATAGCTATGTTTTGTCAGCCTTTACCTCTGAGCCATAGAGCTGAGCTGAGTAATTTTAAATGCTTTTATCCTTGAATGGTAATTCCTTAGAATCACTGTAATATTTGCTCTTCATGTGGGTTGCCTGTAACTATTTGCAAGCAGCTTGTCTGTTCTTCATTCTTTATTCTTATATCCTTATGGCTTTCCCCTTAGTTGCATTCTGAATCTTTTAGTGTCCAAGTGTTTTTTCTAAAGAACAGAGTTCAAAGTATAACCATTTCCTAAAACTGAACCTAATAATGACCTCTCTTCAGATTTGTATCTTCCGAATTGATTTATAGGGAATTTCAAAACTGTTTCCACTGGTATATGGCATTAACATTTCATACTACCAGATGTTTCATTATTCATGTTTCAGTACATCATACTTGACCCAAGGTAGCTTTGAATGCAAATAACAAACAAGCCAATACACAGTACTTTACTGGAAGAATGAAATAACATGGCAGATATGAACTGCTTTTTGTTTTTAAGGGATATTATTAATGCAATACTTCGTTAATTTAATTAAACATTATTTTTTTAAATATAAAACCATATTTAATTAGTTGCAAACCTCAAGATTTGATTACTCATAGATCTCCTCTAGTTAATTTACTTGTTCACAGTTTTGACAGAAAATATTTCAAACTAATATAAAGGGATATTCACAGTCTAAATCATTAAGAAACTATAAAATTGCCTTAATTTTTGCTCAGATCACTACTGTGAACCCAAATTCACTATTTCCCCCCCCTGTAAATTTAACCACAAACCACGGATTTTGCCCCCTCCACTTTGAGTTTGAGGACTATAGGTCACATAACGTTTGTAAATCTGAAACTTCTTTACTAGTGAGAAAGGCATCAAGAAAAATTTTGCCTTAGTGCATGCATAGATAATGCAAAACCATACTGGTTGCAGAAAACTATGTAGGAGACAAAGTAAATTCAGTCACAAGTATTGCTTCATAAATACTGTGAAGATTGTATAATCCAACTCCTTCATTTTTCATACGAATAAACTGAAGACCTGAGAATTTATTTGACACAATTTCTTCCTTGTTCTGGTCAATGACCTATAATGTATCTTTGCAGACCCATTTTAGATAATTTTTAAAAATTAAGATTAAGAAGGTGGGAATTAGTGGACAAAGTACTCAGGGTAAAAGTCAGGAGATATGAGTTTTCACCATTTAGTAGATGGTAGTAGTCTTACCATTTACTGGCTATGTTATAGTAAGCTTCTCACTTGTCTTCTCTGAGACTCAGTTTTTCATTTATAAAATGGAGGAGTAAGTAGCTATTCATTACATTTCTTATACCTCTGAAGAGCTTTTCCCATCATTCTAAGTCTGAAGTTAAAGCTTGTATACTTACTAAAAATAATAATAGTAAATCACACACATATACATGTGGAAATGCACACATATGAAATTATGATATGTTTGGCACTTTCACATTGTTATGTTGGTTTTAAGTTAGGAAGTGAGTTTAGATTACATCAAGGATGTACATTAGTAATTGGTCAAACATTGAGCTAATCATGAAATTAAGTCAATAAGAATAGAAGATGCTAAGGTTACAGAAGTAAATGCTCAAATATCAGAAAGTGCAAAAAGTGAATGCTTTCCTAGTAACATGAAGTCTCTGCCTTTCCAAATCTATTTCAGTCAAATACCTATAACTTGAACATAATGTAAAAGTTACCATTTCCAGATTCAGTGACTGAAAAAGATGATTTTTATGTTTCTAGGTGTTTGTGTAGATATTTACCTATAACTGTAGCACTTTCCCTTTTCAAAGCATCTTTTCATTCTCATTAAACTTACCATTTTCTACTCATCTGATGAAAGCTGTAATTCTCATTTCCAAGTAAAAGTTAACTCAGAAATTTCTAAATCAGCATGCTCTTCTTGTGTGCTCTTCCGGGACTGTGTTTTGAGAACTTGGTGCCAGGAGATAATTTGTTTTTTTTTGTTTTTTTAAATTTTATTTATTTGTTTGTTTATTTATTTATTTATTTATTTATTTTTAAAATTTTATTATTGTTTAAAATATTACAGATGTCCCTTTTTCTCCCCAATGACCCGCTCCACCCCATTCCTTTCCCCTCCCCAGTCCCTCTCCCCACCATTGTCCATGTCCTTGGGTTGTGCATATATGCATATAAATTCTTTGGTTACTCTCTCACCCTCCCCCCACTGACCTTCCTCCATCCCTCTGACATTCATCAGTCTCATCTATGCTTCCATGTCATTGAATCTATTCTGTTCATCAGTTTATTAAGTTCTTTAGATTCCATGTATAAGCCAGATCATGTGATATTTGTCTTTCACTGCCTGGCTTATTTCACTTAGCATAATATTCTCCAGGTCCATCCATACTGTCCCAAAGGGTACGAGATTCTTCTTCTTTACAGCTGCATAGTATTCCATGGTGTAAATGTCCCACAGCTTTTTTATCCACTCATCTACTGATGGGCACTTGGGCTGTTTCCAGATCTTAGCTATTGTAAACTGTGCTGCTATGAACATCAGGGTATATATATCCTTTCTGATGAATGTTTCAGAATTCTTAGGATACATTCTTAGGAGTGGAATCACTAGGTCAAACAGCAGCTCCATTTTTAGTTTTTTGAGGAACCTCCATACTGTTTTCCATAGTGGTTGCACCAGTCTGCATTCCCACCAGCAGTGTAGCAGTGTACTAGGATGATTTGTTATTTTAAATTCATCAGTGTGACATTGAACAGCATCGTGATATTAAGAATTTAACCAAATAGTTGAATAAAATGATAAATTGCTAATGAAAGGTCAAGTAAATCAAACATCTTTTCTACTGCTTTCCATTTGCTTAATTGTGATTTTACCTGAAGACATAGATATTCACGTGTTGTAATGAAGACTGAATATATAGGATTTAAGATTTCCTAAATTTAAAGTCACTGCAATATGGACCATGAAGCAATAAAAATATGAGTTAGAGGCTGACTCTAAATTTTGAATAAAATATAAGAAGGTACAGGAAAACAACTAAAATATAAGACTGTATTTGATAAGGGAATCATATCACTTTAGAGAGTTCATTAATTCATGTTTCAACTACTTCAGTACATTAATACATCAATGTTCCATGTGGAAATTTAGGTTTTGCTTCATATCTTCCCTTAAATAACTGACCTATTACAGGTTACTGTGAGATTCTTCATCTTCGAAATAAAGAAATTGAACTGGATGGCTCCTAAATATATTCGTAGTCCTATTATACTATGATTCTTTACTGCCTTAAAATTACTTTCTGAATTTGCTTATTTAATATTTCAATGATAACATACAGATAACAATTGCTTGAAAGAATGCTTAAATATTGGAACTTACCATCTCTTCTATGAATTCAAAAATTTTGAAGAAGCTCTTTTTCATTCACTGTCTTAGTGTCATTATATGAGGTACACATTTTATGTGGGATTTCTTGTATATAAGATATTTTGTTGGCTTATTTTCATAAAGTCAGAATCCATATTTTATTATTTAAAGTCCACTATTTACCAGTCATTAAACAACTAGTAATTCCATAATTATCATAGTCAAGATCCATTCCTAGTTTGTTAATCAGAAGAGCTAATGCAAATTCTGGAAACTTTTCTTAATAAATTTTGGGTTATGAGGCACTCAGCCCTGGCAGTCCTAGTCAAAGTCCCTTTGTTTAAATCATCACCATCATATTTTCTGCCTATTTGGAGAATCATAATTCAGTAAAGCTAAATATGACTAGAAAATCTTTCAGACCATCTAGAAAATGTCCAAATGTATATCATCAATTCAGAAACTAAAACAATTTTCTTTCATATCCTTTCTTTGCCATGATTCATAGACAAGCTAATGTAATCAAAGTTTGCTTCATTTTGAGTTTCCGTGCATTGTGAAGAGTACAGAATGTTAAAATAGAACCTTAGTGATTCTCCCAAACATACACAATTAAGCGTTCACTTCCTCTTACACTGTTGATAAGGATTCACCCTACCTTTTAGAGTCAAATACTTCTAATAATAGCAGTTATGCTTTCTTTTTGCAACAACCAATGCATATATTCTAAAATACTGTTTTAAATCTACCAGATTTTTTTTTTTTTTTTTTTGGCTTATGGCATTCAACACTATCTACAAATAATTAAGTTGAATTCACTAGACTTTTTGGAGAGCATTGCTGAAATATGGATTCAATTTTTAGAACCTGATGCCTTAGATATTTTTATGATACTGCTTAATAAAACTTCCTAGGAGACAAAATTTCAATTTTAAGCACTCATGTTTTCTCTTTGGGTTTTTTATTCCTATCTCGTCACAACATTATGTACAGTTAAAATAACTGACATATTAATACAAAACAATGTAATTACTTTATACTACAGGGGCTGGCAAACTTTCAGATGTGGAATGATATGTTTTCATTTATTTGATCCCTAGGTGTATAAGGAAGAGGAGGGTATATGGGAGGAAAGACTATTTGAAGTCTTTTATTCTACCCTTCCACACTTCCTTCATGGGCACCAACAAGTATGTTCATTAGAGAGTGGTTCCTTCTAATATTTCAGAGTGCTTCCTCTGACAATATTGTTTTAGTTGGAATTTAATATAATTGGAATTTAGACAGAATTTGATTTCTGTCTAAAACAACTGTCAAGGTCTCTCAACAGGCACCAGAACACATTAGCAAGATTTTTTTGTAATTTCTCAAACAATTTTCATATTACTCTTTGTTTTCTCTGTGTTTTGAATTGGGGACCCAACCCATATTCAATGTAAGTTTATATTTTCAAATAGTCCATTGTAAAATGAAGTAATTTATAGGAGTTGAAATTTACTTTGTTAAAGAATATTATTTACAAATTAGAGGTGGGCTTACTTTTGGCTTATGCTGTGTAGTATAGTCCTGGTAAATAAACTTATCCAGATTTCAAGTACATTAAGTTGTCCTTATTTATTTATTTATTTATTTATTTATTTATTTATTATTTATTTTTATTTATTTATTTTATTATTATTTTTTTACAAACAAAACCTAAACTAAAACTAAACAAAAGAAGAAAGTAGTTTAGGCTCAAATGACTTTATAGATATATTCTTTCAAGCATTTAAAAAAGCACAATACCAACAATCCATAAAGCTTTTCAAAAAAATGGAAGGGGAAAATCAGTTCTCAACTCATTCTATGAGGTCTATAAAAACCTATTATCAAAGCCAGAACACATCAAGAAAAGTAAAGGCCAATGTTCCTTATGAATTTAGATCCAAAGCTTCTAAACAAAAGTTTACCAATTTGAATCCCAAAATATATATTTTGTGACCAAGTGGAATTTACTTTAGAAATTCAAGGTTGTCATAACATTTGATAATTAATCAATGAATTTTACTATATTAACAAACTAAAACAAAAGCCATAAGATCATCTCAATAGACACACACAAAAAATTTTCATTCAACAGAATTCAAAATCCATTTCTGATAAAAAATAACTCTCCCCAAAGTAGGAGAGATATACTCCCCTGTACTATGTTAACATATTTTGTAATTGAATGCTTGATATCATGTGGAGACCATTACAGATGTCCCCCTTTTAACCTCACTGATCCCCTCCACCTCACATCCATCCCACCTCCAGGCCCTCCCCACACCAATGTCCAAGTCCATGGGCCATGCCCATAAACATAAAAGTTCCCTGATTAATCTCTCCCCACCCACACACACCCCTTCCCCTCCTTCCCTCTGAGATCCCTCAGTTTGTTCCAAGCTTCTATGTTATTGGTCCACTTTGTTCATCAGTTTATTTTATTATATTCCCCATATAAGTGAAATCATTTGGTACTTGTCCTTCTCTGCCTGGCTTATTTCACTTAGCATAATACTCTCTAGTTCCCTCCATGCTGTGCCAAAGACCAAAAGGTCCTTCCTCTTTACAACCACATAGTACTCCATGGTGTAAATGTGCCACAGCTTTTTTATACACTCATCTACTGATGGGCACTTGGGTTGTTTCCAAATCTTAGTTATTGTGAATTGCGCTGCTATGAACATGAAATAAACTTATCCAGATGAAGTCATTTATAGGCGTTGAAATGTACTTTGTTAAAGAATATTATTTATAAATTAGAGGTGAGCTTACTTTTGGCTTATTCTGTGTAGCATAGTCCTGGTAAGTAAACTTGTCCAGCTTCCAATTACATTAAGTTGTCCTCATTTTAAAAGTAATTCTGGTTTTAGGTATAACGGCTGCAGCAATGGCTGAGGCAATGAAGCTACAGAAGATGAAGCTTATGGCTATGAACACTCTTCAGGGAAATGGAAGCCAAAATGGGACAGAATCAGAACCTGATGATGTTAATTGTAATACAGGTGAGTGTCTTCAGAAATTCAAGGCAGGTGACTCATTGATTTAGTCTGTGATGGGAGAGAAGAGGACTTAGGGGAGCAGGAGAATAATATGTATACTTCAATTGTAAGCAGTTACTAAAGAAGTATGCTTAACCCTACCTCTAACTTGTACATTCAAACTAGAAAACCGTTACAGGTCAGAATCCCTTTTAAGGAAACACTGAATTATCTCCATTGTTTTCTTGTAGAGGGATTCAATGCTAATTTTTATAATGCTACCTATTTCATCTGCTAAAGGTTGCCTCCTTTAGCTTCATACCAGGCTTCTTACTTCAACTTTCTCTAAATAATTTACTACTAAATGGTAGTTCTGAGAATTCATCTTGGCTGGGCTACAGTCTCTTTAGTTGGAATACTACCTCCTCGGCTAAGTGAAGGTGCTGGCAGACTTGTGGTATTGTCAGCAGGGGCCAAAGAAAAGAAGTAAAACAAAGAGTAAGCAAGGAAAAAAAGGTGGAAGAAAGGAATATGAGAAAGATGCCTGTGGAAGGAATGTCCCCTTCCTTTTTGCTACTAGTTTTTTTTCTCATTTACCTGTGATAATTATTTTTTGGCTTTGATCATAAAACCACCCCTCACATCTCTTTTGGAATTAGGTATGGATTACAACTTTCAGCAAGCATGAATGTCTAAATAGATACAGTTTAATTTTAGTGGGGGGTAATAAAGGACAACCAAAGATGTTCTAAGGGGCCATAGGTTTCTAATCTAATAGTTCAGGTAAATTCAATATAATATGATAAGCAGATTGGTAGCAACCTCATTTCTCTTCTTTTAGGCTCCTAGAAGTTCAAGCATTGTGGGTCTTTACCTTGGAGAGAAAAGCAAAGGGGGGAATTATTGAATTATTGAATTAAGTCAGTGCAATAAACTACTTTGAATTTAATGTGGTATAGCTCTGTTCATCTTCCTTATCTAAAATTGAAAAGTTCATGGTGAATTATGAGAATTAATCTTCAACCAATGCTCACAGTGGGGAATAATGGAAAAATGCATACTTTTCTGGATTCATGGTAACTGGAAGCAACACATAGATAAGATTAAAATTAATAATAAGTAAAAGGATAATAACAATAGTAAGAAATTACCAGTTACTATGAACTATCTCCTATTTTTTTTCCTTTTAGTTTCATTTTTTAAATTTAGATTTTATTGGCATATAACATTATATAAGTATAAGGTGCATAATGTGTTGATTTGATATACTTATATATTGCAATATTATTACCACCATAGTGTTAACTAACATCTACACCACATCACATAATTATTTCCTTTTTGTGTGGTGAGAACATTTAAGATCTAGTCTCTTAACAACTTTCAAGTATATAATAAAAGCATTAACTACAATTACAATACTTTACATTAGATGCTGAGAACTTATTCACCTTCTATCTACCGTGTTAACTTAGTTAATTCTTACCATATTCCCAAGGGGGGGAACCATTTTCAATACTCCCATTTTGAAGATCAAGAGACAGAGACACAGTGTGAAACAGCTCTGCCCAGAAAGTTAGTAAATAACAGAGCTAAGTTTGTATCTCATGTCTAGTTAAGTCCAGAGTATTTGCCCTTTCCACATTCTTTCTTCTCTTCAGTGCTGTTTTGTAACAGGATTTTTATTTTATCAACCCCCTTGATAAAAGTTGTTTTTATGATGAAGATACAGTGATGAACTGATGATCGGTTTCCTAGACTAAACACCTCTTAACTCATATTTGGTTCAAATCTTGGTGTCTTGGAAGTGATCAACATTTGACAGAAAGTCTTTTGTAAATAAAAATATATTTGTACCAACATATATTAGTGTGAGCTTAAGAAGTAACTCTGTCATTATTTTTCAGGTATAATAGTTTCTGAAAAAGACTTTGTACAAAATTTTTGTGTTGTTACTTTATAATAAGACAGCATAAAACATTTGGAGATATATATTGGTGACCTAATTTCTAACATAGTAAATATTTAATTTTCCTAGCTAAATATAATAATCTTGCTTAGCCCAAGATATCCATAATTGTGATAAAAAAGGTATTAGGTTTACATATGTGTATAATGTCATACTTGCTGTTATAAAAATGGAATTAAAATAGTAACTGTGACCACACAGAAATTAGCTTATCCTTGTCTTGATGTAATGAAGGTAAGCAGATATAAAATAATAATAATGATAACAATAATACTAATAATAAATAGATAAGAAGTCTCTGAGTTTTCATAGTTTATAAATGAAAACTGTTGCCATGACTACACCTGTACACCAGGTCTTGTTACCAAGAGAGATTCAATAATCTATAACTTTACCTTAGGAGGGAAAAGGAGAGCAAGTGGACCTTAGCAGCCTTTGCCACTGAGGACTCCAGTAGCCCTCATGGCCACCATGGATACACAGAGAGACTTGTCTGCCAAATATTCTCATAGTCTTTGCCAATGGTTACTTCATCTTATGGAACAGCTCAAAGACAACAGTGCTGTTCCTTCTCCAGCACCCAGATATTGAGCTGACACTGTAACAGCTAGACCCAGAGTCACTCCACCCACCCAGCCAATTTACTTGCAGGTGAAGATTTTTCCCCACTGATGTGAGACAATAAAGAATGAAAGAGCTGCCTGCTGCATCAAATGTTCAGACAGAAATGCAAGGCTACATGGGACATGGCGAATCAAGAAAAATATCACCACCAAATGAACATAAAAATTGACCCCAAAGAAATGGAGATCTATGAATTGCCTGACAAAGAGTTAAAATAATTGTTTTACGGAAACTCAGAAAACTACAAGAGAACACAATTCAATGAAATCAGGGAAATAATACATGAACAAAATGAGAAGTTTAACAAAGAGGTAGAAATCATAAAAAAAAAAACCAAGCAGAAATTCTGGAGCTAAAGTATATAATGAAAGAAAGAAAAAGAAGAAAGAAGAAAGGAAAGAAAGAAAAAGAAAGAAAGAAAGAAAGAAAGAAAGAAAGAAAGAAAGAAAGAAAGAAAGAAAGAAAGAAAGAAAGAAAGAAAGAAAGAAAGAAAGAAGAAAGAAGAAAGAAAGAAAGAAAGAAAGAAAGAAAGAAAGAAGAAAGAAAGAAAGAAAGAAAGAAAGAAAGAAAGAAAGAAAGAAAGAAAGAAAGAAAGAAAGAAAGAAAGAAAGAAAGAAAAACACAGTAGAGAGCATCAATAACAACTCATTTAATCAGAAGGAAGAGTCTATGAACTTGAATATAGGTTATTTGAAATATTTCAGTCAGAGGAGAAAGAGGAAAAGAATAAAAATGTGGAAAGAATACTTTTAAGAGTTATGGGATATCAGCAAGGGAATAGTGTATGCATTTTGGGAGTCCAAGAAGGAAAAAAGAGAGATAAAGGAGGGGAAAAGCTCATTTAAAGAAATAACGGTTGAAAATTTTCTAAATCTAGAGAGGAAAATTGACACTCACAATAATGAAGTTCAAAATGTCCAAATAGAATGAATCCAAATATGACTACACTGAGAAACATTACAGTAATATGTTGTTTAAAGACAAACCTAGGTTTTGAGAAATGTATCTTTAGGTGATTTTGTGATTGGGCAAATATCATAGAGTGCAAACCTAAATATTGTAACTTACTACACACCTAGGCTATATGGTATAGTCTATTGCTCCTAGGTTACAAACCTGTGCAGCATGTTACATTACAGAATACTGTAGGCAGTTGTAACACAATGATACATATTTGTGTATCTAAACATATCTAAACATAGCAAAGGTACAGTAAAAATACAGTTTAACAGATAAAAAATGGTATACTTGTTTAAGGCACTTACCATGAGTAGAGCTTACAGGACTAGAAGATGTTTTAGATGGGTCAGTGAGTGAGTGATGAGTGAATGTGAAGGCCTGAGACATTACTGTATTGTGATGCATTGTCCTATGACATCACAAAGGCTATGATGCCACTGGGTGACAGGAATTTTTGAGCTCCTTATAACTCACAGGACTTGTAGTTGTATATGTGGTCCATAATTGACTGAAATATCATTATGTGGCACGTGATTGTATAATCAAATTGTCAAAAGTCAATGGCAGAGAGAATTTTGAAAACAGACAGGTAAAAGTGATTGTTAATATATGAAGAAACCATCATATGTTTAATATCTCACCACCCACCCACCCAACTCCACCTTCCCTCTGAGATTCGTCAATCTGTTCTGTGCTTCTGTGTTACTGAATCTATTTTGTTCATCAGTTTATTATGTTCTTTAGATCCCACATATAAGTGAGATCATGTGATATTTGTCTTTCTCTGCCTGGCTTATTTTGCTTAACATAATATTCTCCAGGTCCATCCATACTGTCCGAAAGGTTATGAGATCCTTCATTAATTTATATTCATATATACATAACCCATGAACACAGACAATAGTTTGGTTAAGGCTTGGGGTGGGGAGTGAGTGGGGGCTAGAAAGGATTAATGGAGAAAAAAGGGGACATCTGTAATATTTTCAACAATAAAGTTATACTTTAAAAAATTAGACCTTAAGCAGATTTCTCAGCAGAACTTTGGTAGAACAGGAGAGAGTGGAACAGTATATATAAAGTATTGAAAAAAACAAACTTCCAACCAAGAATACTATAACAACAATATTATCTTTTACAAATGAGAGATAAAGTCTTTCCCCCCCAAAAATTGATGGCGTTCATCTTCATTACAACTTCTTTACAAGAAATTCTTAAGAGACATCTTAAATTTGAAATGGAAAAACACTAAACAGCACTGTAAAACAGATGTATGCATAAATCTCATTGGCAAATGTAAATATATAGACAAATACAGATTAATGAAATGCAGTGTGGTGCATAAATCACTTTTAACCCTAATATAAAAGTTAAAAGATAAAATATTGTTAATTGATACTAAATAAAAAAAGAAGAAAACTCTGAATATAATAATACAAAATGAATGGGGGAGAGTACAAGTGTAGTGTTTTTGTATGCAATAGAAGTTATAAACTTAAAATTAAGGTTTAAAGTACATATTTTTACAAGTTTTGAGTTCAAAAAAGTAAAAACCTTTAATAGATATGCAAAAGAAGGAAAGCAATAAATCAATAAAAAAGAAAGACAGCAAGAGGAGAGAGGGACAAAGGAAATTTAAAACAGAAAACAATTCACAGAACGGCAACAATAAGTCTTTACTGATCATTAGTTATTTTAAGTATAAATAAATTAAACTCACCAAATATAATGCACTGTGTGGCCCTGGCCAATGTGGTTCAGTTGGTTAAGCATCATCCTGTGCACCAAAAGGTCACTGTTCAATTACCCTGTCAAGGCACATGCCTTGGTTGCCAGCTTAATAAGTAAGGGGCATGCGGGAGACAGCCAATCTATGTTTCTCTCTTACATGGATGTTTCTCTCTCTCTTTCCCTCCCTCTATCTCCAAAATCAATAATATATATATATTTTTAAAAGGTTCTGAGTAGCTGAATGGATAAGATATAAGATCCAACAATATGTTGTCTACACATGACTCAGTTTAGATTTAAAGACATACAGAGGTTGAAAGTAAAAGGATAGGAAAAGCTGTGGTATAAATGATAATCAGAAGAAAGCAAGAGTGGCTACAATTATATTAGACAAAATAGACTAACTCTTAAACTGTTTCTAGAAACAAAGGAGGTCATTATATAATGATAAAAGGGTCATTTCAACAGGAAGATATAACATCTAAAAATACATGTATGCTCAACATTAGAGCACCGAAACATATAAAGCAAATATTTACAGATCAGGAGGCAGAAAGTAGCAACAATATTATAATAATAAGTGACTTCAATACTTAACTTACAATAATGCACGGAACACCCAGACAGAATATCAGTAAGAAAAAGTTAACTTGAACAACACTATAGAATAAATGGACAGAAGATATATGCAGAACTTTCTACCCAACTGAAGAAGAAAACAACTCTTTCCAAGCACATTCTCTTGGTTAGATCACATGTTAAGTCAAAAAGCAAGTCTTAACATATTTACAAAAATTGAAATCATACCAAGTGTTTTTTCTGACCACAATGGAATGGAACTAGTAATCAGTAACAGCAAGGAAATGAGAAAATTTATAAATATGTAGAAAATAAACAGTACTCTCTTGAACAAATATTGAGTCAAAGAGGAAATCAAATGGGAGCTTTAAAAGTTTCTTGAGGCAAATTAAAATGAAAACAAGACATACTAAAGCTATTGGATGTGGGAAAAGCAGTACTAAGATGAAAGTTCACAGTGATAAGTTCCTACATTTAAAAAAAGGCAAACCTGAAATAAATAACTTTATTTTACACATCAAAGAACTAGGAAAAAGAACAAATTAAGCCCATTGTTAGAAGAGTGAAAGGAGTAGTGAAATTATAGCAGAGATAAATCAAATGGAGTTCAAAAACATTAAAAATAATTTTTATGGCTGAGTAATATTCCATTGTATGTATGTACCACCACTTTTTTATCCACTAATCCATTGATGGGTCAAGTGGAGGTGGGTTGGTGGGCTAGTTGAAGAAGGTGAAGGGATTAAGAACTACAAAGGAGTAGTTTAAAAATAGTCATGGGTGTATAAAGTTCAGCATGGGAAATATAGTTAATAATATTGTAATTGTGATGTATGGTGTCAGATGGTTACTTGAAATAGTACCAGGGAAAACACTTTTTAAAGTATATGATTGTCTTATCACTATGCTGTATAGCTGAAACTATTACAAAATAATATTGAGTATAAACTGTAACTGAAACATAAAATTTTAAAAATCAACATCCATTTATAATTAAATGTCTGAGCAAATTAGGTAGAAAAGAAACTTAACTCGCAACATAAAGGCCATATATGAAAAGTCCACAGCCAACAACAGAATCCATGGGGGAAAACAAATCTTTCCATGTCCTAGTACAAAGCAAGGATGCCAACTCTCAATGCATCTGTTCAACATACTATTCAAGGTCATCGCCAGAGCAATTATGTAAGAGAAATAAATAAAAGGTATCAAAATTAGAAAGGAAGAAGTAAAATTATCTCTATTTGAAGATCACCTAATCATATATATAGAACACTCAAACAATAAAAACTATTAGAACTAATAAATTCAGTAAAGTTGCAGTATACAAAATCAATATACAAAATAAGTCATGTTTCTATATACACACAATGAACTATCCAAAAAGGTATTTAAATATATGATTCCATTTACAATAGCAAAAAAAAAACAAAAAAAAAAAACCCAAAACTTGGGCATAAACTTAATGAAAGAGGAGAAAGAATTGTCACTGAAAATTATAAAATATTAGTGAATGGAATCAAAGAAATCACAGATAAATGGAAAATACACCATGTTTATGGATTGGAAGAATTAATATTTGTAAAATTTTCATACTACACTACCCAATGTGATCTACATATTCAAATTGCAATTTCTATAAAAATTTCAATGGCATTTTTCATGGCAATAGAACACTCTTAAATTTTTTATGGAATCAAAAAATGCCCCCCATCCCCCCAAAAATCTTGAGAAAGAAGAAAGCTAGAGGGACCATACTGCCTGATTTGGAAATATATTAGAGAGCTACAATAATCAAAACAGTATGGTACTGTCATAAAAACAAACACATAGAAAAATAGAACAGAATTGAGAGCTCAAAAATAAATCTACTCATTTATACTCAGCTGATCTTTAAAAGAAGTGCTAAGAACACACAATGGCAAAATAATTGTCTTTTTAATAAATGGTGTTGGGAAAATAGGATGTTCACATGAAAAAGCATGGAATTGAATTCTTGTCTCACACCATACACAAAAATCAAGTCAAAATGGATAAAGGCTTAAATGTAAGACCTAAAATAGTAAAACTACTAGAAGAACATATAGGAAAAAATCTTCTTGTCGTTGATCTGGGCAGTGATTTTTTTGGATATTAAACCAAAAGCACAAGCAACAAAAACAAAAATAAAGAAAATTGATATTTCTTAAACCTAAAAAGCTTCTTCACACAAAGAAAGCAATCAACAGAGTGGAAATGCAACCAATGGAGTGGGAAAAATATTTGCCTACTACATATCTGATGAGAGGTTAAAATCCAAAATACTTCACAATTGAATTTAAGCAATTCAATGACCAAAAAACCAAAACCAACCAAACAAACACCCAAGTAATCGAGTTAAAAAATGAGCAATAGACCTGAATAACCGCTTCTCAAATTAAGACATAAAAATGGCCAACAGTTATTTGAAATGGTGCTCTACTACACAAATCATTATGAAAATGCAAATTAAAACCATAAGATACCTCCTGACACCTGTTAGAATTGCTATTATGAAAAAGACAAAAAGATAAGTATTGGCATTGATGTGGAGAGGAAAGAACCCTTGTAAACTATTGGCAGTAATATAAGTTGGTCAAACATTACAGGAACAGTATGGACATTCTTCCAAATATTAACATTAGAACAACCTTATGATCTAAGCAATCCCACTTTGGGGTAAAAAAGTAGAGTAAAATGGTGCTTACCAGGGACTGGAGGGTGGGGTAAATTGGGACATGTTGGTCAAGGTTTACAAAGTTTCAATTATACAAGATGTATAAGTTTGGGGGATCTAATGTACAATAATGTGACTACAGTGAACAATATTGTATTGTATATTTAAAATCTGCTAAGAAATAATGTTTCCAACACAAAACAAAACAAATTACAATATGGTGACTATATGAGAGAATGGATAATATAAATTCACTTGATATTGTGATTGTTTCACAATGTATACCTATATCAAATCATCAAATTATATCTTAAGTATGTACAATTTTTGTCAATTATACTTCAATAAATGTGGGAAAAGGGCTGGATAAATGAAATATCTGCTCACTGGAAAATAAGCTACAGTTTCCCAAGTGATCACTTGCAAATAGAGATTCATGTCAAGAATTTTAGATCTGAATTGTTTTTTTAATCCAGGGACTGGTATGCCTTTGATACACTTTGGGTATCCTACTTCAGGATCTGAATTGTGTATGGTATTTTTTATCCATACATATTATTTCCTTTATTTTTTAAATTTTTCTTTATCTTTATTGTTGAAAGTAATACAGGTGTCCCCTTTTTTGTTCCCCACTTATCCTCACCACCCCACACCTACCTCACTCCAGGCCTTCCCCATACCAATGTCTGTGTGCATAGGTTATGCATATGAGCATATAAATTCTTTGATTAATCTCTCCCCACCCACTCCTCCACCCCTGTATCCCCTTTGAGATCCCTCAGACTGTTTCATGCTTCTATGTCTCTAGATCTATTTTGTTCAATTTATTTTGATCATTAGATTCCACATATGAGTGAGATTATGTGTCACTTGCCTTTCTCTGACAGGCTTATTTCATTTAGCATAATACTCTCCAGTTGCATCCATGCTGTCCCAAAGGGTAAGAGATCCTTCTTTTTTTACAGCTGCGTAGTATTCCATGATGTAAATGTCCCACAGCTTTGTTATCCACTCATCTACTGATGGGCACTTGGGCTGTTTCCAGATCTTAGCTTTTGTAAATTGTGCTTCAATGGACATAGGAGTGAATAATTTCTTTCTAATTTCTTCCGGTGTTTTCGGTTTCTTAGGATATATTCCTAGAAATGGGATCACTCAGTCAAATGGCAGTGAAATTTTTAATTTTTTGGGAAACTACATACTCTTTTCCACAGTGGCTGCACCAGTCTGCATTGCCACCAGCCGTTTACTAGGGTTCCCTTTTCTCCACACCCTCGCCAGCACATGACCATCATTGATTTTTTGATGGTAGCCATTCTGACAGGTGTGAAGTGATAACTCATTGTTGTTTTAATTTGCATCTCTCTGATGATTAGCAACATTGAACATTTTTTCATATGTCTCTCAGCCATCTGTATTTCCTCTTTGGAGAAGTATTTATTTAGGTCCTTTGCCCATTTTTTAATTGGATTGTCTTCCTTTTGTTAAGTTGTATTAGTTCTTTACATATTTTGGATACTAACCTTTTATCAGATATCTCGCTTGCAAGTATGTTCTCCCATACAGTGGGCTCCCTTTTCTTTTGTTGATGGTTTCCTTTTGCTGTGCAGAAGCTTTTTATTTTGATGTAGTTCCATTTATTTATTTTTTTCCTTTGTTTCTCTTGCTCCAGGAGATGTATCAGCAACCATATTGCTATGAGAGATGTCTAAGATTTTGCTGCCTACGTTTTCTTCTAGGATTTTTATGGTACCATGTCTTACATTTAAGTCTTTTATCCATTTTGAGTTTATTTTTGTGTATAGTGTAAGTTGGTGTTCCAGTTTCATTTTTTTGCACTTACCTGTCCAATTTTCACACCATGATTTATTGAAAAGACTGTGTCTACTCCATTGTATGTTCTTGCCTCCTTTGTCACATATTAATTGAGTGTCAATTGGGTCAATTTCTGGGTTCTCTATTCTGTTCCACTGATCTGTATGTCTGTTCTTGTGCCAATACCAGGCTGTTTGATTACAATGGCTTTGTAGTATAAGTTGCTATCTGGTATGTGATCCCTCCAACTTTGTTCTTCTTTCTCAAGAATACCGTGGTAATTTGGGGTCTATTTTGGTTCCATATAAACTTTTGAAGTATTTGTTCTAGATTTGCGAAATATGCTGTTGGTATTTTAATAGGGATTACACTGAATTTATAGATTTCTTTGGGTAGTATGGACATTTTAATGATGTGAATTTTTCTAATCCATAAACACAGTATATTCTTCCACTTATTTATATCTTCTTGTATTTCTTTTTGCAATGTCCTGGAGTTTTCCAAGTATAGGCCTTTTACCTTCTTGGTTAAGTTTATTCCTAAATACCTTAATTTTTTTGTTGCAATGATAAATGGAATTTTTTTTTTTAGCTTATCTTCCTGAGAGTACATTATTGCTGTATAAAAATGCGATCGATTTCTGTGTGTTAATTTTGTATCCTGCTACCTTTCCAAATTCATTTATTAAATCTAGTAGTTTTTTGGTGGAGTCTTTAGGATTTTCAATCTGAAAATAATGACAGTTTTACTTCTTCCTTTTCCAATTTGGATACCTTTTATGATTTCTTCTTTTCTGATCATTGTGGCTAGGACTTTCAGTACTATGTGAATAAGAGTGGTGAAAGTGGAGATCCCCTGTCTTGTTCCTGTTCCTAAGGGAAATGGTTTTAGTTTTTGCCCACTGAGAATGATACTGGCTGTAGGTTTGTCTTATATGGCCTTGATTATGTTGAGGTATGATCCCTCTATTCCCACTTTGCTGAGAGTGTTTATCAAAAATGCGTGTTGAATGCTGTCAAATGCCTTTTCTGTGTCTATTGATATGATCATGTGAATTTTGTGTTTCAATTTGTTTATTTAATGTGTATTATTTATTGTTTTGTGAATATTGTACCAGCCTTGCATCCCTTGAATAAATCCCATTTGGTCATGGTGTATGATCTTTTTAATATATTGCTGGATCGGATTTGCTAATATTTTGTTGAGGATTTCAGCATCCTTGCTCAGCAGGGATACTGGTCTCTAATTCTCTTTCTTTACTCTATATTTATCTATTTTTTAAATTAAGCTAATGCTGTCCTCATAAAAAGAGCTTGAAAGTGTTTCTTCCTCTTGGATTTTTTGGAAGAGTTTGAGGGGGAAAGGTTTCAGTTCATCTTTGAATGTTTGGTAAAACTCTCCTGTGAGGCTGTCCAAACCAGGACTTTGGTGTGCTGGGAGTTGTTTGATTACTGTTTCATGTTCATCAGTACTTATAGGCCTATTCAGATTTTCTGACTCTTCCTGATTGAGCTTTGGAAGGTTGTGTTTTTCTAGGAATTTGTCTATTTCATCCAGGTTGTCCAAGTTGGTGGCATATAGTTTTTCATAGTATTTTCTTACAATCCTTTTTATTTCTGTTGGGTCGGTTATTACTTCACCCCATTTGTTTCTGATTTTGTTTGTTTGAGTCCCCTCTCCTTGTTTCTTGATGAGTCCAGCTAAAGGTTCATCAACCTTCTTTCACTTTTCAAAGAACCAGCTCTTGGTTTCATTGATCTTTTGTATTATATTTTTAAATCTCAATGTCATGTAGTTCCTCTTTGATCTTTATTTCCTTCTACTTACTCTGGGATTTTCTCGTTGTTCTCTTAATAAGGCTGTAAGTTGTAGGTTAGATAGTTTATTAGAAGTTTTTCTTGTTTTTTGAGGTACACTTGTAGTGCCATGAACTTCCCTCTCAGGAATGCTTTCATTGTGTCCCATAGATTTGTGGTTGTTTTGTGTTCACTTTCATTTATTTTCAGGAAGTTTTTGATTTCTTATTTGATCTCTTTGGTAACCCATTCATTGTTTTAAAACATGCTCTTTAGCCTCCGTTTGTTTGAATATTTTTTGTGTTTTTATTGTTGTTTATTTCTAATTTAATGCCACTGTGGTCTTAGGATATACTTGATATAATTTCAATCTTCTTAAACTTTTAGAGGCTTGTTTTGTGTCCTAACATGTAGTTTCTCTTTAAGAATGTCCCATGTGCACTTGAGAAGAATGTATATTCTGCAACTTTGGGGTAGAATGTTCTGTAAATGTCAATTAAATCCATCTTATATAGTGTGTCATTTAGGGCCACTGTTTCTGTGTTGATTTTTTGTCTGAAGAACTATCTAGTGAAGTCAGTGGGGTGTTGATGTCCTCTAGTATGACTCTATTGCTTTTGATCTCTCCCTTAAAGTCCTCCAGAATTTTTTTTAATAAATTTTGGTGGTCTTACATTGAGTACATATATGTTTATCAGGGTGATATCCTTTTATTTGATCAATTCCTTTAATATTAAATAGTTACCTTTCTTGGCTCTCATTATTGTCTCAATTTTGATGTCTATTTTGCTACCCAGGTTTATTTCATTTACAAAATTTTTTTCCCATCCCTTCACTCTCATCCTGTGTGAGTCATTTTTTCTGAGATGGGACTCTTGTAGACAGCATGTATTTGGGTCACGTTTTCTCATTCACTCAGCCATCCTATATCTTTTTATTGGTGCATTTAATCCATTTAAATTTAAGGTTATTATTGATAGGTCCTTATCTATTGCCATTTTACTTCCTTATACCTATGTTTCTCTCTCTCTCTCTTTTCCTTCTTATTATTACAACAGTCCCTTTAACATTTCTTGCAATGCTTCTATTTCTATTTCTAATTACAGCAGTCCCTTTAACACTTACTGGAATGCTGTTTTTGTGGTGATAAAATTCTTTAGCTTTTTTTTTTTTTTTCTGGGATGTTCTTTATTTCACCATCTATTTTGAATGATAGCCTGGCTGGATAGAGTAGTTTTGGTTTCAGATACTCGTTTTGCATTACCTTGAGTACTTCATGCCATTCCTATCTGGTCTATAGAGTTTCTACTGAGAAGTCAGCTGACAACCTTTTGGTAGCTCCTTTGTAGGTAACAGATTGCTTTTCTCTTGCTGCCTTTAAGATTCTCTCTTTGTCTTGAATTTGGACATTTTAATTATGGTGTGTGTGAGCATGGACCTCTTTGGGTTGTTCTTTCTTGGGACTCTCCATGCCTCCTGAACTTGTGTGACTTTTTCCTTCACCAGGTTATGTAAGTGTTCTGCCATTCTTTCTTCAAACAAATTCTCTAACCCTTGCTTACTTTCTACATCTTCTCATACTCCTATGATGTGAATATTGTTGTTTCTTGTTGTCCCACAGCTCCCTTAGACTGTCCTCCTGTTTTTAAATTGTCTTTTCTTTTTCAATCTTTGATTAAGTGATTTTCCCTATCCTGTCTTCTAATTCACTAATCTGATCCCCAGCTTCCTCTAATCTGCTATTTATTTCTTTCAAATGTATTCTTCATTTCTGCTATGTCATTATTAATTTCCTTCACAGTTTCCTTATCTTTTCTCATCATCCTTCCAATCGGTATTCTTAACTAAATATCTGGTAGATTGCTTATCTCCATTTCACTTAGCTCTTCTTATGGAGCATTCTCTTGTTCTTTCATTTTGGGTTTGTTCTTTTTTCCTCACCTTTTCACTTCCTATTTGAGTTTGTTTCTATGTATTAGGTAGCTCTGCTGGGACTCTCAGTCTTTTTGGAGGTTGTCTGGTGAAGGCCAATGCCAGATGCTGTTTCTGACTGGCCTTGGGTACCCTCTTTGGAGCTTTCAACAACCCACGGCTTGAGACCCCTTCTGCTGGGACTGGGTGCATTTGGACAAGACCAAGATATCCCAAAGTCTGCTTTTCCAAGGCCCTGGTCCAGAAGCAGATCAGGCAAAGACTCAAAGAACTCTGAGGTCTGCCTCTGCTTACAGGATGATTAATCTCATTCTCTTAATGAGCCTTAGGCTGTTAAAACTCCACAGGCTGGGTCTGCTGATTGTTATCAGTTTCCTAACAAGCCACAGTCTGTAGAAACTCCAAGACGTAGGGTAAGAGGTTTTCCAGCAGAGTGGGGCAATTCCTCCACTCCCCCCAGGCAAAAGTTGCTTGGAAGCTAAATGTCTGCCTGTGAAAGATGTCCTCTGCAGTATGGGGAAACAACTCAGCACAGGAATCCAAATTGACATACTCTGAGTTGTAGGTCCAGAGCCCATAACCCTAGATTCCCCTCACACAGCTCCAGTCCACTCTTCCCTCTCTCTGCTGGAGCCCAAGATGAGTGGCTGCACACAAAGCTTTGTGTGTTGGCCCTTTAAGAAGGTGCCTACATTTCAAGCTTTCTCTCCCAGGCCGACAGAAACCCTGCTGCTTTTCACAGCTAGATGTTATGTGGGCACCTTTATCAGTTCTGGTGCTCTGGGCTGGGGAGCCCAGCTTGATATTTAGGCCCCAGAATTCTCAGTGCGAACTTCCCATAGCTGAGATATCTTCCTGGACTTTCAGCTGCTTCCTCTTGCAGTCCTACCTGCCCTCTCACACCTCTGCACTTCTTACCAGTCTCTATGTGGCCTCCACTTTTCGTCCTTCATTATGAGGGTGCTCTCTAGTTTGTTTTCAGTTACATTTGATTATTCAGGATGCTTTTTATATATTTTAATTGTAATTCCAGTTTGGTCCTGAGACAGTGTCAATGTAGCTTCCGTTCAATTCACTATCATCTTGAAAAATCCCTGTTTATGATATTTAACTTGTTTGAAATTAAAGAATGGAATTTATTTCTCTTTTTTTTTATTTTCATGGCTTTCATTGTTGATTCACTTTAGTGCCTTCCAAGAAGGGAAAAAAAGCATGTGCATATTGACAAGGTAGATATCAGTTAACAATGTTTATAGTCTGATTACTGTTTATGGGCATGGTCTTTCTGAATGTTTGTGTTTCAAGTAGAAATGTTAAATCAGACATTCAAACCAAAGGAAAACTAGATATTGTAGAATCACTCAGTTTCTATTTACATGACATATCTACATGGAATCAGACAAAGGAAAATCAGTCAATGCAGTAATAATATTCTATCAACTGTGTTGTGAGGTATCATATGAAGAAAATACACTGAATGGTTTATGTAATTTGTGTGGTGAACTAGAAGCTGAACATTAAATTATGATCTAATGTAGTTATTTTCACCACTGGTTACACAAAAACCCAATGGTATACTTGAAGTGAATAGCAAATAATAGAGATTCCATAACCTTCCAGTATATGATGAAATCAGCAGTGTGGCTAGTGACCACTAATAAGTCACTCCATAAGGGATTAGAGTGATTCTTGAATATTACTATTAAATAAATTGAATTTTCATCCACAATGTACAATATTCCAACAGTGAAAAAGGTAATACGTTGACACTAAGGGGAGAAAAGACAAACATTACTGGCTTTTAAATACTTACGATCTAAGAGAAATTTTTAAAAAAAATAAATCGATATATAAATTATTATACTCTGTCATGGAATGTGATAAAAGCAAAGAGAGGAACAAATCACTATGAGAATATAAAGAAAAAGTGAATTTCTTCTGACAAGAAAATTAGGAAGGAATTTCAAGTGTAGGATGTGACATTGGAGCTGGTCTTTGAAAGATGTGAAAGTGAAAATGAAAAAATGGATGGCCTTGAATGATGTGTTAAGGAGACTGTACAATTGATTTTTCAGGACAGTTGTTTCAAACAGTGATTCCCAGAGACCTCAGCTTGTCTCTTGGAATTGGGTTGAGAATTTGGATTGAAGAAATATTATGTTTGATAACTAGAAATGCTTGATTAATTTCATTCTTTGGTTAACTAACTATAAAGCTTCTGGTGTTTACAATCATACTGGCAAGTATTTCTAAAATTAAATTTTAAAGACCTAAGTGACTTGAAATAATTAAGTACAACCATTTGTACTATAGATGATGCTTGGAGAATGAGAAAATTTATTTGTTGTCACACAACTAGTAACAAAAGGGCTGACACTGATCTTTCTGTTATAACATTATGCTTCTGATGTTGCACTGATTTTGCATTATAGTCTAAGGTACATAATGAAATTTCTTTTCTTATTATTGAGTCTCAATAAATAAGCCTAAAGATGGAGATACAACTGATAGGTGAAAATTTCCTTAATTTGACCTGCCCAAGGATCTGTTTACAAAGTAGATATCAGACCTCAGGTTAGACTTGACTAGACCTTAGGAACTAATGTGGGCACTACTATTTTGCCTATATCTCTGATAGGTTTTCTTTCTTAATATTCTTTTATTTCTCCTAAATTAAGTGTGGTATGAAAAATAAATGCTTGGAGTTCTGAAACTGGATCCAATTAATTAAGCCTTAAAAATATGCAAGACCCACAAATATTCCAAATGATGAAAAAATATTTAAAATTTTTCATTGTCTTCAAGTATAAGCTCAATGACTTTGATCCCAGCTCACATTAATCTCAGTGAATATTTATTATTTTTCCCTCAAGGGCAACATTTGTTCTTATAAGGAAAATTGTAAATAGAAATGGATAATCTCTCTTTATCCCATTTATCCATGGCCATTTGAACATTTTATTTTAGAGAATGATTATTGACATTATAAGCCGCGTCACAATTATCTATGTAACCAGAAAACTCAAAAAAGAGGTTTGTTTTTTTAATTTTTGAAGAACATGCTCTATTTTAGATGCCATATTGTGACAGGATTGCTATTCAATTTCATCACTGTTATTCGTTGCTAAATCCCCAGAAGTCAAAGTATGGCAGCTTAAAAATATGAGAAATATTGAATTAATATTTTGTATTGGCCTTAACATATTTATCTTGTCATTTTAAAAAAATCATATTTTATTTTCTCTGAACATTTCTCATAATTTCTTATTCCAAACTCCCATTACCCTCTTGACTCTTCACTTAATTGTGGAAGTTCTGCCTTTTATTTGTTTGTGATAAGTTTTATTCATATATAGAGTGAAACATCATCTTGTCCATAGTTAAACTCAACAAGAAAATGTGCAGAAATGTAATATTTTCTTAGAGGGTATGAGATCAGCTATAACACATTTTGTTCTTTAAAAAACAAGTATGGTAGTCACAGAATACATATTCTATGACTCAAAATAATTTCTTAATCTGTGAACATATCTTGGAATAAACAACACAGGAAACTTGTATTAGTTGAGATGTTTGAATGACAATGAACAGGAATTTTCCTTTCATGAATACTTATACTTCCTACTGTTTGGTTAAAACTGGTATTTTTAGATGACTTTGTACAACTAGAGGCAGGAAAGAAAAAAAATAAAATTAATAACATTAAACTTAATAGGAAACACAAACATAGAAGTTAGAAGATTCTTTGGCAAGAACAGCATTTTTTCTTTTGAAGACAGACCTATAGTTGTTGTTTTTTATTTGAGGTTTTGTTTAATAGCTTCTATAATGGCTGCACCATGATTCTGCATCAAGATTTCAGCATGAATAACAACCTGTTCATGTTTCATTTAGCTCCAAATGAGAAATTCTGTCTTTTATTGTTTTAGGAAATGAGTTTGTGTACTATTGCTCTTGGAGCTTTATAATTAATCACTAAAGGTTATGGCTGTGGAGAGTTTGTAGGAAATAGATGCCTGAGAAATTATAATTGTAGCTGTCAAATCAGAAATACAGCAACAGGTACTTTTTTTTTTTTTTTTTTTTTTACTATAACAAAGATTTTGAGAGTAGTCTATTTACTTGTAGAAATAAATGCAGTATTTTTTAAAACTGCATTGCTGTGCATAGTGACCTCCTCTGGAGAATCCAAGATGATAACCATGTAAGTCTTTATCCTCAGAGTCCATGCTTGTTCTGATTTTAGTGTTTGTTTAGCCTCTGAGCAGATGTTGAGTATTTTACCTTTTAGAAAATATAGTTCATAGTGAAAAATATCAAAGTGTATATGGTTGATTACCTTGCAAAATTTAATTAGAAAATCCCAATATTACCTTCTTTCTTTATTCTATTCAAATAACTCATTAGATATGGAGCAAAATGTTTCTAGAGAATCAAGTGAGGCATGCCTATTTTTATTAGAATCTGATACCAAGAAATGTTTTTAAATGGCTTTTCTCATAGAATTGTAAACTCTTTAGCACTCCTTTCATCTTTTTTCTGTGCCTATGGACCCTTGAAAAGGAATACAAGTCAGGAGAACCCATTATATTTTTAAACATCTTTCTAAAACCTTATTCCAGGAATAAGCAAATCTCACTAATGGGGAATTATTTATTAGGTCTACTTTTAATAACTCATCTAGTGGATTAAAAACTTCTTGTTTTGTCAGTGTTGTTAAGGCAGTTTGTATAAAACACCTCCAAATTAATACTAAACATTATCTCTTCTTTCTCTTCTTCACAATAAATAATTTGAAATAATGTGATAGTTCCTTATAGATCTTATTGCCAACATATAATTATTGTGTCTTTTTTCTTAATCCTCTACCTTCTTCCTGCTTCTAATTAGACTATCAATAGATCAAACAGCAGAGCTCCACTTTTGAATAAGTATCTAACCGGTATTGGACCTACTGTCTTGGTCCCTATGTTATTCCTTAAGCGTTTCTGTGTTTTGTATATCAATGCTAAATATCTAGCTCTGCTGCAGTTTTATTCTGCGATTTTGAATCTCTTCCTCTCTTTGTACCTTAGTTACAATGAAGGAGCTTGTGATAATCAATATTGCCTTTGAATTCTTATCTTCATTTCTATGATTCTTGAACATAAACATTGATCCGTGGGTGACCACTCTTTGAGTGTCTTTTTCCTGCCTCTTGGGAACTCTCTCTAGAGACCTGCCTGGATTTTCATAGGTTATTGATGAGCCATTGTTTAGACTGGCCTCAAAAACCTTGATAAAGTAAAACTAAATTACATCTATTGCTTCCTTTCTATCTCTCAGGCTGTCATTCTGTCACAGAAGGAGATTAGATTGACCTGACAAGACTTGATCTTTAGGAAGCCATGCTGGGTGTTACCCAGCATACTGTTTTCTTCAAGGTATTTGCAAATTGATTTGCAGTATCTTCTAGGAAACACATGTTTTCCTTAGAAATTAAATGCAAACATGTGAAAAATGCTAGAAAAGGAAAATGTGAACAATGGTTCTTAAAAGGACCTGAAAAAATATAATTTTAATTTCTTTCTTTAAAACCTTTGGAAAAATTATCGCAAAAGAGTTGTCACATATATGTTACTTGGGAGATTGTATTCAAAAATAGAGTTTACAATAGCTGATTATTGGTATGTTTTATCATTCTAGAAAAGGTCATTTGTGAATTAATTGGACCATGACAAAAAATTGAATTGTAATTTAAGCAAACTACAGTGCCAGATTTCAAAAACTGATTTACAACATATGTCTACCTCTTAAGAGTATTTGCATATCTAAAAAATTAAAGTAATATTCATTATGCACTGTGATGATTGTCCTTATTTACTTTATAAAAGGAAGTTTAATATGCATAAATTTTTCTATAGAGTTGGGCACATTAAGTATTATTCCACATTTAATGAATTTTCACATTTAGTGAACATATTATTGTAATGAAATTAGATTAGAAATTATCACTATTTTTTTCTAAACTCTAATTGTTTATGGTTCTATGGCACTTGGATATTAACATTATTGCAGTATTAATATGACTAGGGCATACAGTAAACCTATTGCATGAACTGAACCCGAATTCAATAAATATTTGCATCTTTATTGGAAAGTTTTAAAGGTTTCTGACATCCAAAGTTATTATTATTTTTTTTTTGTCTTGCAAGAGCAGTTTTTAGTCTACATACACAATTTTGAAAGCAATTGTTTAGAAGGTTTCTATCATTTTGTGGCTCCATTTAGTGTTAGTTTATCACCCACAAATACTCTCTTGTGCACTTTGGAGCTAGAAAACAGAATAATCTGACCTTTTTAATTGAAGCACAATTGACATATAGCATCATATTAGTTTCAAGTGCACAACATAATGGTTCAATATTTGTATGTATTGCAAAATGATCACCACAATAAATCTAGTTAATATTCATCACCATACATATATACAAAGTTGTTTTCTTGGGATGAAAAATTGTAAGGTTTATGCTCTTAACAACTTTCAAATATGCATTACAGTATTATTAACTATAATCACCATGTTGTACACTGCATCTTAATGGCTGATATATTGTACAAAAAGTGTTAGTATTTTTTGACTTCTTTCACTCATTTTGCCCCTCTTTCCTGCCTCTGGAATCCACCAATCTGTTCTTTGCATCTGTGAGCTTAGATTCTGTTTTTAGAATCTACATAAAAGTGAGATCATGTGGTATTTGTCTTATCTGTGTCTTACTTCACTTAGCATAATGCCATCAAGTTTCATCCATATTTTCACAAAATGAACTTGTTATGTTTTACTAAAATATGATTCACATATAAAATTTGCTCTATAAAAGTGTACAATTCAGTGGTTTTGTTATATTTACAGATTTGTGCAACTATAACCATTATCTAATTTCAGAAATTTTTCATCACACCCAAAAGAAACTCTGTATCCATTAGGAATTGCTTGTCACTTCCTACCAACTCCCCAGCACCTGGCAACCACTAATCTGCTAATGCTTCATGTTGTCTCTATGGATGTGCTTATTTTAGATGTTTCATATAAATGGAATTATATGATATGTGATCTTGTACTTTTGGCTTTTGTAACCTGACATAATGTTTTCAAGGTTCATCAGTATTGTAGCATTCATCAGTACACTATTCCTTTTAATGCCCAATAATGTTCCATCATATGACTATATTACATGAATATACTACATTTTGTTCCCCCATTCATCTGTTGGTGGACATTTGAGTTGTTGCCAATTTTTACCTATTATAAATAATGCTGCTATCAGTGTTCATATGTAAGTTGTTAGGTGGACATATGTTTTTATTTCTCATGGGTTTATATCTGGATGAAGAATTTCTGTGTTAACTGGCAACTCTGTGGTTTGCAAAGTGGCTGCAACATTTTATATTCCCAGTATGGACTTTGTGAATTACATATTCACAGATTGGATTCAAAAATTTGATTTTAATTTGTCATACATTTCCTGGATACTCTACACTCTATGGTTTTGTTTTGCATATTTCCTGGCATTCCAATATTATAATTCCCCTTTTCAGAGGCCAGTTGATCTTGCTGAGCAGCAAAAACTCCAGTGTCCCAAGAATGTTAAGAACAGCAAAGTTTGTGACTTTAAAGAAATTTAAGAAGTGAAATATATTGGTTGATATAGGAAGAGAGGAATTTACCTATGACTTCTTTAAAGTTTATTTAGTATACTAATATACAACAGGAAAATAAGTCTTACCAGGAAGAGCTCATCATAGTAGTATTGTCATCAAAACCAATGCTTTAGTCCTTTCCTAACACACCCAGTCCCAGCAAAGGGAAACATAAGCTGGAAGTGCAGAGAGCTTCAAAAACGGTACTCAAGGCCAGTCACAAACAGCATATGACATTGGCCTGTACCAGAGATCTTCCAAAAAAGACTGAGAGTCATAGCAGGCCTACCCAATACATAGAAACAAATACAAACAGGCAGACAAAATGGGGAGACCAAAAATAGCCCCAAATGAAAGAACAAAAGAATTATCCAAAAGAAGAGCTAAGTAAAATAGAGATAAGCAATTTATCAGATATAGAGGTCAGAATACTGATCATAAGAATGCTCAACAGCATGAGGAAAGATATGGAAACTATGAAAGAAATTAAGAAAAACATAGCAGAAAAAAAACACACAAGAAAACATTGGAACAGAATAGAGGAAGCTGAGGATTGGATCAGTGAATTAGAAGACAGAATAGAAAAAAAATCACTCAATAGAAAGAAAGAGGAAAAAAAAATTAAAAAACAAGAGAACAGTTTAAGGGAGCTGTGGGACAACATGAACATAAAAATATTCACATCATAAGAATACCAAAAGTGGTCAAAAGTAAGCAAGGTTTAGAGCACCTGTTTGAAGAAATAATGGTAGAAAACTTCCCTAACCTGGTAAAGCAAAAAGACACACAGGTTCAGGAGGCATAGAGAGACCCAAGCAAGAAGAAAGCCAAAGAGGCCCACACTCAGACACATCATAATTAAAATGCTAAAAATTAAAGACAAAGAGATAACCATAAAGGCAAAAATAAATAAACAATTTTTTACCTACAAAGGAGTTCCCATAAGGCTGTCAACTGATTTCTCATAATAAACTCTACAGGCCAGAAGGGAATGGCATGAAGTATTCAAGGTAATGCAAAACAAGTATCTGAAACCAAGAGTACTCTACCAAGCAAGGCTATTATTCAAAATGGATAAAAGTCTTAAATGTAAGTCACAAAACCATAAAAATCCTGGAAGAAAACATAGGCAGTAAAGTCACAGACATGTCTCGTAGAGGAATTTTCACCAATACATCTCCTAGGGCAAGAGAAACAAAGGAAAAACAAAAAAATAGGACTACATCAAATTAAAAAGCTCCTGCACAACAAAAGAAAACAGCCTCAAAATACAAAGGAACCCCACGGTATGAGAGGACATATTTGTCAAGGATACATCTGATAAGGGGCTAATTTCCAAAATATACAATGAACTCATACAACTCAACAAAAGGAAGACAAACAATCCAATTAAAAAATGGGCAAAGTGCGTATGTAGACATTTCTCCAAAGAGGAAATACAGATGGTCAAGAGGCATATGAAAAAATGTTCAAAGCCGTTAATCATCAGAGACATGCAAATTAAAATGACAATGAAATATCACCCCACACCTGTCAGAATGTCTACCATCAACAAATCATCAAATGACATGTGCTGGTGAGGATGTGGAGAAAGGGGAATCCTGGTACACTGCTGGTGGGAATGCTGACTGCTGCAACCACTGTGGAAAACAGTATGGAGGTTCCTCAAAAAATTAAAAGTGGAACTTCCTTTTGACCCAGTGACCCCACTTCTAGGAATATATCCTAAGAAACCAGAAACAGCAATCAGAAAGAAATTATTCACTCCTATGGCCATTGAAGCACAATTTACAATAGCTAAGATCTGGAAACAGCCCAAGTGCCCATCAGTAGATGAATGGATGAAAAAGCTGTGGTACATTTACAACATGCAATACTATGCAGCTGTAAGGAAGGAGCATCTAGTATCCTTTGAGACAGTATGGATCGAACTGGAGAATATTATGATAAGCAGGATATGACAGGTAGGGAAAGACAAATACCACACGATCTCACTCATATGTGGAATCTAAAGAACATAATGAACTGATGAACAAAATAGATTTAGTGACACTGAAGCATTGAACAGACTGATGATTCTCAGATAGAAGGGCGGATGGTAGGGATGTGGGGAGAGATTAACCAAAGAATTTATATGCATATATGCATAATCCATGGACACAGACTACAGTGTGCTGAAGGCCTTCAGTTGGGAGTGGGTGCAGGGTAGAAGGGGTCAATGGTGAAAAAAGGGGACATCTGTAATACTTTCAACAAAAGGATTAAAATAAATAGATGGTGAAATGAAAAGCTTCCCAGAAAAAAAAAAAAGGCTAAAGGAGTTTATCACCAGCATTGCAAGAAATGTTAAAAGGACTTCTGTAATAAGAAGTTGAAATAGAGAGAAAGAATCATAGGTATAAAGAAATAAAAGGGTGATAGATAAGTACCTATCAATAGTATCTTTAATTATAAATGGATTAAATGCTCCAATCAAAGCATAGGGTAGCTGAATCAATAAGAAAACATGACTTAAATATATGTTGTTTACAATAGTTCCACCTTGTAACAAAAGACTCACACAGGCAGAAAAGAAAAAGCAAAAAAAAACCTTCTGGAGGACTTTAAAGGAGAGATCGACTGCAATACAGTCATAATAGGGGGCTTTAATACTCCACTGACTTTACTGGATAGATCTTCCGGACAAAAAATCAACAAGGAAACAGTGGTTCTAAATGACACACCAGATCAGAAGGATTTAATTGACGTTTACCGAACATTTCACCCCAAAGCTGCCGAATATACATTTTCCTCAAGTGTACATGGGACATTCTCAAAAAAGACCACATGTTAGGACATAAAAGAAGTCTCTACAAGTTCAAGAAGAGTGAAATCATACTTAGCATCTTCTCTAATATTTACACCATGGAATACTATGCAGCTGTAAAAAAGAAGTATCCCTTACCCTTTGAGACAGCATAGTGGGACCTGGAGAGTATTATGCTAAGCGAAATACACCAGTCAGAGAAAGACAAGTATCCCATGATCTTATTCATATGTGAAATCTAATGAACAAAATAAACTGATGAACAAAATACATCCAGAGACATAGAAGCATGGAACAGACTGATGAATCTCAGAGGGAAGGCAGTTGTGTGGGTGTGGGGAGAGAATAACCTAAGAACTTATATGGATATATGCATAACCCATGGACACATACAATAGTGTTGTGAAGGCCTGGAGGGGGCTACAGAGTAGAGGGGATCAATGGAGGGTAAAAGGGGACATTTGTACTATTTTCAAAAAATAAAGAATAATAAATAAAACAAAAACACAATGCTTTTGTAGATTCAATCTTTCTAAAATTAGCCTGGGATTTTAAACCTTGGCTACTGGTCACAGATGGAGGTAAGATTGTTCAGGAGTAACAGGGTTATAGGAAATTGAGAAGAGTGTTATTAGCAGGGATATAGACCTGCCTATTTGACTTCAGGGATGGGGGGGGGAGGTTGTGAAAGACATTCCTACTGAAATACCATGAACGTGTGCACAAGGTGAGAAGAAATTATATATTGAGTGTTTATCACTGAGATATCTTAATATTCATTGCTCATAGATTTGTGTATGTTCTCAAGAGTTATTATATCCTTTTAGGGCTTTTCCTTTCTCTACTGGCTTACCATGGAAAGGAAAGCCTGAATATTAAAACCTAAAACAGTTAAATCAGAGCTCTATCAAGGGAATTATCACATCAAAAATTAAACACACATTTATATTTATGTATCACACACATATAGTCTTTATTTGTATATATATATAATGTTGATGATAAGTGGGTAATGCTTACATATAAGATGATTAATTATAAAAATAGTCTCAATATATTTCTACTTAAATTTTATTAATAAACAGTTAGGCAGTAAAATATAGAGTGAAGGAACAAAGAAACAAAACCTGAGTATACCCAATGAAAATCGGTAGCTCTCCAGGAAAAAAAGAATATAGTTGGAGAAACTTTCTATATATCTCACTTAAGGGCACTGGCTTTCATGGTAGAAATTCTATATAGAAACTTAATGTAGGCATCCACTGTGTAGGAAATATTTATTTTACTTGTGTGAGAGTTTTAGTTTCTAACTACATAAAGGAATTTGATTGAGCGTAGATACTCAATGATCATGTTTTGTTTAGCAAAATTGGATTCAATTAATCAAGTAATATAAGACACTTCATTGGAACTGGCCTTATCTTAATAAGCAAGATGATTTCTTGGACTTTGGGAATTCACAGTGTTTCTGCTATTGCCAACTCTCCTAGTTCCTGTCTAATTTGTAGTATAAAGTTCGTTTCAAAGCTCCCCAGGGTATTATAATTTTCAAACTTATCAGTTGTTTATATCTCAATGTAAATGAAATTTTGAAAGTTGGTGCTGATAAGGGGTGGGTGTTCTCTGGACAAAGCTTAATGGATAAAGATTGTATACAACCAGGAGTAAAGAGAGCTGAAGGTTAGGGGCCCAAACACTTACTCTGCCTGTTTCACATTTTACCTCATTCTTTCCTGAACGCACGGCCTTTCACAAGGAAGGTTATTTCTAAATTTTATTGAAGACACCTAACTTCTCATGTCAAAAGAAAAATATTGAAGTCACTTCACAAGGATTATTCTCCACTTTGCAAATCGAGTTCATGTGTACTTTATCTAATGCATTCCTAGACCAGGTTTCTTTTTCTATATGAATCTAATTGTGAAACCTCTCTAGCTGGTTTATGAATGGTTACAAGTGTCTCCTCTAGGTGATCATTATAAAATCATAATATTTATCTTAAATAGCTTGCAGAAATTGGCAAAGAAAATTCCAGGACTTATTTGCATCTAAATCATTTTTAACCATGAGGCAAAAGTCCTTTTCTCCAGATGCTCAACTTTTGCGTTTTATGGAGCAGCAGCTTCTATGAAAAATACATACCTTATTATAAAAAATACAGCACAAATGTTCTTTTCTTCAAATTTCCTGGCTTTTAGAAAGCTTTGTACTGCTGGGACATAATCAATAGAACATCAGTGCATTATTCTGGAAACTATACCTGCTCCCATAAAGAACTGACAGTGGAACAAAGCATTTGTTTTCCTTGTGTAGGTTCTGCAGTTAACACACATGATTTAATAAAAAGTGTTTTTGCTTTCCTAAGAGAAATATCAAGCAGTACTAAATATGTCAGTAATATTTCCTTAGGAAGTTCAAATGTTTTTTGTGTGTGTTTGTAGGGGGTGGAGATCGGGTGATGTTTGAGGAATCAAAAGAACGGGGAAAAGTGTCCTGTTGTAAAGTTTAATTGTTGTTGTACCTTTTTTCCCCAACTGTACTTGCCATGGAGTTTTCTCATAAATGCAAACATCCTTCACAATCTGTTTGGAAAACCACAAATACATCACTCAGAGGAATATTTAAGGAACCATCAGGAGGGGAGAATCTCATTGGTTTAATGGAATGCTGTCAAGTCAAATCAGCATCATGAACAACACTGGGCCTGAATTGATACTTTTGCACTGACATGTTAAAAGAAAAGCCCATGCATTATTTAGAAAACCCAGAAATCTGTCAGCTGTATGATTGCCGAGTTAGCAGAAGCTGGAGGATGCTTCTCAAGTTGAAAAGAAATGCGTAGGCACAGATCCATATTGTAACCTTTCATGTTTTACACCCACCATGAATAGTCCTCAGCTATTACGCGGTCAGCATTTCTGAGTTTTTCTCTTTTTTAAATTTTCAAGTGCTTCAAAAGGCAAAAGAGGTAGGTATTTTATTCTAAAAAAGCAAAATGTCTAGGCTGTTATTTTAGTGTTAGAGTAAAATGACAAGACCAATGAAAGACTGCCTTTCATGTCTGTGAGTGCTTTGCAGGTTTTCCAGTATTTTGGGGTTGTTAAGGTAGGTATAATTTTTACACAGTTATCCCATGAACAGAGTGTTTCTGAACAATTTTCCTTTCAACAAACAGGAGGGAACACTTTGTTTTAGTGCTTTTACCACACTATTTATAAACATGAAATGTTTTATTTTCTACTAATGTAAAGGTGAGTATACAGGTACTATACATATCAGCATTTAAAATAATTCTATTAAATACACAATGGTGTCATCTCTCTAGTATCATAGTGCCAAAATATTATACTTGACCTCTTCATGCCCTTGTATTACTCCTGTGAAGCAAGTAAGAAACCAGTATTCTTCCTGTTATCACAGAAGATAAAATAAAGCCACGAACATTTCCAGTGCCTTCCTTAAGGTTACAGTTTTACAACAGGAGAAAGCTAGTGGTAATAGAGACAAGATCTTATGTTTTCAGTCCAGTGTGCCTTAATGTGATTTCTATGCTACTGTTCCACCTTGACATTTCTACATAAGTAGCTGTGCATTTATAACTGTTTGTCTTTATGACAGAAAACAATAAATATACTGTTCCTTATTAGCTGCTAATCTACAGTCAATGAAGGAAAAATCACACAACTAGCTAACCAGGAGTAATGGCCTACAATTGGAAATTAAGATTCTTGGTGTCATCTGTATTTTGTAAAAGTCTATCCAGATCATTTGTAGGAGTTATATTGCTAATGAGGTGGTCCCATTTAAAACTGCATATTACTTTGGTAGAAAATTATAAGCCTTCTGATAGTATAAACCTTCTGGCAATAATGAATAGGAGTAATGTATAGAACACATGCTATTTCTTGTTTTCTGGGCTCCTAACGTTTCTATGTAGAGAGATCTGTATACTTCAGCATATAGATGGTTAAATGTTCTTTTCATAATTTTTTTCTGGATTTTGCATAATAATACAGGATGCTCTTGGGAGAAGCATCAACTTACACTTTTTTGTTTTCAGAAAAAGCACCATCATCACCATTATCTCCTAGTTCTCCTAACAAAATAGTAATAACTGAAATAGTAAGGAAGCTAAATTAATGTTTTCAGTTTACTTATGTAATTGTCTGAGGTCTAAATGACCACTTTTGACTAATTACTCTGTCTTTTTTTTTTCATTATTTCTGTTTTAACTTTATTTTTATTGTTGACACTATTACAGATGTCCCCACTTCCCCCTCTTTTGCCCATCTCCCTTTGTTTCTTGATGATGTTTTCCAATTCTATCTCCTCCTTTTCCTCTTCATTAAACTTTTTTTATTCCCCTTCTGAGTTATTTCTACCTTTGTAATTAACTGCCAGATATAATAACAGGAGCATTTTATATACTGTAGTAATGTTTCTGGAGGTCTGTGTGAGAGAGAGAAAAGAAAAGAGGGTCAGAAAGATGTCCATCCTAGGCAACCTTCTTGATTATTTTTCCAATTTGGATTCTATCATTGTCTGCTATAGTTATTTACGAAAATGCATTTGGTTACATGCTCCACTTTATGAACTAGTTGTGTTAATTGCAGATAACTGGATACATCTGATCAGGCTGAAACCCTGCCCTCAAGCAATAAACAAGAACTCCCAGGATTGTTTGGGAATGAGGTAAACTAAGGGTGCATTTGAGATTAAATTGGAAAGTTTCAGAGGAAGCTAGCCAATTGTTCGATGTTAGGAGATCCAGTTTCTAGAACCACCTCTGCCTAGAATTATATGTGACACCTTAAACAATTCTCTTCCAATATCTCTTGTTTTTTATGTATAAAAATAGGAAGTGGAATTAGATGACATTTAAGGACATTTCCAGCTGTGGTAATTAGACCTTTGTGCATAGGGTAAGTGGTTAGTCCTAGCACTCTAATTTCAGAAGGGGATTAGACAAGTGTTCTATACATAGGTAAGGGTCGCTATTTAATTCAGAGACTGCCTGTAAATGAATTTTAGGAAACCAATAATCCAGATATGGTTTTATTGTCAACCCTCTTTCCCCCTTCCAGAATTCTAGTGTAACTAGAATACATCTTTATATGTATTAGATAACACTGAATTACTATGTAATGCATCTTAACAGTATACACTGAAAGTGGTCCTGGTCCAAAACCCCCTCTACCCACGATAAAAGGGTGAAAGCACTAAAATATGTTGGAAGAAGAATTGGGCTCATCATTATTCTTGAAAGAGCTAAAATACAAATGAGAAACCTCCTTCCTTTGTCTGTAGGACAAGATCAATTATATTTACTACCTTATGTTTAGAATAGCTCTGACTTCCATTAATTACATGACTTAACATACTATGAACAAAAACACTTTAAAGCTCTCTTCAGACTACCTGAACATACTTTCCATAAGAAAAGTAACTAAATAAAGTGCAATGTATTGTATATGTCAGTCATTCAGCAGTGCTTCAGGGCACAGCCTTCCCTAGATGCATTAATGTTAATGGAAAATGCAGGCACTCATTGAAGGAAAACATACACCTCATAGTTGTATTTCAGCCATTTAGGTATATTACATTAACTGCTTTACCTGATTTATCTAGTTTGTTAACCTTCCTTGCATTCTAAGAACTAGCACTTTGATTTCATAACAGAAAAAATTTTGTCTTATGAATCAAAATTGCCTACTTGCAAGTAATCCATTTTCATATATAAGCTTTTTTGTTCCAAATTTATTTTGAAGTATAAGGAACATGTCTTTGTAGAGCACAAGGAAATACCTCCAGGTACCTGCCAAGTAATGAGGAAGGAACATTTCAGTTTTGTGCTATATTTACTATAAGAACTAAATGCAGTGCAACAAAACTAATGACAAAATGCAAGTAGCACAGACAAACTGTAGAGAATGAAGCATTTAAAAAATATTTTTATTGATTTCAGAGAGAGGAAGGGAGAGGGAGAGATAGAAACAACATTGATGAGAGAGAGTTATTGATCAGCTAGCTTCCTGCACTCCCCCTAGTGAGGATTAAGCCTGCAGTGCCCTGACAGAGAATCACTTTAACCACTGGGCCACACTAGACAGGCAAATGAAGCATTGTCATATGTCTATCACTTTGCTGATCTTTTAAAATTTATAGTCTCTAAGTACATAGGTCTAAATCTTCAAAGCTTGAAAAACAGAGGTGCAACAAGAACTAATCTTCATTTCCCCCCCTATCTTCTTACAGCAGCACTAATGGAAATGTATTTTGTTTAATGACTCTGAAATCCTGTTTGTAATTAGATGTGGGAATTGGTCTTACTTGTAGCAGATGATACTGGAATAATAATATGAGAGATGCTACACTGAGACCACTATCCTTCTAAATCTATATAATTTTTCATTTTATCGACAGAAGATGTGTGCAAAGAACAAAGAAATTGATTTTAAAAAGGAGAAACTAATATCTAATAAAAACTTTCAACCCAAATATTTTAGTGTTACTTTCAATATATTGAAGTGGAGGAAAGAAAGGACATGCACCTTGTTTTTAATTTTAGGGAACAAGCGTTTCAGATTTGTTGGTTTGTTCCTGATAATGATTTTTGAATGTTATTGCAAAGACTAGGTAGGGAAGTTTAATTAAGTGACAGAGATCATATCATTGAAGCCTGTATTATATGTTAGTTTAATTATACAAAATAATTAGTACAATGTTTAAAGAACAATTTTAAATTCAAACAAATAATTTAAAGCTTGAACAGACTAAATGCAAGCTGTTCTGTATATCATATTCTTCATTGTTATTAAATGCTAGTCACAAATCACTTTGGTAACTAAAGTTTAGTAATGTTTACAGGTATTAGGGGTTTTTTAATTTAATGCTAATGGACTCCAGGAGCCACACAGAGACTTTTAAAGAAATTAAATGTATTATGGCTAGGTTTCATATTCCTTTCAAAACACATGTTATTGCCATTTACCATAGTAAGAATGCCTGGACACTTCCTTGGAGATTTTGATTAGTATGTACTTAATAGTACATGATGATCAATTTAGGTATTGTTACAATTCTTTGCTTTTTAATTCATGCATTCTACTCTTTTCAGTAGATCTAAGACTTGGCAAAAGAGAAAAAAATGGGGGTCATTTCTTAGTAAGTTCAAATTTGTTTAGCAATTTAGTTTCCAAAGCAGTTTCACACCAATTTATTTCCTTTGATTATCAAAGAAATCCTGTAAACTAGCACAGGTACTGTCATTATCCCTTTTTGGTAGTTGAAGAAACGAAAATCCAAAGAGACTCAGAGATCTGGTAATGTTCAAACAGATAGTATATGGTCAAATATATTACTTTTACTTCCAAAACCAACATTCTTCCATGTAAAAATAGTTCATTTAAAAAAAATTAAATAGAGGACGCATATGGTTCCATCAATACACAAGTTAGTAGATTTTGGTGACTTCATAATGGGTATAAGCACAATATAATTGGACTGGAAATTTCCCCAAACCCTGGGTTCATTACTTTGCTTATACTGCAAAGCAAAGGAGTAGATTTCAATTCAGAGAATCCTTTATTTACTATGCTTACTAGTATTTTTTCATGAAATTTAGGACTGTCACTTGATTTCTTGCAAAAGAAATCAAAGATCATATCAGTGACAAAGCAACTATTGTAAAATCCTTGTGTCTTAAGATTAAAAACAAGACATGTGCACTTTACCTTCCCTGTCACACTATATTGCAAACACCAACATATTTGTATTGCAGGTTTTCATTAGATTTTCTTTTTCTACTTTTAAAAATCAATTTCTTTGTTATTTATACACATAATCTGTTAGCTATATGGGTGAATAAAATGATTTATGTAAGCTCCAGTGCACCAATTAACTGTAGGGACTCTAGCTGCTTCATTATGAAATACTAGAAAGTTCCTTATACATATGCAGCAACATGCTAATTGTCTAGTTTCTTTGTTTGTGTTCATTAGCTTAGAATACTGTATTACATAAAGTTGACATGAGAAATATATAAAAAACAGATTAGTTAAATAAACTTCAATGGATGTTCCTGGCACATAGTAGGCTCTCAATAAATATTTACTGAATGCTGGTTATATAGAGTGCCATTTTATTCTATACACCAAAAGTTCTATGGATTATTCTAATGTAGGACATACTGTAATTCTAGCTGTCTTCATTATTTTTCTAGAAATTAAAATTTTTATTTTATTGATTAAAGTATGTTTGTTTTACCCATGTATTAATTTATTTATATTTGCCACCCAAATATTTGGGAGATGTGAGAAGCATAAAATGCCCTGAACAAAGAGAGTTCACAGAGTAGTTGGAGAATTTAGCTATTTCTTAACCTGACACATGTAATAATTGCCAGAAATAAAGAAAATATGCCACAAATATCCACTAGTAACCTATTAACTTTGATAATATGATTTAATTATTTAAAAAATTTCACATATAATGGAAAATTGCTATCAATTTTCTTTTAATAAAAACCAGAGATTAGTTTTGGTATCTAAGAAACTGCAGGAAAAAAGACTATTGTATTTTTTGTTCCTAGAACAAAAATGCATATTAGAAAATAAACTATTTGAACTGTGAAATTACTACATTTTATCTGGAGGCACTAACAGATCATTAATTATTATTATTATTATATTTATTTATTTATTTATTTATTTATTTATTTTAATGTTTCTTTATCTTTATTGTTGAGAATATTACAGATGTCCCCTTTTCATCCCCACTGATCCCTTCCACCCCACATCCATCCCACCCCCAGGCTTTCCCCATACCAATGTCTGTGTCCATGGGTTATGCTTATAAATATATAAGTTTTTTTATTAATCTCTCCCCACCCACACACCCCTCCTGTTTTCCCTCTGAGATCCCTCAGTTCCATGCTTCAATGTTTCTGGATCCATTTTGTTCATCAGTTTACTTTGTGTATGATATTCCACATATAAGTGAGGTCATGTGGTACTTGTCTTTCTCTGACTGGCTTATTTCACTTAGCATAATACTTTCTAGTTCCCTCCATGATGTGCCAAAGGCTAAAGGCCTTTCCTCTTTACAGCTGCATAGTATTCCATTGTGTAAATGTGCCATAGATTTTTCATCATCTACTGATGGGCACTTGGGCTGTTTCCAAATCTTAGCTATTGGAAATTGCGATGCTATGAACATAGGCTGCATAAATTCTTTGTGATTGGTGTTTCAGGTTCCTTAGAATATATTCCTAGAAGAGGGATCAATGGGTCAAATGGCAGGTCAATTTTTAATCTTTTGAGGAAACTCCATACTGTTTTCCATAGTGGTAGCACCAGTCTGCATTCCCCCCAGCAGTGTACTAGGGTGCCCTTTTCTGCACACCCTCACCAGCACTTGTAGTTTGTTGACTTGTAGATGATAGCCATTCTGGCAGGTGTGAAGTGATACCTCATTGTGGTTTTAATTTGCATCTCTCTGATGATTGGCTATATTGAGCATTTTTTCATATGTCTCTTAGCCATTTGTATGTCCTCTTTGGAGAAGTGTCTATTTAGGTCCACTGCCCATTTATTAATTGAATTGTTTGTCTTCCTTTTGTTACATTATATAAGTTCCTTATATATTTTGGATATTAACCCTTTATCCAATGTGTCATTGGCAAATATGTTCTCCCATAGTGGGCTCCATTTTTGTTTTATTGATGATTTCTTTTGCTGTGCAGAAGCTTTTTATTTTGATGCAGTCCCATTTGTTTATTTTCTCCTTAGTTTCTCTTGCCTTAGGAGATGTATCAGAAAACATATTGTTATGAAACATGTCTGAGATTTTACTGCCTAAGTTTTCCTTAAAGATTTTTATGGTTTCATGCCTTACATTTAAGTCTTTTATCCATTTTGCATTTACTTTTGTGTATGGTGTAAGTTGGAGGTGTAGTTTCTTTTTTTGGCATGTATTTGTTCAATTTTCCCAACACAAATTATTGAAAAGACTGTCTTTCCTCCACTGTATGTTCTTGCCTCCCTTATCAAATATTAATTGATCATAATGTCAGGGGTCAATTTCTGAGTTCTCTGTTCTGTTTCACTGATCCATGTGTCTGTTCTTGTGCCACTACCAGGCTGTTTTGATTGCAGTGGTTTTGTAGTATAACTTCATATCTGGTGTTGTGATCCCTCCAATGTTGTTATTCTGTCTCAGGATTGCCGTGGCTATTCGGGGTGTTTTTTTGGTTCCACGTAAATTTTTGAAGTGCTTTTTCTAGATCTGTGAAATATGCTGTTGGTATTTTAATAGGGATTGCATTGAATTTATAGATTGCTTTGGGTAATATGGACATTTTAATGATGTTAATTCTCCCAATCCATGAACATAGTATATTTTTCCATTTGTTTATATCTTCCTCTATTTCTTTTTTCAGTGTCCTGTAGTTTTCCGAGTAAAGGTCTTTTACATCTTTGGTTAAGTTTATTCCTAGGTATCTTATTTAGTTGCAATGGTAAATGGGATTGTTTTTTAGTTTCTTTTTCTGAGAGTTCATTATTGGTGCATAAGAATGCCCATCGATTTCTGGGTTTTAATTTTGTATCCTGCTACCTTACTGAATTTATTTATTAAATCTAGTAGTTTTTTGGTGGAGTCTTTAGGATTCTCTATGCACAATATCATGTCATCTGCAAATAATGACAGTTTTGCTTGCTCCTTTCCAATTTGGATGCCTTTTATTTTCCTTCTTGTCTGATTGCTGTGGCTAGGACTTCCAATACTATGTTGAATAAGTGTAGTGAAAGTGGACACCTTTGTCTTGTTCCTGTTCTTAGGGGATATGGTTTTAGTTTTTGCCCATTGAGTATGATGTTGGTTGTAGGTTTGTCATATATGGTCTTTATTATGTTGAGGTATGATCCCTCTATTCCCACTCTGCTGAGAGTTTTTATCAAAAATGGGTGTTGGATTTTATCGAATGCTTTTTCTGCATCTATTGATATGATCATGTAACTTTTGTCTTTCAATTTGTTTATGTGATGTATCATGTTTATTGATTTGTGATTATTGTACTAGCCTTGTATCCCTGGAATAAATCCCACTTGGTCATGATGTATGATCTTTTTAATTTATTTCTGGGTCTGATTTGCTAATAGTTCATTGAGGGTTTTAGGACCTATGTTCATCAGACATATTGGCCTGTAATTTTCTTTCTTTATGGTGCCTTTATCTGGTTTTGGATTTAGGCTAACCTTGGCCTCATAAAAAGAGTTTGGAAGTATTCCTTCCTCTTGGATTTTTTGAAATAGTTTGAGTACAGGTGTTAATTCTTCTTTGAATGTTTGGTAAAACTCCCCTGTAAAGCCATCTGGGCCAGGGCTTTTGTGTGCTGGGAGCCCTTTGATTACTACTTCAACTTCATCAGCAGTTATCAGCCTATTTAGACTTTCTGACTCCTCCTGATTGAGTTTTGAAAGGTTGTATTTATCTAGGAATTTATTCATTTCATCCAAGTTGTCCAGCGTGGTAGCATATAGTTGTTCATAGTGTTCTCTTACAATCCTTTGTATTTCTGTTGGGTCAGTTGTTTCACCTCTTTCATCTCTGATTTTGTTTATTTGGGTCCTCTCTCTTTGTTTTTTGATGAGTCTGGCTAAAGCTTCAGTAATCTTGTTTCTTTTTTCAAAGAACCATCTCTTGGTTTCATTGATCTTTTATACTGTTTTTGTGTGTGTGTGTGTGTGTGTGTGTTTTTAGTCTCTGTGTCTTTTATTTCTGCTCTAATCTTTATTACTTCTTTCCTTCTACTTACTCTGGGCTTTTCTTGTTGTTCTCTCTCTAAGTTTTTAAGTTGTAGGGTTAGAGAGTCTATTAGAAGTTTTTCTTGTTTTTTTGAAGTAGGCTTGTAGTGCTATGAACTTCCCTCTCAGGACTACTTTCATTGTGCCCCATAGATTTGAAGTTGTTGTGTGATCATTTTCATTTGCTTCCAAGAAGTTTTTTATTACTTTCTTAATCTCTTTGGTAACCCATTCACATGCTTTTCAGCCTCCTCATGTTTAAATATCTTTTAGTTTTTTTTATTGTAGTTGATTTCTAATTTCATGCCATTGTGATCCGAGAAGATCATTGATATGATTTTATTCTTGAACTTGTGGAGACTTGTTTTGTGTCCTAATATGTGGTCTGTCTTTGAGAATATCCCATGTGCACTTGACAAGAATGTATATTCTGCATCTTTGGTGTAGAATGTTCTGGAAATGTCAATTAAATCCATCTGATCTAGTGTGTAATTTAGGGTCACTCTTTCCTTGTTGATTTTTTTGTCTGACAGACCTATCCAGTAAAATCAGTGGAGTGTTAAAGTTCCTGAGTATGACTGTATTGCTGTCAATCTCTCCCTTAAAGTCCTCTAGTAGTTTTTTTATAAATTTAGTTGCTCCTATATTGGGTGCATATATGTTTATCAGGGTTATATCCTCTTGTTGGATTCATCCCTTTAGTATTATGTATTGACTTTTCTTGTCTCTTGTTATGGTCTTTATTTTGAAGTCTATTTTGTTCGATATAAGTATTACTACTCCAGCTTTTTTTTTTTTTTTTCATTTCCATTTGTATGGAAAGATTGCTTCCATCCCTTCACTCTCATCCTGTATGAGTCTTTTGTTCTGAGGTGGGTCTCTTGTAGACAGCAAATATTTGGGTCATGTTTTCTTATCCATTCAGCCACCCTATATCTTTTTATTGGGGCATTTAATCCATTTACATTTTAGGTTTTATTGAAAGATACTTATCTATTGCCATTTTGTTTCTTTATAGCTATGTTTCTCATTCTCTTTATTAACAGTCCCTTTAACATTTCCTGTAATGCTGGTTTTGTAGTGATAAAGTCTTTTAACCTATTTTTGTCTAGGAAACTCTTTATTTCACCATCAAGCTTTATTGATAATCTTGCTGGATAGAGTACTCTTGGTTTCAGATCCTTGTTTTGCATTTTCTTGAATAGTTCATGACATTCTTTTCTGACCTGTAGAGTTTCTCATGAGAAGTCAGATGACAGCTATTCATTTTTATATCCCTGATCACCCCATTGCCATTTTTTTCTAGTTACTTTAAACATTTATCTTATTAACATTTATTTTAATTATACTTTACATATAATATTATATTAGTTTCAGGTGCACAACACAGTGATTCAACATTTATGTATCTTAAAAAGTGATCACCACAGAACCATCTGTTATTGTACATAGGTATTATGATATTATTGCCTATATTTATTATGCTGTACATTACATTCTTGTGACTTATTTTAAATCTGAAAATTTGTACTCCTTAATCTCCTTCCGATTTTTCACCCATTCCCTTCACCCCCACCCCCTTTGGCAACCATCAGCTTGTTCTCTGTATCTATGAATGTGTTTCTGTTTCATTTTGTTTGTTCGTTTTGTTTTTCAGATTCAGCATAAAAGTGAAATCACACAGTATTTGTCTTTCTCTGTCCAACTTATTTCACTTAGCATAATACTCTGTAGGTTCATCCATGTTGTAAACGGCAAGATTTCGATCTTTTTTAATGGCCGAGCAATATTCCATTTTACAGAGTTGGGCAAAAGTAGGTTAAATTGCTGACCATCATTACCTAAAAGATAAATCATAAGTAAGAATATGATATAATAACTATAATAATAAGACAAATAATACAAATAAATAATACAATAATTAATAAATAAATAATAATACAAGAATAAATTTTGTTTCATGTGCTCACAACTGTAAATCTACTTCTTCCAACTCTTGTATATGTATACCACATCTTTTTACATTTATCAATGAACACTTAGGTTATCTTGGCTATCGCAAACAATGTTGCAGTGAATATAGAGGTCCATACATCTTTTTGAATTATCTTTTTTTATTTTTTAGATAAATACCCAGAAGTGGAATTTCTGGGTCATATGGCAATTCTATCTTTAAAATTTTGAGGAATCTTAATAGTGTTTTTCATAATGGTTGTACTAGTTTACAATCCCATCAACAGTGCACAGGGGTTCCCTGTCTTCCACATCTTCGCCAACACATGTTCTTTGTTGTTTTTTGATGGTAGCCCTTCTGATAGGTGTGAGGTGATATCTCATTGTGGTTTTGATTTACATTTCCCTGTTGATAAAGATGTCTAGCATTTTTAAATGTGCCTATTGGTTATCTGTATGTTCTCTTTGGAGAAATAACTATTAAGGTCATCTGCCCATTTTTTAACTGCATCGTTGGCTTCTTGGTGTTCAGTTGTATAAGTTTTCTTAACATATTTTGCATATCAACCCTTATTGGATATATCACTAGAAAATATTTTCTCCTCTTCAGTACATTACTTTTTTACTTTTTAAATTAAATTTATTAGGATGAAATTGGTTAATAAGATTATATAGGTTACAAGTGTACAATTCTATAATATATCATCCTTATATTGCTTTGTGTACCTACCAACCAAAGTGAAATCATCTTCCATCACCATGTATTTGACACCAGTGCCTTTTCCTAACTCACTGCCCCCTTCCCTATGGCAACCACCATACTGTTACCTGTGTCTTTAAGTTTTGTTTGTTTGCTTTTCTTATTTATTTGCTGCATTCACTTTTATATTCCACACATGAGTGAAATCATATGGTTCTCCACTTTCTGTCTGAGTTATTTTGCTTAGTGTGATATTTTCAAGATCCATCCTTGTTGCTGCACATGGCAGTATTTCATCTTTTCTTAAGGCTGAGTAGTAGTCCATTATATATATGTACCACATCTTGTTTATCCAGGTATCTGTCAAAGGACACATCAGTTGTTTGTATGTCCTGGCCTCCATGAATAATGGTGTAATGAACATAAGAGTGCATATAACTTCTGAATAATTTTCCATTTTTTCGGGCACATATCCAAAAGTGAGATTGCTGGGTCATATGGTAACTCTATTTTTAATTTTTTGAGGAGCCTCCGTACTCTTTCTCTTTCTTTCTTTCTTTCTTTCTTTCTTTCTTTCTTTCTTTCTTTCTTTCTTTCTTTCTTTCTTTCTTTCTTTCTTTCTTTCTTTCTTTCTTTCTTTCTTTCTTTCTTTCTTTCTTTCTTTCTTTCTTTCTTTCTTTCTTTCTTCTCTTTCTTTCTTTCTTTCTTTCTTTCTTTCTTTCTTTCTTTCTTTCTTTCTTCTTTCTTTCTTTCTTCTTTCTTTCTTTCTTTCTCTCTTTCTCTCTTCTTTCTCTCTTTCTCTCTTCTTTCTCTCTCTCTCCCTTTCTTTCTTTCTTTCTTTCTTTCTTTCTTTCTTTCTTTCTTTCTTTCTTTCTTTCTTTCTTTCTTTCTTTCTTTCTTTCTTTCTTTCTTCTTTCCTCTTTCTTTCATTGGGCTGACATTGGTTGTTAAAACTATACATTGGTTATTAAAACCATACAGGTTTCAAATGTACAAATCTATAATATATCATCTACATACTGCATCATGTGCTCACCAACCAAAGTCCAGTCTCATTCTGCAACCATTTATCCCCCCTTTGCTCTCTCACTTCCTCCCACCTCCTTTCTATTTGGTAATAACCATACCATTGTCAGTGTCTGGTTTTATCCTTAATATTTTCAAATTTTTAATCCAGCCCTCCCAACTTCCCTCCATTTTGACAGCTCTCAGTCTGTTCCATGTATCTATGAGTCTGTTTATATTTTGTTTATTAGTTTATTTTGTTCATTAGATTCCACATATAAGTAAAATCATATGGTACTTGACTTTTTCTGACTGGCTTATTTCACTTCTCGTAATGCCCTCAAAGTCTGTTCATGCTGTCACAAAAGGTAAGATTCCTTTATTTTTTATTTTTATTTTTTTAATTTTTTTTATGGTTGAGTAGTATTCATTTGTGTAAATGTACCACAGCTTTTTTATCCACTCATCTACTGATGGGCACTTAGGCTACTTCCAAATCTTGTATATTGTAAACAACACTGCAATGAATGTAGGGTGCATATGTTCTTTCAAATCAGTGTTTCAGGTTTTTTCAGAAATGGAATCTCTGGGTCATGAGGCAGTTCTATTTTTAATTTTTTGAGAAAATTCCATACTGTTTTCCACAATGGCTGCAGCAATTTCCATTCCCATAAACAGTGCAAGAGGATTGCCTTTCCTCTATGTCCCATCCAACACTTGTTGTTTGTTAATTTATTGATGATAGCCATTCTGACAGCCATGAGGTAAAATCTTACTATGGTTTTAATTAACATTCCTCTGATGATTAGTGATATTAAGCGCCTTTTCGTGTCTATTGGTCATTTGTATGTCTTCTGTGGAGAACTGTCTATTCAGGTCCTTTGCCCATTTTTTAATTTGATTTTTTTTGTGTTTTTGGTGTTGATTTGTTTGAGTTCTTTATGAATTTTGGATATTAACCCCTTATCAAATGTATAATTGGCAAATATGTTACCCCATTCAGTGGATATCTTTTCATTTTATTGATAGTTTCCTTTGCTGTGCAGAAGCTTTTTAGTTTGATATAATCCCATTTGTTTACTTTTTCTTTTCTTTCCCTTGCCCTAGGAGATATATCTCCAAAACTATTGCTCTGAGAAATGTCTGAGACTTTACTATATATGTTTTCTTCTAAGATTTTTATGGTTTGTGTCTTACATTTAAGTCTTTCATCCATTTTTATTTTATTCTTGTCTATGGCATAAGGAAGTTGTTTAATTTCATTTCTTTGCATGTATCTGTCCAATTTTCCCAGCATCATTTATTGAATAGACTTTCTTTACTTCATTGTATGTTCCTGTCTTTTTTTTTTAATAAGTAAATTTTTAAAAAATATATATCTTTATTGATTTCAGAGAGAGGAAAGGAGAGGGAGAGAGAGAGAGATAAAAACATCAATGATGAGAGTCATTGATTGAGCCCACAACCAGGGCATGTGCCCTGACCAGGAATCGAACCCCTATCGCCTGGATCCTAGGTCGACACTCAACCGCTGAGCCATGCCGGGTCGGGCTGTTCTTGTCTTTTTTTGTCAAATATTAATTGACCATAAAGATGTGGGTTTATTTCTGGACTTCCTATTCTGTTCCTTTGACCTATATATGTCTGTTTTTATGCCAGTACCATGCTGATTTTATTACTATGGCCTTTAGTATAGTTTGATATTAGCTAGGATGATACCTCCAACTATGTTTTTCTTTCTCAAGATTGCTGAGGTTGTTTGGAGTCTTCTGTGGTTCCATATAAGTTTTGGGAATATTTGCTCTAGTTCTGTAAAATATGCCATCGGTATTTTAATAGAAATCACATTGAATCTATGGATTACTTTGTGTAGTATGGACATTTTAATGTTAATTCTTCTTATCTGTGAACACACTATATGCTTACACTTATTTGTATTTCCTCAATTTATTTCTTTATAATCCTATAATTTTCTCAGTACAGGTCTTTTACCTCCTTGGTTATATTTAAAAAATATATATTCCTAGGTGCCTTATTTTTTGTTGTTGCAATTTCAAATGTGATTGTTTTCTTAGTTTCTCTTTCTGATACTTCTTCATTGGTGTATAAAAATGCAACTAATGCAACTGAGAGGATTCCAAGATGGCTGCAGAGTAAGTGGAAGCTGCACCCACCTGCTCCTGGCCCCAAACCAGATTTATAGTTAAATTACAGAGCAAACAACTTGAACAACCAACTGAAGCTTAGCTGAACTGACATATTATAACCAAGGATTACAGAAGAAGCCACATAGAGACTGGTAAGAAGGGCGGAGAGGCAGGAAGCGATCACCCACACATGCAGGTCCCCCTGCAGCTGAGAAGCCAGAGGGATATTGTGGCTGCAAAACTCCGTCCACCTAGGAGTGTGGCGTGTCAACCCCATGCAGGGATCCCCAACCCGGACCAACAGAGATAAGAAGAGGAACCTGTGTAGCATCTGGTGGTGAAAATAAGTGTGGATTCAGTCCGCCTGGGAGAGTCAGACCACACCCTCCCAGAGAAGAACACTCCTATTGTTACAGCACCCGCCTAGGGAGTTCATGGTCTGCACTCTGACTGCTGGTGAGGCCACAGTGTCATACTCAGGTTCTGTGGAGGGGTCTGCTGGCTACACCCAGAAATGACTCTAATGGGCCCTCTATTTTCTGGGGAGGATTTTGGTAAAGACTCAGACAGTGACTAAACTGTGTGGCTTAAGATAGAGAACTGGTCTCCCCAACCTCTAGCACACAGCAGGCACTCTCCTCCATACCTGTTGAGCCACTCCGTCTGTCCTGTTCTGCTGAGTTTAGCAGTGTAGAGCTTAGGACTTTCAGCCCTGCTCTGCTAAGACTGGCTGCACAGAGAGATCAGAGTGCTATATAGGGCTGGGGCCTTTGGCCTTGTCTTTCTTGGTTTAGCAGCACAGGGGGACCAGGGAGCTGCACAGAGCTGGAATTTTCCCAGAGAGGCTTCTGTCTGAGAACCAGATGGGCTGTGCTGTGTGGCTCTATTGTGAGGACTCAAATCTAATCTCCCATTGAGTTTAGCCTCCACTACCCTGGGAAGGGAACGAAGTGCCTGCTCCCCTCCTACAGGCTTGCAGGAACCACCACAGGCTTGCAGGAGACTGTTTGGATTAGTTCTACCAAGTCCCGGATACCACCGCTGGGTGTGGTTCCATGGGAGAAAGGTAAAGCAGCTCAGAGTGGGGACATTAAAAAAGTGAGACCCCCAGAAACTATTGTCTGGGACTGGGACAAAAGGCTTAGTTCCCTACTGCAGACTGGGCCAGCATCATCTCCAGTGGGAGACTCTTTTGACCTATCCCCCTGAGCTTGGGGTGGCTGAGCATGGCCCTGCAGAGGGAAAGCCTCTCTGTACACAACCTTAAACTGCAGCAATCCCTCCTAGGGAGAACCAGAGTTGGAGATTCTGGCAGAGAATGAAGAGTTTGGCCTTGAAGCAGGGGCTGCATTCCCCTCGAGTGCTTGACTTTTTCTATCCCTTCATTTTCAGTCTGTGTACCTTTTTTTCTGAAGTGGGTCTCTTTTGGACATCATAGATATTGGTCATATTTTCTTTTCTATTCAGGTACCCTATGTCTTAAGAAATTTTTTTAAATCTTCATTCAAGGATATGTTTTTATTGATTTTAAAGAGAGAGGAAGGGAGATGGAGAGAGAGAGAGAAACATCCATATGAAAAAACAACAACAAAAAACATCAGTCAGGTGCCTCACATAAGTGCCCCAACTGAGGATCAAACTCCCATCCTGGGCATGTGCCCTGACCTGGAATCAAACCTGTGTCCCTTCAATGTAGGTGATGACACTGTAACTAACTGAGCCACACCAGCCAGGGTTACTCTATGTCTTTTAATTGGAACATTAAATAATTTACATATCAAGTTATTATTGGTAGGTACTTATTTATTGCCAATTTACTTTTTAAACCTATGTTACTTGCTCTATACATTTCTTTTTTTCTTTCTTTTTGAAGAAGGCCCTTTAGCATTTCTTACAATACTGGTTTGATGGTAATGAGCTCCTTTATTTATTTATTTATTTATTTATTTATTTATTTATTTATTTATTTTCTTTTTGTCTGGGGAACTCTTTATTTCTCCTTCAATTTTATGATAGTCTTTCTACATAAGGTAGTCTTGGTTGTAGGTCTTTGTTTCTTATCACTTGTAATATTCCATGCCAATCCCTTCTGGCTTAAAGTGTTTTTGTTGAGAAATCAGCTGATGGGAACTCCCTTGTAGGTAACAAACTGTCTTTCTCTTATTGCTTTTAAGATCCTCTCAATGTCTTTAACCTTTGCCATTTTAATTATGATTTTTTCTCATGGGCCTCTTTGTGTTCATCATGATTGGGACTCTCTGTGCTTCCTGGACTTGTGTGTTTTTTTTTTTTTTTTTTTTTATTATTCACTAGGTTAGGAAAGCTTTTAACCATTATTTCTTTAAACAGGTTTTTGATCCCTTGCTCACTCTCTTCCTCTGGTACCCCTATGATGTGGATTTTGTTATGCTTGATGTTGTCCCAGAGATCCTTTAGACTTTCCTCATTTAAAAAAAATTTCTTTCATTTCTATTGCTCTGATTGGGTGCTTAGTCTTATAGTGTCCTCTAAATCACTGATTTGATCTTCTGCTTCATCTACCTTGCTGTTGATTCCTTCTAGTGTATTCTTTATTTTAGATATTGTATTCCTCTTTTCTCACTGGTTCTTTTTTATGGTTTCTATGTCCTTTTAAATGCTTACTGTCACTTTGTTTAAGTTCTCAATGAGATCATCCATTCTTCCCCTCCAGTCTTTAAGCATCCTTATAACCATTGTTTTAAACTCTGCATCTGGTATCTTGGTTGCTTCCATTTCATTCAATTATTTTTCTGGAGACTTCTCTTATTCTTGCATTTGGAGCATATTTCTTTGTTCCTTATTTTGTCTGCTTTTTTTGTTTGTTTCTGTGTATTAGGTAGATCTGCTATGACTCTCAAAATTGTTGTAATGACTTTATAATGATGTCTTATTCGGTTAAATGACCCAAGCTTCCAGATCACCTGAGCTCGTGCTCCATGAATGTTTCTTGGGGGTATGTGAATCCTCTGCTGTAGTTGAATCTTGAATGCTATTGTCCCTTTCATGGTTAACTTAACCTTTCAGGCTGGGTGACTAAAAGGGTAAACCTTGATTTCTATGTATGAGCCACTGTGCAGATTTTTTCCCCAATGGGTTTGGTGCCTGCTACAACCCCCTTTGGGAGTCCTGCTTTTGTGGCTAGTTAGATTGAGCTCTGGTGTGATCTGAATCTCACTACTGGTTGTATTGGTTCTGGACCCACATGGGCAGGCCTCCAGTGCAGGTCAATGTGAGAAGTTGTGTGTAACTGGCTTTGGGCTACCTGTATGGTGCTACCACACTACTTATTGTTTATTATTTGTGGCTGCATCTATAGGGCTTGGGTGGGTGTGGGAGGGGTCAAGCTATGTACAAGTGTGGGCTTCCCCCAGTTCTGAGCTGAGTACAGATCAATAAAAGGTTCAAGGCTCCCTGAGGTCTGCCTCCACTTGTTGGCTACTCCACCATGCCCTGAGGTTGTCTGGGCTCCCTCCAGAGCTTTCTGAAGAAAGATTGTAGAAAAAAAAAGAAAGAAAGAAAGAAGAAAGAAAGAAAGAAAGAAAGAAAGAAAGAAAGAAAGAAAGAAAGAAAGAAAGAAAGAAAGAAAGAAAGAAAGAAGAGAAAGGAAAGAAAGAAAGAAAGAAAGAAAGAAAGAAAGAAAGAAAGAAAGAAAGAAAGAAAGAAAGAAAGAAAAGAAAGAAAGAAAGAGAAAGAAAGAAAGAAAGAAAGAAAGAAAGAAAGAAAGAAAGAAAGAAAGAGAGAGAAAGAGAGAAAGAAAGAAGAAAGAGAAAGAAAAAGAAAGAAAGAAAGAAAGAAAGAAAGAAAGAAAGAAAGAAAGAAAGAAAGAAAGAAAGAAAGAAAGAAAGAAAGAAAGAAAGAAAGAAAGAAAGAAAGAAGAAAGAAAGAGAGAGAGGACCAGGCTGGCTGTGACCCACAGACCCTTCCACAAAGTGCACACTCAGTAGTGTGGGGCCACTTGTGTCAGAAGGACAGGGCTAGTGGCTCTCTTACTGGGGTGTAGCAAGGTCAGTCACTCAGTGCGTATGGAGGGAAATTTGTCCCTACTACATAACCATACCACTTAGTCTCTGCCAGATTCTCCAATTCTGGCTTCCCCAGAGGGACAATAACAGGTTCAGGGTGGGTGCAGGGAGCTGTCCCCATTGCAAGAGCAAGTTCAACAGGGCAGAGCTACCAAGGCTCAGGAAGACAGATCAAAATAGTCTGCCATTGGGGGTAATGCCACCTCAGCTTGCAGTAGCATGGCAAGCACATCACTTCACCCCCTGCTTCACAATTGCACAACTCAGCACCCATCTGAGTCTCGGACAGGATCTTCTGAGGGAGATGCTCTCCAAAGGATCCAGCTCTAAGGAGCACTCCTTTGCCCCCAGGAAACTTAGCTTAGCAGGGCTGGGCCACTGGGACTTGGGAGGAAAGATAAAAATATTCCTCCTTTGGGGGTGGTGCTGGCTAAGCCTGCAAGAGGAAGGGCACACACTTTGCTTCTTCTTCATTCTGCAGCTGCACAACCCAGCCACATCTGAGCCATAAGAGCCATTTAGGGATACACACTCCAAATTTCCCAGCTCTGAGCAGCACTCCATTCTCCTTGTGGAACTGAGCTAGGCAGGACAAGGCCACCAGGATTTGGGAGGAAAGATCAAAACGGACTCCTGTTGAAGATGGTGCTAATTGAGCCTGCAGGAGGCATGCAAAAACTGGCCCCTTGTTCCAAAGCCACACAGCTCTATGACTGTCTGAGTGTCTGCCTAGAGGGTCTCCAGAACAAAGGTCCCTGTTGAGTGCAGCCAACAGACCTTTCTGTAGTACTTAAGCTTGGCAGGGTGGTGTTGCCAAAAGTTGGAGGTCTAGGTTAGTGTACTCCCCAGGCTGGTGTTGGAAAAATAGGAGTGCTCAGCCCTGGGAAAATGGCACCTGAGGGCAGTGTGGGATACGGACTCAGGACAGGGGCCCTAGTGACTGACCCTCCAGATCTCTCCTCAGGGCCACACCACCCAGATCTTTTCTTTATTACTCTTGTATGCCCTGAGTTACCTTCCCTCTGCTGGAGCCTTTGGACTATAGCTTTGTAGTGTAGTATGAATTCAGGGATTGTGATGCCTCCAACTTTGTGCTTTTTCTCAAGATTACCTTGATTATTTTTTTCAAATGCTTTTTTCTGCAACTATTGAGATGATTGTATGACTTTTAGCTTTCATTTTGTTTATGTGGTGTATCACATTTATTGAATTACACATAGTAAACCATCCTTGCATCCCTGAAATAAATCCCACTTGATCATGATGAATGGCCTTTTTCATGTGTTATTTGAATTGACTTGCTAGTATTTTGTTGAGGATTTTTGTATGTGTGCTCATTAGTGATATTGGACTGTAATTTTCTTTTTTTAGTAGCATCACTACCTGGTTTTGGTATCAGAGCAATGCTAGCCTTGCATAATTAGTTTGGAAACTTAGCCTCCTTTTCATTTTTTTTGGAATAATTTGAGAAGAATAGGTATTAATTTTTCTTTAAATGTTTTTTAAATCACCTGTGAAGCTGTATGATCCTGGGTTTTTGTACGTTGAGAGATTTTTTTTTATTATTGATTCCATTTCAGTTCTAGTAATTGGTCTTTTCAGATTTTCTGTCTTTTCAGATTTTCTGTTCTTTTCTGTTTCAGTCTTGGAAGATTGCATTTTTCTAGGAACTTACCTATTTCTTATAGGTTGTCTAGTATGTTGGCATATGATTGTTCAAGTACTCTCTTACAATCCTTTATATTTCTGTGTTGGTTGTCACCTGTCCTCTTTCATTTCTGATTTTATTTACTTAGGTCCTTTCTCTTTTATTCTTGATGCTCTGGCTATATTTTTATCAATTTTGTTTGTCCATTATCAAAGCTTTATCAATTTTCATAGAACAAGATCTTTGTTTCATTAAAGGTTTGTATTTTTTAGTCTCTATTTCACTTATTTCTCCTCTGATCTTTGTTATTTCCTTCCTTCTACTCACTTGGCTTTTTGGTTCTTCTTTTTCTGTTTTTTCTAAGTGTAATTTCAGATAGTTTATTTGGGATTTTTCTTTTTCTGTGTGTGTGTGGTAGGTTTGTATTGCTACAAATTTCTTTATTCAAAATGCTTTTGCTGTGTCTCATAAATGATGAGTTGTTGTGTTTCTATGTTCATTTGTCAAGACATGCTTTAATTTCCTCCATGATGTCCTTTTTAACACATTGATTGTTAATTGCATGTTGCTTTGTCTCCATATTTTTTTTCCCAGTTTTCTTCTTGTATTGATTTCTAGTTTCATACCACTGTGATCAGTGAAGATGCTTGATATGATTTTGTTGCTGGAGGATTAGTGGGTGAAATTCTTTCATTGCTAGTGAGATTGGGGTTCCTGGGGTACCACTGAAATAAGAATTTCCAGAGACCCCCACATATACTTGTGTGGAATTATATTCCTTGGTCTGCAAAGTCTTATGTCCCTTAAACCAGTCCTGTAAAATGTTCAGCTGGGAGTTCAGTAGAGCTAAAAACAGGGCTAGGGTCCAGAGTTTCCATTCCATGGTGGAGTTGAGTCTGATGTAGCATCAAGTTAGATTCAGTCCATTAGTCCATTGTGCAGGTTCCACATTGCTGTTGGCCATGTCAGTGAGTTCAGAGTGTGTGAGCCCTGCAAGCTAGGCATCAGGCACAAGCAGAAAGAAATCAAGAGGAGACTCCCTTTGTTTAGGAGTTAAGTATCTCAGATTTTGCACCCTTGAAGTGGCCACACCTATTCTGGCCACTGACTTGCTCCCATGTGTGACCGATAGGTAAGCATCTTCCCACATCACCCAGAACTTACTGGGCATGTGTCTATTGCCCAGTCTCTTCCCCCATTGGTCTGTGGAGAATAGACTTGGAGAATGTTAGCTGCAAATTCCTGGCAAAGCTGTATAAATGACATGCCTACATTATCTAATCTCTCCTTTGCTCCTTTCCTGTTAAATAATAACCAGGTTATTATAACGGCATCAATTTCACTCTTCTTAAATTTATTGAGAATTGTTTTGTGGCCTAATATTGGTCTATCCTAGAAAATATTCCATGTGTGCTTGAAATGAGTGTCTATTCTCTTTTGGGGTTGAATCATCTGTAAATATCTATTAAGTCCATCTAGACTAATGTGTCATTAAAGGCCACTGTTTCCTTGCTTATTTTCTGTCTGGATGATTAATTCATTGATGTAAGTGGAGTGTTGAAGTCCCCTACTGTTATTGTGATACTGTTGATCTCTCCCTTTATGTCTGTCAATATTTTCTTTATGTATTTAGGTGTTCCTACTCATTTGGTACATAGATGTCTACATATTATATACTCTTGTTAGCTTTATTCTTTTATCATCATGTAATGCCCTTCTTTAACTCTTGTTAGTCTTTATTTTAAAGTCCGTTTTGTCTGATATAACTGTCACTACTTTAAATTTCTTTTCATTTCCATTTTCCTGAAATATCTTTTTCTATACCTTCACTTTCGGCCTTTGTGTGTCATTCAATCTGAAGTGAGTCCCTATAGGCAGCACATGCACAGGTCTTGTTATTTATCAATTTAACCACCCTATGTCTTTTGATTGAAACATTTAGTCCTTTACATTCAAACCAATTATTGGTAAGTGTGAAATATTGCCATTTTATTAATTGTTTTATGGATGTTTTGTAGTTTTTCTTTGTTCCTTTCTTTTTCTCTTGCTGTCTTATCTTGTATATTGAGACTTTGTTTTAGTGATTTGTTTGGGTTCCCTTCTCCTTATTATTTTGTGTATCTTTTTTAGGTTTTTGGTTTATAATTACTACAACATTCACATATAAAGATATTTATAACAGTTTATGTTTAGTGGATGTTCACTTAATTCTGAACATATTCTAAAAGCACTTCATGCTTTATTCATTTTCCATGTTTATGTTTTGACATCATATATTACACCTTTTGTGTATGTTGCATCCTTTAATTTAAAATTGTAGTTTCACATGATCTTACCATTTTGTCTTTCAACTTTCATACTAACTTTGTAATTGGTTGATCTATTTCTTTTACTAAATATTTGCCTTTATTGATGAGATTTTTTTTATATATAATTTCTTGTCTTTAGTTTTGGCAATTTCTTTTGGGCCTAAAGAAGTCTCTTTAACATTTCCTGTAGTGATGGTTTGATGGTGATGAACTCTTTTAACTTTTACTTGTCTGAGAAATTATCTACCCTTCAATTCTGAATGATAATATTGCTGAGTAGAGTGTCCTTAGATGTAGGATTTCTCTTTTTATGACTTTGAATATATCGTGTCTTTCCCTTCTGCAAAGTTTCTGCTGAAAAAAACATCTGATAGACTTATAAATTTTCCCTTGTACAGAATTAGCTGCTTTTCTCTTCCTGCTTTTAAGATTCTCTCTTTATTTTTAAATTTTAGCATTTTAATTATGTTGTGTCTTAGTGTTGGCCTCTTTGGTTGCATCTTCTTTAGGATTCTGCGTGCTTCCTGGACAATAATGTTTGTTTCTTTTACAGGTAAGGGAAGTATTCAGCCATAATTTCTCTTTTCTTCTTTTTCTCTTTCCCTTCTTTTTCTGAGACCTCCATGATGTGAACACAGGTATGCTTCATATTGTCCACAATGTCCTTTAAACTGTACTCATTTTTTTCTTTTCTTCTTTTATTTATATATTTACTTATTTGCTATTCTTATTGGTTGATTTCCACTACCTTGTCCTCCAGGTCACTGATTCATTCTTCTGAAACATCTAATCTGCTGTTGATTCTTTCTAGTTTATTTTTTATTTTAGTTACTATATTTTTTAGTTCTGATTTGTCCTTTTTAATATTTTCTGTCCCTTTGTTGAAGTCCTCACTGAGTTCTTCTACTCTTCTCCCAAGTTCATTGATCATCTTTATAACCATTATTTTGAATTCATTATCTTGATTGCTTATCTCTGTTTCATTCAGTTCTTTTTCTGTGGTTTTGTCCTGTTGCTTTGTTAGTAACATAGTCCTTTGTCTCCTCATTTTGGTTATCTTTTCGTGTTTGTTTCTATGAGTTGGGCAAAAAGCAACCTCTCCTGGGATTGAAGAAATGGCCTTGTGCAAGATCTTCTTTTTTGTACACTGTATGTGCCAGGTGTCTTTGGCAGGCTGGCTGGAGCTGTAGCTGGAGCAGGCATAGTCTGTGAGGGTCCCATGGGCAAGTCATGCTGAGTCTGTCTTGGTGCACCAGTTTGAGCTAAAGCCAGAGTGTGCACAAGTTGTGGGGAGTCCCAGGGTTCAGCTACATTGGGGCGATCTTGGCAGACTGACTGGGGCATGGTTGGGGTCAGCTTAGGCCATGGGGGAGTCTCGGGGGTAGAGTTTGCTCAGAACTTGGAAGGCCATTTGAAGCTGTAACTGTAGTGGGCATAGGCCATGAGAATTCCAAAGGGCAAGCTGTGCAGAATCCTGAAGCTGTAGTTGAAGTTGATGTGAGTTTCATGAGGTCATGTGGGCAAGCAATGTTGGAACCAGGAGCTTTGGCTGGAGCAGGTGTGGGTCCCAAGGATTTCCAGGAGCAAGTTACTGAGCTGATGTGAGCCTAGAGCCTAGGATGGCCTGAGCTGACCAGCTAGAACACCTTGATCAAGTTCCTACCAGTGCAAGCAAATTGGAGACGTAACCCAACAAATAACAGTCTCTTATGCCAGTGACCCCAGTGAAAGTTTCTGAAGTTTCCTTCTTATTTGGTAGATAATCTATGGTTAGTAAATGGGTTTTATTCCTGGATTGTCTAGGTGGCCTTTAAACCACTGTTAGTTTTTGTTTGTTTGTTTGTTTGTTTTTTGGCTGTGTCCCAGGGCAGGTCTGTCTACAGGAGGTCTTTCAATATTCCCTACCTACTGAAGGTCAGTGTGTTGTTGGTGAAGTTCCTGAAATCTCATGTCTTTATATCTCCTACCTGTTTCTGTGTGGTCTCTTTCTTATTTGTTGTTCAGAAGCTCTTCAATCAGCCCTCAGTTTTTCTTCAGGTATAATTTCTCTGTCTTTAAGTGTAAATTCAAAGTCTTCATGGGAAGGGGTGAGTTCATGGTATTCCTATGCCATAATCTTAGACTCTTCAGTCTCTGTCTTCATTATCATAAAAATTCTTTTGTCAATAAAAACAAAAAATTATGTTTCCCTGGAAAGTACAAAATAAATACATAAATGGAAATTTTATAACTGTTGTTTTTTCTTCTAAACAGCCTATAAGAAAGTATGCTTAAAGTAATTATAATGAAAAATTCTGTAAGAAGTTTCAATTTAAAAACTTGGAAGGAAAATACTAAATATTTGCTGGAATTTAATATTGAAAACATTATTTTGAATCATTTACAATTTGAAAGATAAACTTTTCCTTAGCTGATGGGAGCTAATATTAGTACAAGAATGTTCAGGTTTTAGGCATGACAGTTAAGCAAAAAAGGATATCATAAAGATTTTCCAGAAAACTCAAACAACTGAGTGTTTCTCGTTGAAATGGGTTCCTCCCACAGAGTTGCAAGGAAAGCATTTTGGGGACCCACATATCAAAAAATTATTGGAATAGATATGAAAGATTGCCCCCAGTTTCCCTATGTCTCATCTCCATCCATCTTGCTGTGGAAAAAGTTCATCCTTGTCTTCATCAAGCCCAGGAGAACGACCAGAGTCCAGAAATTCTGTACCAGTGGTTCAGTCCATGCCAAAGTTCAGTCCAAATCTCTGTTCAAGGTTGCACTCAGGCTGGTGCTGCATTGCAGTACCCAGTACCCAAGCTCATGCCACACTTGGAGCATGCAGGGCTGCCAGGTCCACATTTAGGGCCTGTGCTTGGGGCCCATGTGGATTCTAGGCCTGTATGGTTGCTGTGGAGAGATAATGCACAAATGGACAGGCAAATGAACACACACATGTTACAGAAAGAGAGAGAGAGAGAGAGAGAGAGAGAGAGAGAGAGAGAGAGAGAGAGCTAGAGAGGGAGAGCTTTGTTAAGCTTTGATTATATTACCTTGGGCTTGGAAAAGATCAGGTGCTCTTTCAAACTAACAAATCATTTTCATAATTCTTTATGGACTTCTGCTGGGCCCTTGCCCCCCACTCCATTTCCTGGGCCTTCCAGGGTTGTGTCTTTTATCCAATCTGATCCTATTCCCAGGCTAGACACTTCCTTCTTATTGTCCTCATCCTGGCTTCTACTGGCCATGTGCCCAGCAGAGGAATTTCTCCTGCTGCTTTTATTACTCCCTCAGTAATCCTGGCTAATGACTGCCTTCTTTGGGATTAGGTTCCAATGGCAGAAGATGCAGTGGTTCCCTGAAGAGCTTATGAATGTTACAACTTCCTAGTGAAGCAGGCTTATTATTCAAATCTGCTCTCTATCTTGTTTAATGTCTGATTCCCTTTGCTCCTTTCATTTATCATCAATCCTAACTAGCTACCTATACTAACAAGAGCACTAGAATATAAAATAGTCTGTTTTGCTGCTGATAGTTCTGATAGAATGTGTCAGAGTAAACTGAAGAGAGTATTGGTGGGTATTGGTCAGTAGATATAAAACTAGAAGGAATTGGAATGACATAAACCAAAACAGTGGAGCCTCGATATCTCAAAAGCAAAAGTCAATGAATGAAATGGAATCACTGAAATCTTTAAAAAGTCATGATATTTAATATAAAAGAGTCTCAAATAAATTAAATTCCAGAAATGCTGTTAGAATGGTAAGTAAAATAGACAAAGAAAAAGGTATAAGGAATAAGTATAAGCACATCTACATTATTCACTTATTTGTTAAAACAGAAAATATCATCATGTCTGAGTTGAATCCAGTTATGCAATAAGAATATTCCTAAAGATAGAAATACAATTAAGTCAGAAAGGAAACAGCCCTAAAACCACAATACTAAAGCAAAATAAGGGCCAGGGGGAGGGGAGGTGAAGAAAGGTGGAGTAGAGTATAGGGGAGATAAATTGTGATGGACAGAAAAGACTTGGTGTGGTAAACACACAATACAGTGTACAGATGATGTATTATAGAATTGTACCCCTGAAACCTATATAATTTTGTTAACCAGTGTTGCACCAATAAATTCAATAAAAAAAGAAAAAAATTAAGGACAAGATTATACACTTAGCCATCTAAAACATCATTACAAATATAAAATTGGAGAGATGGATTACAAATACATTGCCAAAATATACACTAAAATAAAACAAGAGACTGCTTGTTTTTTTCATTCATTTAACCCATACATCCAAATCAATCTCTTCTTCTTTTCCTTAATTCATCTATTTATTCAATAAATATTTATTAATTGCCTCTTCTGTTGCATTGATATTGAAGACAATAAGACACAGTCCTTTCCCTGGAGGTATGTATGGAACTGTTGTAAGGATAAAATGAAATAATGAGTATGAAAATGGCTTTCAAAAGCAAACATACTTTACATATGTCAAGCATTTTTATTGCAAACTGGCAGTATGTGTAATGATTATTTCATAAACTTGGATAGTGTATACAAACAATTCATTTGAATGAACGAGGACTCATGGCCACATTTTTTCTTAATCTTAAGGTAATTCTGGGAAATATATGTGGAAGGAAAAGTGGTTAACAGGATTTTATGTATAATTGCAATAACACATTATAGTTATATAGGTTATATCGAACTTTTTGCTCCAAAACAGTTTTATATCCATCATGGTTTTATGTTATAAAAATCAAATGAGGTTATGGATGTGAAATATATTTTGTAAATTCCAATGGTCAAACATATGTGAAGGGTAGGATTATTTACTTATTCTAAGAATGGGGAATTTATTTTCCCCAGAGGACAGGTGACTCCTTAATAACCCCTGTGAAATCTACTCCAGTTCCCAGCCTAAGCTTGATCCCTATTCTATTTTAACACTGACACACCACTCTACCTATCTTTTTGACTGATTAAGAGAAACAAGTTTTAGTAGTAAATTAATGGTTCAAACAATAAGTGACAGTGTGATCTTGACCTACGTCTCAGTTTCCCCTATCTAAAAAATGATCATTTAAAAAGTTTTTTTTTTCCCCTGCTGAAATATACTGTTACTGTAAGTGCAAATAAGAATTTGTTGTTTCTCTTCTTATCTATAACATGGATGAATAGGATATGGACAATGTTTTAGTGACCAAACTCACCAACATATTTTAATTTACCCTTTAATGTGCCTCAGTTGTCTTTTCTGAATAGTCAGAGCTATGTAGACATTTGGTGCAGATGGAATTGCTGGTGACAAAAATAAATGGGAATAGGGTTTTTCAAAAAGATATATTATAGATGTCAATAGTAATGACCCCATACTAAATTCTTAATGTCTATTCACTTGCATTGAATTGTTTCCTTGGTTGTAGTGATATTACAATTGCATTGCATTTGATACAGTGACAAAAACTGTAAATAATATCTACTCTATCAGAATAAAACAGATTGGATGAAGCTAGAAATAAATTATTTTCTCTCACTGCAGTTCTCAGTGATCCTAAACATATGTATGTAAATGATAATAAGATCAGCTATATTCCACATTAATTTGTTTATTAAAATTGATGCATTGTACCACAAAAAAAAGAGCATTATTTTGTAATATTAGTTAAACTAGTTTTAGCTAACTAAACTCAACACCAAAAACATTACAGAGGAAGAATCTTTGGATAATTTTGTTCTCTATATAATTCCCTTGAATTCTAAAAACCTGTTGCAAGCTTTTGCTCTTATCTTTGTTCTGTCATCCAGAGCCAAATTCTTCATTGTTTCATTTTTGCATGTGCATTCAGAGGGCATTGCTTATTACTCTTGTTTAGAAGTTATCTTTCCAAACAACTTTGGAAGTCAAAATTCATTGTACTTTACTAGCCCCTGAGCACTGGAAATATGTGGTGACTGGAAATTTAGAAACCATAAATGTCCAAGTGTTGTACCAGAAAAGAAGACTGTGAAAGCTCCACTGTTGAACTTTTTCTATCTTGAATTGATTTCATTGATGTATACTTATAGCTGGTTTTGAACTTTTGCAGCTGAATGCTCAAAAGAGCAAATTAGACTCAGGTTCATTATACATCAAGACCTGCTCATTAAGATGTTGAACTTAAAAGGATAAGTAACATCACTGTAAATATAAATTTTGGGGGTATCCAGTGTTTATCTTTTCTGGCTTACAAATGACTTATTGCACAAATTACAAATCAGTTACCCTTCTGCATTTTGGTTTGTCCTATTTGAAAACAAGGAAATACGACATTTCCAATTCATAAGGAAATTATAGGTATTTCAAGCTGATTTGTGCTCACTGGACAATCTGGACACATCATCTACTCCTCTCCCATTAGTATTCACTTAAAAGAAGTCTTGTCTATACATTAATGTAGCATATGCTAATATTAAATAATTCGATTCTTAGAACCAAGTTGAATAGACAAAGGTCATTGTGGGCATTTTCCCATTTATTATCTTTTTAAAAATATTTGGGGAAAAACCATATGTAACATATAAGTAAAAATTAAAGTATAATAACATAAATGTCAGTGAAACTACCATGCTTCTCAAAAACTAAAACATTATCAAAAAATTTGCATCCTTTTTCCTGCTCTTCTACCACCTCATAAAAGGTAAGCACTCACCAAATTTTTGTTTTGCTTCTCATTGCTTTTTTACATTACTTGCCTTAAGGGAAATATTTATTTAAAGAAACAACTTACAGAAACATCGAATGCCAAAGCTAGAATATACCTTTGAGATCATGCAGCTCAACTCATTTACATAAGGGAAACTGAAACTCACAGAAGACAGAATAAGGATGTCTAGCCTTTTAGTACACATATAATAATCATTTGGAAGATTGGAAAAATGCTATTATTCTCTGAATTTACTATTCATTTATTGATAACTTCAGTCATAATAACTGATACTGAAACACTGAAAAATAAAGCTTGGTGCTATACTTCTCAAATTAAGGATGTTTGTAATTTAAAAATACAAAAAAAAAAAAAAAAGAAAAGAAATTAAGGCACTTTTACATGGAATGGTAAAGACTTGGATTAATGAAGGCTAAGCAAGAAGCCAAAACCCTTAAATCGCACTACTCTGGAGATGTCATCTTTTTTATTTCTTTAAAAATGTTAGGATGTCAAATTGCTATTTTTCCCCCAATACTTTCTTTCCAAAACAAAACAATACTTTTTTCTCCTTTTAAAAAATACAAAAATTATATAAGAGCATAATTACAGAAAAGTTGCTTATAGATCAAAATTGTATGTATTGTATATTAGTCTCTGAATTATATTATAAACCTAGAGTATCCACCCCACTGAAAAATAGCAGACTTTAAAATGCGGAGTAAATTCTTTAAAAAAAAAAAAAAAATCTCAATGAAAAATTATTTCTGATGAAAATCTTAATCTGCCATGATTTTTAAATAATTATAGTGTTGCACATATTAAACTAGTATGTGGAACTAGTGAACTAATGTGATAAGTTCAAATCTGTGTGTGTATTTTCAAACCAGCTAAGCAGAGTATTAATTTCCAAAGCAGTCCCCAGAAATTTACCATATTAATGCTTTGCTATCACAGTCATCTCCTTATATAATTGATAAGACTTCTGTCTGATAGCTTTTCATTCTTACACACTATAATTTGGGTACTTGATCTGTTTAATGGGAAATTAAGGTAAAATGGTACTAATTTACTGAAAGAATAACTTGTGCTAAAGTTTTCCAAAGTCTTAAAAAGACACTGGTGCTTTGTAAACACATCATAATGTGTTTCTTCTTTTTTTTAATGTTCACAATATTACAGGTGTCCATTTACTCCCCAGTGACCCATTCCACACTGCTCCACCCTCCCCAGTCCCTCTTCCCACAATTGTCCATGTCCTTGGGTTGTGCATATATGCATATAAGTTCTTTGGTTAATCTCTCCCCTTCATACCCGCCCTCCTTGATCCCTCTGAGATACATCAGTCTGATCCATGCTTCCATGTCATTGAATCATTAGTTTATTAACTTCTTTAGATTCCACATATAAGTGAGATCATGTGATATTTGTCTTTCTCTGCCTGGCTTATTTCACTTAGCATAATTTTCTCCACGTCCATACATTCTGTCCCAAAGGGTACAAGATCCTTCTTCTTGACAGCTGTGTAGTATCCCATGGTGTAAATGTCCCACAGCTTTTTGATCCACTCATCTACTGATGGGCATTTGGGCTGTTTCCAGACCTTAGCTATTGTAAATTTCGCTGCTATGAACATAGGGGTGCAAATATTCTTTCTGATTAGTGTTTCATGATTCTTAGGATATATTCCTACAAGTAGTATCACTGGGTCAAAAGGCAGCTTAATTTTTAATTTTTTGAGGAACCTCCATAAAGTTTTCCCTAGTGGCTGCACCAGTCTGCATTCCCACCAGCAGTGTACTAGGGTCCCCCTTTCTCCACATCCTCGCCAGAACATGTCATTTGTTGATTTGTTGATGGTAGCAATTCTTACAGGTGTGAAGTGATACCTCATTGTGGTTTTAATTTGCATCTCTCTGATGATTAGGGACATTGAGCATTTTCTCATGTATCCCTTGGCCATCTGTATGTCCTCTTTGGAGAAGTGTCTATTCAGGTCCTTTGCCCATTTCTTAATTGGGTTATTTGTCTTCCTCTTGCTGAGTAGTATGAGTTCTTTGTATACTTTGGAAATTAGCCCCTTATCAGATACATCCTTGGCAAACGTTTTCTCAGACCATGGGGTTCCTTTGTATTTTGAGGTTGTTTTCTTTGGCTGTGCAGAAGCTTTTTAGGTTGATGTAGTCCCATACGTTTATTTTTTCTTTTGTTTCTCTTGCCCTAGGAGATGTATCAGTGAAAATTCCACTACATGGGATGTCTGTGACTTTACTGCCTATGTTTTCTTCTAGGATTTTTATGGTTTTATGACTTACATTTAAGTCTTTTATCCATTTTGAGTTTATTTTTGTGTATGGTGAAACTTGGTGGTCTAGTTTCATTTTTTTGCATGTACCTGACCAATTTTCCCAGCACCATTTATTGAAGAGGCTGTCTTTTCTCCATTGTACGCTCTTTTTTTATATATATATATCTTTACTGATTTCAGGGAGAGGAAGAGAGAGGGAGAGAGAGAGATAAGAACATCAATGATGAGAGAGTCACTGATTGGCTTCCTCTTGCATGTCCCCCTCTGGGGACCGAGCCTGCAACCCTGGCATATGCCCTGATCAGGAACTGAACCACGATCTCCTGGATCCTATGTCGATGCTCAATCACGGAGCCACACCTGGCTGGGCTCATTGTATGTTCTTGATACTTTTGTCAAACATTAACTGACCATATGGCTCGAGTCTATTTCTGGGGTTTCTGTTCTGTTCCATTGGTCTATATGTCTGGTGTTGTACCAATACCAGGCTGTTTTGATTACAATGGCTTTGTAGTACTGTTTCGTATCCGGTAAAGTGATTCCCCCCCCATTCTGTTCTTTTTTCTCAAGATGTCTGCAGCTATTTGGCATCTTTTTTGGTTCTGTATAAATTTTTGAAATGATTGTTCTAGATCTGTGAAATATACTGTTGGTATTTTAATAGGAATTGCATTTAATCTACAAGTTGTTTTGGCTAGTATGGACATTTTAATGATATTAATTATTCTAACCCACGAGCATGTTATATTCTTCCACTTTTTTGTATCTTCCTCTATTTCTTTTTTCAGTGTCCTACAGTTTTCTGAGCACAGGTCTTTTACATTCTTGGTTAAGTTTATTCCTAGCTATCTTATTTTTTTAGTTGCAATGGTAAATGGTATTGTTTTTTTAGTTTCTGTCTCTGAAAGTTCATTGTTGGTGTATAAGAATACCATTGATTTCCAGATATTGATTTTTATCCAGCTACCTTACCAAATTCATTTATCAAATCTAGTAGTACTGTGATAGTCTTTAGGTTTTTCTATGTACAATATCATGTTATCTTCAAATAATGACAGTTTTGTTTCCTCCTTTCCAATTTGGATACCTTTTATGTTTTCTTCCTGTCTGATGGTTGTGGCAAGGACTTCCAGTACTATGTTGTATAAGAGTGGTGAAAGTGGACATCCTTGTCTTGTTCCTGTTTTTAATGGAAATGGTTTTAGTTTTTGCCCATTGAGTATGATGTTGGCTGTAGGTGTGTCATATATGGCCTTTATTATGTTGAGGTATGATCCCTCTATTCACACATTGCTGAAAGTTTTTATCAGAAATGGGTGTTGGATTTTGTTGAGTGCTTCTTCTGCATCTATTGATATGATCATATGATTTTTGCCCTTCATTTTGTTTATGTGATGTATCACTTCTCTTGGTTTGCAGATGTTGTACCAGACTTGCTACTCCTGAATAAATCCCACTTGGTCGTGGTGTATGATCTTTTTAATGTATTGCTGAATCCGGTTTGCTAGTATTTCGTTGAGGATTTTAGCATCTATGTTCATCAAGGATATTGGCTTGTAGTTTTCTTTCTTTGTAGTGTCTTTATCTGGTTTTAGGATTAAGATTATGCTGGCCTCATAAAAAGAGTTTGAGAGTTTTCCTTCCTCTCGAATTTTCTGGAATAGTTTGACGAGAATAGGTATTAACTCTTCTTTGAATGTTTGGTAAAACTCACATGTAAATCCATCTGGTACCGGACTTTTGTTTGCTGGGAGTTTTTTGATTACTGCTTCAATTACATTAGTTGTTATCAGTCTATTCAGGTTTTCTGCCTCTTCTTGATTCAGCTTTGAAAGGTTGTATGCTTCTAGGAATTTGTTCATTTCACCCACATTGTCCAGTTTGTTGGCATATAGTTGCTCATATAATTTTCTTACGATCCTTTGTATTTCTGTTGGGTCAGTTGTTATATCACCTCTTTCATTTCTGATTTTATTTATTTGGGTCCCCTTTTTTTTTTGTTTCTTAGTGAGTCTGGATAAAGGTTCATCAGTCTTATTTATCTTTTCAAAGAACTAGTTCTTGTTTTTTTTAATTTTTTTGTATTGTTTTTTTATTCTTCATGTCATTAATTTCTGCTCTGATCATTATTATTTCCTTCCTTTTACTTCCTTGGGGCTTTTCTTGCTGTTCTTGTTCTAGTGTTTTTAGTTGTGTTAGATGGTTCATCAGAGCTTTTTCTTATTTTTTGAGATAGGCCTGTAATACTATGAACTTTCCTATCAGGACTACTTTCGCTGTGACCCATAGATTTTTGGTTTTCTGTTCATTTTTGTTTTTTTCTATCAAGCATTGATTTCTTCCTTGATCTCATTGGTAACCCATTCATTGTTTAATAACATGCTATGTGTTTGTAATTGTTTATTAACTAAAGCTATTTAAATGGAGCATCTTGCCCCTCCTACTGAGGAAATTAAAGGAATTCTGAATCAATCCTTTTGTAAATCGAAGACTCGGTATTTAATTTATTTGTTCTTAAATTCATAGTTTTGCCCACAGTTCAATCTTACTAATTTGTATTGATGGAGAGTTAGCAAGTGTGAAATATAGACTGGCAATGACTAATATAACTTTCTGTGATGATGGAAATGTTTTTCCATGCTGTCCAGTATGATAGCCTCTAGCTACATGCGACTACATATCACTTGAAAGGTGACTATTATACTTGAGGAATTTAATTTTTAATTTTATTTATTTAAATAATTTATATAGCAACATGTTTCTAACTGGTAGCAACTGGCTGCCATTGGACAATTTACAGAAAAATCAATAAAAGTTTAATTTGGTGATTTTTAAGAAATAAGGGTGCCACCTTAAGGAATCATCCTACTGAACCTGTTTGCTTGAGTTTGTAATTAGTATACTGTTTGTTTTGAAATAACTAATTTTAGCCTAGTTTCTTTTGTGAGTGAAAAAAAATAAAAAAGTGTTTATCTTATTGGAAAAACATCTATTATTTCACACTTTATTAGTGCAGTTATATTTTCTAAATTTATTAGTGTGAATTTACTGTTTTCTCATAAGGAGTAACAATAGAGATGCACACAATGCCATGATTTTCATTAAACACAAGGCATAATCATAGTAATTTTGGTGACAAATAGAGAAAAGCTGTCAATAGAAAACCTGGACCTCAAAATATTTAGTTCCTGTGATAGCATCCTTAACTAAATACTCAGCATAACCATTTCTGTGGTTAAAAAAAGGGATTTGAGAATTAAGTTAATTAGTGCCTAAGCGTTTTAGTGGTTAATGTTTTACTGAGTTGCCATTTTCATTTAGAAAGCATAGTAATAACGACAATAAGGACCTTCTATAAAATACTGGTTTTGCCAATCTCTAAAGATTCCTTACAGCTTGTTTGTAAAGCCAGCCCTGCCTTTTTATGCAAAATTATCAAAAAGAAGGCAATTTGCTGTTTTCCTAAAATTAAAAGAAAAGCTTCTTTTCATCTATTCTGAAGAGCTTGCTTGGCTTCTAAACATGCAAAACTGAAAGCACGGCCAAACTGTTCTAACACTGGGCCATAATTAAGATAAAATAGTATTTGGATTCTCAGTGTACTCAGGTTGTAAATAGTCGCCCTATATTAAGTGAAAACATGGAAATGGTGTGTGTGTGGGGGGGGGGTAGGAGTGGGGCTATTCTTGATTATTCCAGGTGTAGTAGTGTAATCTCATGACATTAGGAGACCATGTTAAAGCAACTTTACCAAACAACTAACTCAGTTATCAGGAGTAAAAAGTGAATTCTCAAGTTTTCTAAAGTACAAGAGCTTTGGGAAGTGTATGTTTGTCATTATAGTTAAATTTGCACATACCTCACTGAAGAAAAGGCCAGGGGAACTAGGCCGAGAACACAGCTGTACAGGCGGCTCAACTAATTGCCTCTCCATCCTCAACCTCATTTATCTTCATTTCTTCCCAATTATATCAAATTATCAATAGTCTCTGTTCCATCAGAGTCTTAATCCCCTTTATTCAAGCAGCATTAGATAGTGGCAGATGAATTCTTGGAGGGAGTCAGGGTAAACAGCCATGAAATGCCACCTCTGGCAGATGGCATTGCTTATAAGAAATGTGACAAAACATTTGGAATTTGTAACTGAACATTGATATGAGGATGCAAGCTGTTAATATTTTTAAAAAGATAATCAAGGTAGTACATGGTAAAAATGAAAACCGTATTTTAAAGAAAATATACAAAGGTGCAGGTGTTCACATACCAAAAGATTGATATGTTTTCAGATGGTATATTCCCACTGAGCACTGTAACCTTGAAATCCTTTTAGGCCATGATATTTTATGATAATAAATGGCCTATTTTCATTTGAAGCAAAGTACACACATTCTGTATTCAAAGGCAAAATATCATTTGTTTTTCTTTCCAATCAAATAACAGACTATACAATATTTATTGTGTTTACTGCTAAATTGAAAACATGCTTCAAAATTGGAAAACAAATTGAACATCAAAAAGAAAATACATTAGTGAGAAAACAATATTTGGAAGTATTTAAAATTTTTATTTGGTAAAAGTAATAAGAATTTTTTGATATTATTTACAAAATATCAGTAATAGAAATCTAAGTAACTTATTTTCATTTGATCAACAAACTTGTTGATTTGGGGAAATAATTGCATAACAAGTATGTTTTTATGAATTTAACTTTCAGAAGCATATGATCTACAGACAGTTTTACATAGATGTAATGGGCAAAATAAATAAATAAGTAAATAAGAGTAGCTTTTGAAATGAAACATAAAATAACAAAATAGGCCATTTTAGTGTATTTTATTATCTGGTCAAAGATAATTTTACAAGAGTTAGTGGATTTATCTTTGACCTTTCCTACAATAGAGCCCTGCTTAAGGAGTAGGTGTCTCTTTCATCTTTGTTATCTACATACTAAATGCTGAATTCAATTGAATGACTGCAAGTTACACACCTTTGGTCAGTGACAGAGAAGGGAAAAAGTGGACAAAAATATGGAGCTGTCTGCTCCCTCCGCATCCCAGGTTCCAGATTTCCACATCCTTTTTCTCTTCTTAGGATACTCCTGGGCAACTATGTCTTATATCATTCTTCCTCTTCTACACAGTCTTAGCTAAATTATGCCCCAGAAATCTTCCTTCTCATCTCAGTTTCTACAATAATTTAGATTTTTCATACTTTAGAAAATATGTCTGAACTATCTAGACTGCATGAAATAAGTTTATATAAATTGAATTGTTGATTGAATGTGGAAAAATAATCTCTAGTCTCCTTTTCAAACTTGCTCTTAAGGCTCCTTAATTTGCACCCCACTTTCCAAGGCCACTTTGTATTGTGTGGTGCTAGGTTGGGAGAGTTTAGGAAATTTGTGTATATGCATAAGGATGAGTTGTTCCCCATACAGATATATTAAGGGTCATCTCACTTTTTATTTAGAGTTTTGGTCTCTGCTCTTTTCTATTCTACAACATGGGAAAATCATACGTTACTTTTATTGACAACTCAATGCCAAAGAAATTGTAAACAAATTAAAACATTTAAGATATCTATAGTTTTATAATGTCAATAATTTTGAAGTTAACATTATTTTATAAAACTTCAAAAGACTAGTTTTAAAAATTTAAATACAGACTTTGCTTTTAGTGCCAGGCATAGGTGATGTTTCGTTTTTTGCCCCACCCCCCAAAATGTTTTTGTCATGGCAGATTTTCAGCCTTGAAAACAAAAGTGTAAATTGACCAAAAGCACCAGACATTCTTTGGCTATAAAGTCTGCTACCTTTGCTGCACTACCAGCTTTAATAAGATGAGCCTGTGTGGTGTGTCGGTGCATATTTAACCTTTCACCTTTACGTGAATGAGTCTGAGCTTAATGGTGGTTATATGTTTGGATTTAGTAATCTGTAGACATAAATAAAGAATCTCATACTAAATTATATTGTACAACTTAATCAGGGCTTGTATATCAAAAAATATCTAGTCTATTCATAATTTGCGACATCAAAAAATACATATTTTAGCAAAATAAACTCGTTTGCTTAAATTATACTCCCTTTTTTTGAGCATATAATACAAAATATGAAGATTCAATTCAAATAATTTAATTATGATAAAATATTTAATTTAAGTTTAAAAATCCCAGACATATTAACTTTTATTATTTTTATTTTCAGGTCAATTTTGCTCTTCCAAATCTTGCTCAACTTTGAAAATGAATATTGAACCATAACTGAAAGATTCTAAAACTTTTCTAACTATTGCACTGCTCCTGAGAAACTAAAACTTGTTAAAAAGAACTTAGCCATTAGTGCAGAATATAGCATGATATTTTTGAAATATCTGGTTGTTATATATGTGTGTATATTTATTTAAAAATTTCAGCTAAACTATTAATGTGTTGAGTAGTTTTATGCAATGTTTTATTTCCTTTTTTGAAAAATGCATTCAAAGGAAAGATTTGTAATCAGAACTAATTAGCAGATTTTTTGTTTTGTTTTGTTACTATCTTTCTGTGGTGCATTCAATGGCCATTTGGAAAGCAAATTAGTAGTGCTTCTTGATCACTTGAAAAGTTAGTGTACATCTTAACTACACTTAACAATACTTTGTTTAAAAAATGTAGTGGCTTTTTCAACCAGTAAATTTATTTTAATTATTTATCCATAATGGCTATTTTCCCTTGGTTTTAAAAGTGAACATTTCTTTATCTAAGACTCAGTAATAGAGTTGAGGCCATGTGTTTCACATTCAGAAATCTCTATGCATATATATGATTTCATTCTGCCATGCTTGCTATGGTTTGCTTGAATTTATTTATTTATGTTATGATAAACATATAAAATCAAAAAATGTAGCTACTAAAAGGATGTGTTCCCTTCTTTTTTCATGAAAACAAAAGATTTTTTATTTTTAATGCCTGTCTAATGTACTACTTGAAAAATTATTCCAGCTGGTTAAATAGAGGTTAGGAATTGAGGTATAAAAAAACTATATAGGAAGTTCTCTTTAGTTATGGCATTTTCCTTGTATTTTGAATTAGGTATATTTTTATTACCATAAACCCATCACTTTTAGCATCTTTTTTTCTGAAGATTAAACAAGTGTTGACAATCATACTCCATGCAATAATTCTGCCTTTTCCACTCAAATTATTATTTTCAATTGTGGCATTAGGCCTTATATGTTCTGTCCTCTTTTCAGTGATAGACTTTCAGTATAGGAAATTCTTTTTCCACTCTTTTTCTCTTTAGATATCAACGTGGCCTTTTTCCTCCTTTGCATTGCAGCCTCACCCTCATTTTCAAAAGAGAAAACACTACCCATGCTTAGCCTCTATGACTTACATTTTTTAAAAGACTTGCTTTTAAAAGAGAAACCTAAATACAAAAGTGGCTTTCCTGTCTAACTGCAATTGAAAGACTTTCTTTGAAGGCTTTCCCACTTCATTACTCACAGGTCTGCTCATTACAGATCTTGGACTAGATTAGCAAGTCTGGGAAATGACTACTTTCTCAGTTATTTTCATGAAGTACCACATTCTGTTTCTCAGAGTCAAAACTGTACACACTCACAATCAAAACTTCAGTTAAAAGTATTTATACCAAAAAAAAGGCTATATAACAAAAGACAAAGTTGGACCCAGCAATTCCACTTCTGTGTATTTATCCAAAGAAATCCAAAACACTAATAGAAAAAAGACTTATGCACCCCTATGTTCAATGCAGCAATATTTACAATAGCTAAGACATAGAAGGAACCCAAGTGTCCATTGATAGACGAATGGATAAAAGAGATGTGGTGTATATAGGATGGACTATTACTCAGCCATAAAAGGAATGAAATCTTGCCATTTGCAACACCATGGATGGACCTAGAGGGTATTATGTTAAGGGATATAAGTCAGATGGAGAAAGACAAATACCATGTGATTTCACTTATACGTGTAATCTAAAAAGTAAAATAAACAAAGAAACAAAAGAGAAACAACCTCAGAGATACAAAGAACATCTTGATGGTTGCCATATGGGAAGGAGGTTGGAGAATGGGTGAAAAAAGGGAAGGTATTAAGCTGTGCAAACTGCTAGTTATAAAAACACTCATAGAGTATAAAATACAGCCTAACAAATTTAGTCATTAATGTAATAACTGTGTACAGTGCCAGATGGGGACTAGTCTTATCAGGGTGATCACTTTGCAAGTTATATTAATATCTAAACATTGGAGTTACCTCACAAAAATAAAAATGGAATTGCCTTATGACCCAGCAATCCCACTTCTGGGGATTTATCTGCAGAAACCTGACACACTAATTTGAAAAAATATACACACTCCTATGTTCATTGCAACATTTTTTACAATAGTCAAGATTTGGAAGCACCCCAAGTGTCCATCAGTAGGTGAATGGATAAGATAGCTATGGTACATTTACACAATGCAATATTACTTGACCATAAAAAAGAAATAAATTTTATCTTTTGCAACAGCATGGATGGACCTGGAGAACACTATGCTAATTGAAATAAGCCAGTCAAAGAAAGACAAGTACCAAATGATTTAATTCATAGGTGAAATCTAATGAAAAAAATCAAATATAAAGTAAAATAGAAACAGATTCATAGATAGAGAGAAGGCTGACATCTCTGTGCTGGTGGTGGTGGTGGTGGAGTTAGGAGGTGTGAAGGGATTGAGCAAAAAAGGATAAAAAAAGGGAGACCTCATGGAGATGGAGAGCTGTGTGGTGATGATGAGGTTGTGTGGGTTGAAGGGCGATAAATGGAGATAGAACAAAATAAAATGACATACATTTATAAAAAATAAGTAAAAGCCCGTCTGGGCATGGCTCAGTTGTTCAGCAGTGACCTATGATCCAGGAGATCGTGGTTCAATTCCTGGTCAGAGCACATGCTCAGGTTGCAGGCTCAATCCTCAGTCGGGGGGGCGTGCAGGAGGCAGTCAATCAATGACTCTCTCTCATCATTGATGTTTCTATCTCTCTCTCTCCCTCTCCCTTCCTCTCTCTGAAATCAATAAAGATATATTTTTTAAAAAGTAAAAAAATAAAATAAGTGTCTAATCACTATGTTGTACACTTGAAACTAATATGATTTTGTATGTAAATTCTAATTAAAAATAAAAAAATATTTTAAAAGTATTTATATCAAATGCCTTCTATAAGCAAGAGTTGATGACAGTGATTTAGTGTGTGAACTCTGGAGCTTGTTTTGGTTTAATTCTGTACTGGCTGTGTGAACTTGAGTAAATTATTTAATCATTTTGAGCCTATGTTTTCTCTATGAAATATGACTTAGTATACTGTCTACCATATAGGATTGTTATAACGACTAGATGAATAGTTTCTGGCACATATCAAGAGTTCAAGGTGATTTGAACATTTTTTCTGGCATGAAGTAAGTATTCAATCAATGTGATTCCCATAGATGCTAAACTTGTATATTGTAATTTTTCTTAGTGGCCCATAACTGTTAATTGTAGTTTTAATTACTCAACATAGTGATACTGTAAATAGTAACTCACAAGTCTTCCCATAATAGAACTGAAAGATTATTTCCATTTATCCATAGGTACTAAGAGCCCAGACCTACTAAATGTTTCTTGTTAAATTTATAATTGCTTTGTATTGTTATTGTTAATTTGATTTTATAATTACTCATTTCCCTTCTTCTACTTCATTTCCTCCTTCTTATTCCTTTTCATTTTTTAAAAGCTGTGTTCCTCTACACTCTCTTTTGTCAATCTAAAATAGATTTTGGTATATTCACTCCACTGTCTCAACAAAATATATGTTTCTTTCCCTTTACATTGTTATCCTAAGCTCTGTATTATATTTCAATTTATTATAGTTTTCACAGGTTTATAGCTTTCTGTGAATTTCAGTCTGTAGCTAGAAGCCTTAAAAGTGCAATGTTGTTTCTCTAGGGTAGATTTTGTCTCTGAGTAAAATGATTGTTTCCTGTTGAAATTCTCTTTTTCTCTGTGTTTTGCACTTTCACGTTGTCTTTCTGCTTCTTTTTTCTCCTATCTTTTATTATATTTTACATTCTTTTTTATTTTATTTTAGAGGACATTTATTAAGGCTGGAGACAATGAAACAAGAAAGGGCTGGGGAACTGAGCCTAGGCTTCTGCTTTGGTTCAATAAGAAGTCTGAGAAAAGAGGAACTTGGGAACAGGCTCAGGGGGTTTGCCCAGGATGAACTCCCACTTCCCACTGTTGCCCTGGTTGCAAGCCTCTTGGGGTCCCTTAGAGTTTAGAAAATGCCTAGGGGGTGGAGGAGAGAGGAAGAGAGAAGGGAAAGGTGCAGGTGTGCTCCCTGGAGGGAGAGTATGCCCTGGGACCTTTGTTTTTAGGAACTTTAAAAGCTAGGCATTTAGCCCAGCCGGCATGGCTCAGTGGTTGAACACTGACCCAGGAGATCAAGGTTCGATTCCAGGTCAGGGCACATGCCCAGGTTGCAGGCTTGATCCCCAGTAGCAGGCATGCAAGAAGCAGTCACTCAGTGACTCTCTTATAAATGATGTTTCTATCTCTCTCCCTCTCCCTTCTTCTCTCTGAAATCAATGACATATTTAAAAATAATAAGGAAAAAATTAAATCTAGGCATTTAGGGGAGACATTGGGGAAAGATCTCCATAGAATATTCATCATCTTTATGCTGATGTACCAAAATTAGTTTTATTCCCTTAACTTCATCTGCTCTTGGATGTGGTTGGCAAATAACAATAGTTTGATTTCTGCTATCCGTCTCCCTAAGTAGGATGATTTAAACTATTTACCCTCTGGTTGGGGAGGAGAAGTACAAACTATTTAATCTTAAATGTCCTTTGTTTAGGGAAAGTGGGATTTACTAGATGGCTATAGACTGCTTGACATCTAGATTTCCTAGATGGCTGCAAACTGCTGTTTAACAATCTGTCTCAGTTTCCCTATTCCACTTGTCCTGGTTAGGAGCTTGTCTCATTCCACCCTCAGAGACTTCCATCCCTGAAATCTTTTAGGGGCAATGAGAAAGGACAGTCTGTCACCAGCGACTGCTTCCTACTGACAAGGGCGGTGGTCCCTGCTTATATAGGGCATTGATTTCTTTCCCTATCTGATCTAAGGAATAAGATCAGAAACTGGAACAGAGGCTGTTAGCTGATTTTTCTAAAGTAGGGATAGTCTGGAATCCTTGAAGCATAATCATCTTGATATAGAATTATTGTATCATTCCAGAAGTGAAGTTGGTAGATTACTTCATATTTCATTGACTAAATTATGTAGTACTGAAAATAAGTCAGTTCAGTTAAATTGTTGAGTCTCACTTCAGGAGGTGGTGATGCAGATGGTTTCCAAGATGAGACTTATATTGTGTAAATAAACAATCAGGTAATTAATAAGGTCCTAGGCATATACCCTATGAAAACAGAAAGGAGAACACAGAGGTTAATCAACACAGCAAATCATAAACCAGCCTGCAAGCCTGTCAGCTGAGGAGACTTCTAGATTTAAGGCTTTTGATGGAATGAAATTAATCAGTGACAATTTGATAGATCCTTCTTGTCTGCAGTTTGAACATTTCTGGGGATGTCTTCAGGTGCTGAGGTAAATTTTGTATGGCATACACAGACACAGCCTTAGGGAAAAAAAGATAGTTCCCAATAATTCCTAGCCCAAAGATGGGGTTAAAAAAATGAAACATTAGCTTGGAGGATTGAAGACAACTAGAAGAATTCAGGAGCCAGTTCACTTCACAGGTAAGAACAATACTTTAACTTTGAAGACAATTGACTGAACTACAGTTCAATATCCACAACTGGGCATTGTGGTTTTCATTAAAACACAGTTTTTCTCCCTAAAATTATCATCATTTTCATTAAAGAGAGTTTATTATGTCCAGTTTTAATTTGGCCTGATTATTGGCATAAATACAACAAGAATAACAATTGATCATATAGGCTCTTTCAAATCTGCTTTGCTGGACTTTCACTCACAAGCAATCTTCAGATTGCACTTTAGTCAGCCACTCAGGGCACAGAAGCCAAGCCACACAGTTGCCATCAGGTTTTGCTTGCAATACCTATAGGTTGGGTGAATTCCTCAAGTTCTTGAAGTCCCCCAAAAGTCTTGAGGTTCTTTTTTTGCAGGTTCCAAGGAAAGTAACCTTTGCTCTTTACCTGGAAAAACTGCCATGAACCATGAGTTTTCCAAGGGGCTTTTCAGGCTTCAAAGTCAATCTTCATTTCTTAAAGCTTTCTGGTGACATTCAGACTCTAGGCATGTCTCTCTTGATCATGACATTCCAGTCAAAGACTTTGTAAATAAAATCACAATTGGAAACTAGTTTTATGTGTCCTGTTATAAAGGAAGCAGATTCTTATTGGATTTATGCAAACAATCATATTGTCATGTGCCTAATTTTAAAGCAATTAGGTAGGGAGAAAACTATAAATGCTTCAATATTGCTTATAAGGGTCTAACTTACCAAATTGTTTTACTGAAAAAACAACTTTCCTTATATCTGGAAAACAATTTTTAAAAAAAAATCAGCAATATTTTGAACAAAGTCATAAGAATAATAATTATCAGCTCATTCAGTCTCATATAACCAATTTTTGTTTGTCCTGATTATTCACAAGTATTTCCATGAATCCAGTTATTCTTTAGAGTTCTATAAATCATTATCTACTTTGAAGAGATGACCTGCTTAGAAGCCTGTAATTTAGACTAAGTCAGAGTCTTTTTCATGAACCTTTCCAAAGATATAACATATTTGCAAATACATCAGAGTAAAACAATGACTGTCTATTAATGGCAAAACTTAAAATGGCATGGTTATAGACTTGATTACGCTACAATTGATTAAAAAAATAAAACCTTTGCTTTTCTGTAAGCTATAACATTCCAAGATAACAATTTCTTGGTAGATAATTATTATTATGAAATGACATAAAAGACAATACAAAGCTCACATTTTTAGATTCAATACATAATTTCAATAGATAAAGAACAAATAATATTCAAGATTTTAAAATGCTTCACATGGATCATTGGATGTATGCATTGAGCACTGGAAACAATTCATAAATGCCCGAATGTGTAGACCACAAATGCCCAGAGCACTACTACTGGACGCCCCCACAGGGAACCATCACTCTTGGCTTGCCTAATGTCACTGACAGGGCACACACTACCCCTGAAAGCTCCCTGTTTGAACTTGGCTCTGAAACTTTGCAAGTTTCTTTCTAGAACAGACTGAAATCTCTAGAACATCCATTTAATACATATATATCTATATATATATAGGTATCTATCTATCTATATATATAGATATAGATATCTATATATATGTATACACACACACAGACAAATAAACCAGAGTTATTATTATTTTATTTGGCAAAGCTTCTCATGTAATTTCAAGTGTATTATATAGGCCTAATATTTTTAGAGTTACATGACAACTTTTTAAAAAATATAATCCACTCTTTCTACCAGCCTTTTTTTAATTTAAGCACTTATTCCATGTTATTAAATATGTTTCTCTTTTTGTTCTTTCAAGAAATTCTAGGGTTATTATTCACTGTCTGCCAAAGTCTATTTCCTCTGTACAGAGCAAGAGAGAATAAAAGGAAGTATCCACCTCTGCTTTTCCAAGAGACGACCAAGCTATACATAGTTGTTTATATCTTACTCACCCTCCTTAATACACTCAGTTGTTTTGTGAATATATATATATACATACATATATATATATATATACACATATATATACATATTAAAACTTGTGAAATGCCCTCTATTTTCAGTATCTTCTTGTGATTTTGAGACAAAGTTTATTTAGCTACTATAATGTTTTTTAATGAAAAACATTTGGAGTATATATTTAAATATTCAAAGGGATAAAATTATTTTATTGTGTAATTATCAATAGATTCCTTTATCTACATGGTGACAGGCATATTTTTTAAGTATGGCTGACTGATGGACAGATTGGGAATTGTTGAATTAATGGGAACATTTCAAACTCTTGGCAAGGCTTGGCAGTAATTACATCTGCTGAACCACTTGATATGTTGTTGGAAGTCGCCCAATAAAGTTGCCTTTGGTGTTCCTGCTTTTCAGTACATACCTGACTATATGTTTTAGTGATAAGACATTAAAATATATACAGCCATGCAAATAAATGTACTACCTGCAAAAATAATGGATTTTTACCTTTGTGGGTTATTTATTTAATTACTGGGGTCACGGGTGGTAGTATTATTTTTAAAAATGTGTTCTATAGACAACTTAATGATGTTACTATTCAAAACATTTATTTTGTCTTTTATACTCCAAAATAACTTAAATGATATTTAGTGCTTAATATAGCCAGATTTTGTGCTAAGTGTTTTACATGTTCTTTCTCAGTCCTTACAGCAATCACAAAGTAGGCAGAGATTATTATATACATATTAAATATCAGGAAACTTAGACTCAAAGAGCTTTAGTGTCCTTTCCAAAACCCAGATCTATTCATTGGTGGAGCCAAGATTCAACCCCAGGCCTGTCTGATTCTATTTCTACTATACTATTCTAATTTTTGGAGGATACAGTCTTTCCCTCTCTATTTTGCATCTGTCTCTATCTGCCACTATTTTTTATAGACCTTTGCCAATTGACAACTGCCAGTTAAATAAGATCACTCTAACCTCACCACTCCAAGGACACAAACAAGCAGCTAAAATCCTAATAAGAAAAGTTGTTGTATGAGTAATAATTAACTCTTCTCATTTGCTTCAAAAGATCATACTGACTTCATTTCAAGTTTCTGGATAAAATGAATTCTATTGTCTGGAGACTACTTTCTGTTTCCCCCAGTAATTTTTTATACTTGTAAAGACTATTGTGACAGGTAATATTAATACTTGTAAGGATGATGTTAATATTTGTGTATTATACATATTAACCATTTGTATACATATAATAACGTAACTTGTCATTGAGTGGGACTAAAAAATCAGAAAAGGTAAATTATTCTGCCCATTTCATATGGCCAGTTTTGTCCTTTACTTTTATGTCTAGCTCATGAGCTTCAAAAGTATGGCTAATTTGGTTAAACTAAAAGTGTAATAGAAGCAGTACTTAAATTATGCAAATGGTAGGTTTGTAGAAGATAGATCTAGTGTGTAAGAAATAAAAAATGAAAAATGAAGATTGTAAAAATTTAACATTGTGAATGCATATTTTGACAGGATTTGTGATTGTCAAGAGAGATTTAGTTTAGTTTTTGCTCCTTAATTTTTTTTTTTTTTCATTTAAGGCAGTGGTATGAAATCTTTTATTTATGCACTCCATTAAGTAAATAATGAGCATACTCTTAGCATGAATAAGTTGAATTATGAGTTATATACATGTACAAAAGTATGTACACAAGATAGAAATTAAATGACGAGACTAAAATGAAAACAACAAGATTTTGACTAATGGATTTTATTGATATAAAAGCTTTTAAAAGTATATTATTAATGTCAATGAGAACCATGTGATTAATATGTACAATTTGATAATCTTAATAATATTTTTACCTCTTAATGAAGGTGACAAAGAGTTCCTGTTGTGCTTACATTATCTTTAATCTGTGACTGGGTTGTGTTGTCCATTAAACAAGAGCTTGTTTAGTTAAAAGTAAATAGCATACATAGGTCCTATCACAATGAGGTAAGAATTCATGAAAAACTGGAGTTGCTTATGGCCAGCCACTTGTTCTGCTGTGAAATCCCACTTTTTGTTTGAGATAATCTAATACTTGACTAGTGAGGGAATCGCTGATGATCCATATGCTTTCTTTGAAATTTATCTTTATTGTTGAAAGAATTATAAATGTCTCTTTTTTTCCCCCATTGACCCCTTCTACTCTGCACCCCTGCCCTGCCCCAAGTCTTCACCACACTATTGTCTGTGTCCATGGGTTATGCATATATGCATATACATTCTTTGATTAATTTTTCCTCCCCGACCCACCAACACTCTCCTTCCCTCTGAGATTCCTTGGTCTGTTCCATGCTTCCATGTCACTGGAGAGGCAAAGAAAGATAAATATCACATGCTCTCACTTATATGTGGAATCTAAAGGACAAAATAAAATGATGAACAAAATAGATCCAGTGAGGTTCCATATCTTAAACATTAGTTAAGCATAATATTGTACTCACTTTTGGTTAATTAAAAAAAAAAAAATGAAACTTTAATGTCTTGCTTATAATCATAGACCATCTTTTTTTATTTTCAGGGGTATGCATACTTTATTTAGAGACCTCCAATTTAAGAGCACATGTCATGGTTTATGAATTATGGGACCCTGCTCTTTAAAATAAATCTTTAGCATTTATTCTCAACAGTTTATGTACAATATTTGAGAAAAAGGGAAAAGATAGATGTTTGTATTAAGTGATTATTTATTGCAAAGAGACTTGATAATATGGTTGTCATTTAAAGAGACCACATACTATTAAGAATGACAGAAGGAACTCAAATTCAGATAACAAAGTACTACTGTACTGTGAATGGCTTGAACTTGTACTAAATTGAGGGACACCTTTCAACATGTACTACTTATACTAACAAGAAATGAGTCCTAACTTCAAAAACTCTTGTTGCCTGGCTGCCATGGCTCAGTGTTTGAGCATCAACCTAAGATAGAGGAGATCACAGTTCGATTCATGGTCAGGGCACATGCCTGGATTGCGGGTTTAAGTCCCAGTGAGAGGCGTGCAGGAGGCAGCCAACCAATGACTCCCTCATCATTGATGGTTCTGTCTCTCTCCCTCTTTCTTCTTCTCTATGAAATCAATAAAGACATAAAAAACACACACACAAAATCTGTCACACACAAAAAACTTTTATACTAGCCATAGCACACAGTTTATATTAAATAAAATGATTTTTTAAAATTTGGCTGCAAGAAACACAATATTATACCAGGATAAATACAAGGACAATTAAAAAGTATGTGGGGTTCATAGGACAGTGATTAAGATAATATTATCATTTGGAATTGCAAAATAATATCAAGAAAGCCCTATCTTGCAATGTCTACAGCAAAACTTGCTTTAATCAAAATATTTTTCAGGTTATGCAAAAACAGTTTGCAAACACTTCCGCAAACCCTGTCATCACACTCAGTAGGTCATGTAGGAGAGCACTGTGCTTTCATTACATGTGATTTAATTCTCTTTATAGCTGAATTAATCTTTGAATCTCAATAACACCATGTTCAGGTTTTAGGAACTGTGCTTTAAAGTGTGACACAAAATATATGTACATCCTGTAGCATTTTAATTTAAAAACAAATGTACTGGAACTTTGTTTGATATAATGCTGATAAACATATATGCACCCAATATAGGAGCACACGAATTTATAAAAAAAACTAGAGGACACTAGGGGAGAAATTGATAGCAATTCAGTCATATTCGTGGATTTTAACACCCCACTGACTTCACTGGATAGGTCGTCCAGATAAAAAATCAACAAGGAAACAGTGAACCTGAATGGCACACTAGAACAGGTGGATTTAATTGACATTTACAGAACATTCTAAGCCAAAGATGCAGAATATACATTCTTCTCAAGTGCATACTGGACATTCTCAAAGATAGACCACATGTTAAGACACAAAAAAGTCTCTACAAGTTCAAGAAGAATGAAATCAGATCAACCATCTTCTTGGATCACTATGGCACGAAATTAGAAATCAACTACAATAAAAACACTAAAAGACATTTAAACACATGGGTACTGAAAAGCATGTTTTCAAACAATGAATGAGTTACCAAACAGATCAAGAAAGAAATAAAAACTTCCTGGAAACAAATGAAAATGAACACACAACAACTCCAAATCTATGGGCACAATGAAAGCAGTCCCGAGAGGGAAGTTCATAGCACTACAAGCTTATCTCAAAAAAACAAGAAAAACTTCTAATAGACTCTTTAACCCTACAGCTTAAAAATTTAGAAAGGGAAAAATAAGAAAAGCCCAGAGTAGGTAGAAGGAAAGAAATAATAAAAATTAGAACAGAAATAAATGACATAGAGACTATAAAAAAATACCAAAAAATCAATGAAACCAAGAGCTGGTTCTTGGAAAAGATAAACAAGATTGATGAAACTTTAGTCAGACTCATCAAAAAACAAAGAGAGAGGACCCAAATAAACAAAATCAGAGATGAAAGAGGTGAAATAACAACTGACCCAACAGAAATACAAAAGATTGTAAGAGAATACTATGAACAACTATATGCCACCAAGATGGACAACCTGAATGAAATGGATAAATTCCTAGAAATATACAATCTTTCCAAACTCAATCAGGAAGAGTCAGAAAGTTTAAATAGGTCAATCACTGCTGATGAAGTTGAAGCAGTAATCAAAGGACTCCAAGCACGCAAAAGCCCTGGCCCAGATGGCTTCACAGGGGTTTTACCAAACATTGAAAGAAGAATTAACACCTATCCTCCTCAAACTATTTCAAAAAATCCAAGAAGAAGGAAGACTTCCAAGCTCTTTTTACGAGGCTAACATTAGCCTAATTCTAAAACCAGATAAAGGCACTACAAAGAAAGAGAATTGCAGGCCAATACCTCTGATGAACATAGATGTTAAAATCCGCAACAAAATGTTAGCAAAATGGATTCAGCAATATGTTAAAAAGATCATACACCATGACCAAGTGGGATTTATTCCAGGGATACAAAGCTGGTATAATATTCGCAAATCAATGAACATGATACATCACATAAACAAATTGAAAGACAAAAATCACATGATCATATCAATAGATGCAGAAAAAGCATTCGATAAAATCCAACACAGATTTTTAATAAAAACTCTCAGCAGAGTGGGAATAGAGGGATCATACCTCAACATAATAAAGGCCATATATGACAAACCTACAACCAACATCATACTCAATGGGCAAAAACTAAAACCATTTCCCCTAAGAACAGAAACAAGACAAGAGTGTCCACTCTCACCACTCTTATTCAACATAGTACTGGAAGTCCTAGCCACAACAATCAGACAAGAAAAAAACATAAAAGGCATCCAAATTGGAAAGGAGGAAACAAAACTGTCATTATTTGCAGATGACATGATATTGTACATAGAGAATCCTAAAGACTCCACCAAAAAACTACTAGGTTTAATAAATAAATTCAGTAAAGTAGCAAGATACAAAATTAACACAGAAATTGATGGCATTTTTATATACTAATAATGAACTCTCAGAAACAGAAACTAAAAAACAATCCCATTTACCATTGCAACTAAAAAAAGATTATACCTAGGAATAAACTTAACCAAGGATGAAAAGACTTTTATTCGGAAAATTACAGGACACTGAAAAAAGAAATAGAGGAAGGTATAAACAAATGGAAAAATATACCATGTTCATGGATTGGAAGAATTAACATCATTAAAATGTCCATATTACCCAAAATCATCTATAAATTCAATGCAATCCCTATTAAAATACCACAGCATATTTCACAGATTTAAAAAAAGCACTTCAAAAATTTATGTGGAACCAAAAAACACACTGAATAGCCAAGGCAATCCTGAGAAAGAAGAACAAAGTTGGAGGGATCACAATACCAGATATCAACTTATACTACAAAGCCACTGCAATCAAAACAGCCTGATACTGGCACAAGAACAGACATATCACTCAGTGGAACACAACAGAGAACCCAGAAATTGACCTATGCCATTATGCTCAGTTAATATTTGATAAAGGAGACAAAAACATACAATGGAGTAAAGACAGTCTTTTTAATAAGTAATGTTGGAAAAATTGGACAGATACATGCAAAAAAATGAAACTAGACCACCAACATAGATGATACACAAAAGTAAATTCAAAATGGATAAAAGACTTAAATGTAAGGCATGAAACCATAAAAATCTTAGAGAAAAACTTAGGCAGTAAAATCTCAGACCTCTCTCATAGTAATATATTTGCTGATAAATCTCCTAAGGCAAGAGAAACTAAGAAGAAAATAAACAAATGGGACTGCATCAAAATAAAAAGCTTCTGCCCAGGAAAAGAAACCATCAACAAAATGAAAAGGGATTCCACTGTTTGGGAAAACATATTTGCCAATGACACATCAGATAAAGGGTTAATATCCAAAGTATATAAGGAACTTATACAACTTAACAAAAGGAAGACACTCCAATTAAAAAATGGGCAATGGACTTAATGGACTTAAATAGACACTTCTCCAAAGAGGACATACAAGTCGCTAAGAGACATATGAAAAAATGCTCAACATCGCTAATCATCAGAGAGATGCAAATTAAAACCACAATGAGGTATCACTTCACACCTGTCAGAATTGCTACCATCAACAAGTCAACGAACTACAAGTGCTGGCGAGGGTGTGGAGAAAAGGGCACCCTTAGTACACTGCTGGGGGGAATGCAGACTGGTGCTACCACTATGGAAAACAATATGGAGTTTCTCAAAAGATTAAAAATTGACCTGCCATTTGACCGAGTGACCCCACTTCTAGGAATATATCCTAAGGAACCAGAAACACCAATCCCAAAGACCTTAAGCACCCCTATCTTCGTAGCAGCACAATTTACAATAGCTAAGATCTGGAAACAGCCCCAAATGCCCATCAGTAGATGAGTGGATCAAAAAGCTGTGGCACATTTACAACACGGAATACTATGCAGCTGTAAAGAAGAAGGACCTTTTAGCCTCTGGCATAGCATGGAGGGAACTAGAGAGTATTATGCTAAGTGAAATAAGCCAGTCAGAGAAGTACAAGTACCAAATGATCTCACTTATATGTGGAATATCATAAACAAATAAACTGATGAACAAAGTGGATCCAGAGACATAGAAGCTTGGAACATACTGAGGGATCTCAGAGGGAAGGCAGGGAGGGTGGTGTGGGTGGGGAGAGATTAATCAGGGAACTTGTATGTTTATGGGCATGGCCCATGGACGCAGACACTGGTGTGAGAAGGGACTGGGGGTGGGATGGATGTGGGGTGGAGGAGATCAGTGGGGTTAATAAGGGGACATCTGTAATGGTCTCAACAATAAAGACAAAGAAACACTAAAAAAATAAAAAGTGTCACACAGGTGATATGTACATCCTGTAGTATTTTAATTTAAAAACAAATGTACTGGGACTTTAAGTTTTACATTTTTTTTAGTGAAACATGTCAGCCTAATTCTTAGAATGATATAAAAATTAGGTGTAATTTATTTGGTAAGCTGTAGTGAATACTTAATTTTTTAATTATTAAGTATACTATTAAGCAATCATTTCCCATTAAATCCAAGTTATAAACTTTTATAGTAAGTATTATTTTTCAAAACTTTTAGATTTGGCTCCATATCCTTTAGGGTGATGATGGTGATGATGATGATTGTAATGATGATTGTAGTAATAAAAATGTAGAGCTGCTTATTTTCTCCTAATTAGAGTGATGTTGGTACACTGTTAGAATAGTGGTAGAACATGCTGGTCTATATTCATTCTCAACTACTAACACTTATTGTATGTAAACTTATTATCAAGAAAACAAGATATTCCTGCTTTCTGGATACTGCTCTGCTCAGTTTTTCCCTCTTATTTTTCCTTTCTGATAATCCAAGTTCTTTATTTTTGCTTTTGATAGTTTATTTTGGCAGAAGTAGCAAGGGCCACTTGGAGGTGAAGAGTCTAGAAGAAGAAAAGTCAGTTAAGAGGCTCTCGAGATAGTGTAAATGAGAGAGGAATGAGAGTGCAAATGAAGGCAGTGGCAGTGGGAATGAAAATCAAACCAATGCAAAGTAGATTCCAAGAATCCTGCAATTTTAGCAGTCAACAAAAAGGTAAGGGGATAACAGTGATACTTATTAGACAGAGACATTTGAAGGCAAGGACTGTATTATCTCTCTGTATTCTGGGTACCTGAGAATAACACCTGACACATTAGGAACTCAAAATTTTCCAGTTTCAACAAATTATACAACTGCTAGACATAGGGAATAAAAGAGCTAGATCTCTTTCATTGATTAATGGCCAATTTATTATTGGATATGTTGAACTGAAAATGCTATAATAAACAGTTTTACTACAAACTAACTGGTGACTCCTTATACTTTAGAAAAGCACTATCTAATATAATTTTCTGCAATGAAGGAAATGATCAATACATGTGATTCCCAGTATGGCAGTCATTAACCATATGTGAGTTTTGAGCACTTGAAATGAGACTAGTGCAACTGAGAAGATGAATTTTTCATTTTTTTTCATTTTAATTTATGAAATTTCAAATTTAAATAGCACATGTGCAAAGTGGCTACTGTACTGGAGAGTGCATCACAAGAGGCCCATCAATGAACCACTATTGTACCTCTGAGGAAACTTAAAACTCCTAGCCCACATTGCCCTAGGATGGGGCTGGATAAAAGACAAACTTTAAAAAAAAAGACCTCTTCAACAGTTTTAGATGAATACTTGCTATTTATTTTCTACAAATATCAGTTTAAATTCCAAATACAGTGCATGTTTTGCATTACCAGTCTGGGTCAATCTAGAAAACTGCTGAATGTACAATTGTGTGAATGCATATAAGAAAACCAACTGAAAGTGTAATATGACAAGGTTTGTAGATTATAACACCTCTGCAGACACATTCTTAGTTCTCCACTCATGTATTAGTACTTTGGGATATTCTAAACCCTAAATTAGTGTCTCTTCCTCTCTGTCTCTCTATCTCTTTCTGTTCCTTTCTCTCTCTTTCTCTCTCTCTGCACACACATACACACACACACACACCATATTATTATTTAGAGAAAACCTTTACTGGTTTAATTATGACTTAATTTTTTTACTACAAAAGGCTACTGACTGTTTAGTTTCACCAAGCAATGTGCACTTAGCTAGGACATTAGCTAAACAACATATTCTATAAATGAGAAGACAAGCTTGACTTAGACCATATGTTACATATACATTGACTGCTTCTCTTTTGGCTGTTTGCTCTCTGCCTTATGCATATAAGAATAGTGGAAACATGATCTATTTAGGTCCATATTTTCAAATAATCTGAGTAATGTGTTTTGTTGCAGCTACATAAGGCAGAAAATAAGGAAAACTTGTTATAAACATTTACATTTTCCACAGCCAAACCCATAGTTTTGGATTTAATAATTAACTTACATTTTCTTATAACAGATAACTTTTACATTTGTGCTTTTCAGTTTATAATAGCAACTCCTACTATACTGTACCTCTTAAACTTCAAAAGACATACCCAACTTTAGTCAGAAGACAGATCTAATAACAGAATGCTTACTATGGTCAGGTTTGTGAAAATATGAAACCCTTGTATATGACTCACTTAAATTCAGTAGTCTTAGAAACTCAAACATATAGAACAAGTAGTTTAGACATTTTATAGTTGATTACTAACTCTAAGGAAGGATGATGAACACTAATTAGAAAATTTTTCGGATACTTTTCACTGTTTTATCAGCTCCCTTTACTCATCCTTAACAGCAAAGCACATTAAGAAAGTGAGGACCAGGAATCTGATAACATTAGTGTATTAAGGTTAAGAATTGTGTTTAGTATTTATATTTAGAGTCTTACTGCTGAATCTATTTTATATCCATTTAAAATACTTTGAGGTTTTGGCCTGTTAGACCTATGATCATTTTTTTAAATGCATAATACTTTTAATCCTCTCTATCTTACTCTAGTAAGCATTCTATTACTAGAAAAGGGGTTGGAAGAGTACTAGTAAGGTAAAACTTTGGTGAATTAAAATACTGCCTTGGATCCTACTCATCTTATGGTCCTGCTCCTTTTTAAAAATATTATTTTAGCCCGGCCAGGCGTGGCTCAGCAGTTGAGCGTCAACCTAGGATCCAGGCGATCAGGGTTCGATTCCCGGTCAGGGCACATGCCCAGTTGCGGGCTTGATCAATGACTCTGTCATCATTGATGTTTCTATCTCTCTCTCTCCCCTCCTTTCCTCTCTCTGAAATCAATGAAGACATATTAAAAAAAAATATATATATATATATATATATATATTATTTTAAGTAAATGAATATAAAGATCCTTTTCATCTCTGAAATTCTGTGTGCCTATTGTAAGCACCCCATGATTCAGAATTCTTTGCCCTCTGGCCATGTCTCCCACAAAGAAAAATCAGCAAACATAAACAATCCTCTGAGAACCTTAGTATTTTACAATGGGTTTTAAAGGAAAAATATTAAAATTGCAAAGTTAAGAGTTTTTAATTAAGACAATAGCTGTTTAGCAAATGTATTGTCAAATTAATATTTCCCCATAGTTCATTACTTCATTATTCTGACTCTGACTTTAATTAGGAATATATATTTCTATTAGGTGGTGGCTTATAAAAATGTAGTTCTCTCTAGTTTTCTCATTGGAAAAGTTGAGATTAAATTAATTAATTATCTGTAGAATTGATGTAGTGACAGTCTCTATACTGTTTATTTCATAGCTTTAGTTTTACTAAACATTGAGCAAATTAGTGATGAGTTGTTGATATGGAAAAGCTGAAATCATTCAATTCCTTAGAATTTGCTGCAATTTTTACATTATGTTTCTCTACTTAGAACTGTATTGGGTTAGATTTATAGCTAATACGAAGTTTCTTGAAGTAAAGATGAAGACTTTGTTGAGGTTTCTCTATTTTTCTTAATCCACTTCTTACTTGGTTTCCTAGATATGCCTTGCTGAAATGCTGTACAGTTTTTTGTGCTTTACTAGAGGGATTCCCTCACAAAGCTAGTATAATCTGGTTCAGTAAAGGGTGCATACTCCAGTGGTATGGGCTAAATTGTTTCCCCCCAAAATTCATATGTTAAAGCCCTAACCCTCAGTACCTCAGAATGTGATCATATTTGAATATACCATCTTTAAAGAGGTGTTTAAGTTAAAATGAGGCCATAAAAAGGGTCCCTATTCCAATCTGACTGGTGTCCTTATAAGAAGTTGAAATTTGGACTTGCAAATGGACACAAGGAATGTGCACACACAGATCAAAGACCATGTAAGTATACAGGGAGAAGGTGGCTATAAGCAAGCCAAGAAGAATGGCCTCAGGAGAAACCTAACCTGTTGCCACCTTGATCTTGGAAGTCTAAACTCTAGAACTGTGAGAAAATAAAGTTTTGTTATTTAAGCTACCCACTCTGTGTTGTCCTAGTCCATTTGGGCTGCAAAAAAAAAAACCAAAAAACCATAGACTAGGTGGCTGATAAAAAAATATAAATTTATTTCTTACCGTTCTGGAGGCTAGAAACCCAAGATCAAGGTGCTGACAGATTCATTGCCTGGTGAGGGCCCCCTTCCTAGTTCATAGACAGCCATGTGGTTTTTTGTTGTTGTTTTTTCTGTGTCCTCATATGGCAGAAGGGGCTCAAGAGCTCTTTGTGTGTTTTTTTATAAAGGCACTTACCCATTCATGGCCTAATCAACTTTAAAATGCCCCACCTCCAAATACTATCACATCAGGGATGAAGATTTAACCTATGAATTTGGGAGGACACAAACATTTAGTCCATAGTATATGGTATTTTGTTATTACAGTCTTAGCAAACTAACACATCTAGAGATAGGTGATAGACAGATAAATAGATAGGTAGATAGACAGATACCTAGATCAGAAAAAGACAGTGGACACCCAAGCCTTTAAGATAGTGGTAAAGAAAAAAGATTGACACTAGATTCGTAAAAATATTTTTAAAAAATATTTTGATAGATTTAAGAGCAATGCATGTTATTATAAATTGGCAAAGGAGCACAGGGCTATGCACAATTTGGTGGTAGGGAAACTTCCAAACTAAGTGATAAGTCGGTTTGCATAAACTTAAAACTGATAACAATTTTAAGTCAAAAGACAAAAATGTGTCCAGCAATTTAATGTATTGTAATGCAAATATCAAGGATATCCCACATTCTTCAGTTGCCTTCAAAGTATAGGATGATTTCTTATGTGAATACTCAGTGGAAATGGGAAAAGCCTGTAACTACCCTCCTTCTATCATTTTTAACACAGTAGTTAAAAAGATGAGAGTTCAGAATAGTTAATCTAAAGCTTTTATTAAAGCACACACAAAAACACCTTGGGATCCTTTAATGATTTTTAAAAAACATTTCTATTCCAGTTTATTTGTAATAGATGATTATAAAACATTAGACTAATACAGAAACTACCATTTAATATTGAATGTGGACTGAATGATTCTTAATTTATAAGATAAACATTGACATAGTCTCAGCCTTAGTATTGCTGTATGCTGTTGCTGCTGTGATGGTTAAATACCATTTTAACATTCATGGTATAATTTAGTATTTTCCAAATGTATCTGTCTTTGTTAATGTTTTACTTGTAATTTTACCAATTACAGTTCTGTAACGGTAAAGCAATTCATATCTAGAACATAGTGCTAAATGATGGAGTGATTCCATTTTGCTCAACAATTGCCCTTTTAAATCTTTGCATTTTCTGATAATAATCAAGTTTATTGGCCCAATGTTACTATAAAGAATTCTCAGTGTTGCAATGTGGTTACTTTAATCATTTATTAAAATATTCTCCTTCCCCTCACCATTCCTGTTCATTACAGCATAACAATGTCTTATTGATTTTAATTAGAATTTCAAATTTGTGAATGCTAATTTATGTCAATGCACCAACCATAAATTACCTCTCTGCTCTTAGGCAATTACTATACAACAGCAAACATCTGGATAAAAAGAGAGAACAATTGATGTAATCATAGGGTGTTGCATGTTTTCAATGAACACACCAAACCTCAGCAAGAGTAAGGTAAAGATTTCTGGTCCATTAAGCCAGTATATCAAATTTAACCAAATTTCCTACCTTCTATGCTTCAATGCATGGACACTGAATAGCTTATAGCAGGAACTGAACATTTAGCTACTTATTTCTTCCCCATTTGATTGGAAAATCTTTGTCGATGTAAGCAGGGACAAGTACCCCTCAGCCTTTACATATGTTGCGGGAAAATCTGGTGTTTCCTTGTCTGGAACTCACCTAGTTGGAGATTGGCCAAGATCCCCATTTTTGGATTAGAGATTGACTTTGACACAAGGGTGTTTGAAAGAGTCCTCAAGAAGAAGTAGATTCCCAGAGTTGGGTAGGAGTCAATGAATGGGTATGAAGGTTAAAAAAAATCTGGCAGGGATTCTAGGAGGTATTTTGCTTAAATAAATTTTAAATCCAGGAAGAATACCAATTGGCCTTGAAATATTTCCTTAAAAAGTCTTCAACTTTAAAAACTGTGTAAATGTGGCACTTGAAAGGAAAAGTATAAAAATGTTCAATCTTTTTGTCTAAGAAATATCACTTGAAGGAATTAATTGACTTGTAATTTATAATAGTGAAAAACTTGAAACAAACTCAAAGTCCGATGTTTAATAAATTTTAGTATATTAAACTCAGTAGACTATTATGTAGCCATTACACATAGTAAATATGATACCTGAAACAACATGGCAGAGTGTTTACAATATTAAAATGGGTATCTCCAGGAACAAAGCTTGTAAGGAAACTCAAAGAAGTGAAAATAATTAAATGTTGAATGTTAGGAATATGAGCATGTTGATTTCACCTATTTTTTCCTCCCCCAGTAAATGCACATATTTTACAGAGTGCCCAAGATTCTCAGGCTTAAACCCTGCCACAAAACAGGGTGAATGTTTTAGGCAGCATATGGGATAGAGTCAATCAGGTGGATATATTAATGTCACAATCCTAGCATGGCATGAGAGCTGACCCCAGGGTAAATGAGCCACATCAAGCATATAGATAGAGCTGTCCACACAACCATTTTGTTTTCTAAAGCCAGACTACAACTGAAGTGACTGGAATTCAACCCCATACCCCTCTGTTTAAAGTATTTTCCTTAAAAGTGTTGACGGGAACTAATTATGTAATTGTTTCCTACATGGTTTTAAGCAATGGTTCTGTCCCCACAGTATGCAAAGTGCCAGATGAAATAGCTATACCACTGTAGATCACTGCGATAATATAGTAGCCTGCATTTATGCACACATTACTTCATTCTCTAGCATGGATGAGAAAAGAAGTACAATTTCAAATTGGGGGACATAGTTTTATATTTTATCCACCTTATTCTGTAAAAAAGCCTGATGTGTATGAAGAGATTAGCTTTTTGAGGGCTGGATCTGAGAATAAAATAACTGATCTTTTTGTTTCTTAGATATTTTTCATGTTATCTTGCTCTTATAAATGTGTTCTTTTTGAGTGAACAGCAACTGCTCTTCATTAAAATATAGCACATGTACTTCAGAGGGTTGAAGGCAGTAGTGTTCAGTTAATAGCCTTCAACAGATAAGTGACTTTAAAAGCTATTCGTTATTATTCCAGATTTGTTTAAACTACCTGTAAGGCAAGTGGGCCTATATTATTACTGAGAGTTGTTTAGTCTTTTCAGAAGCAGCTTAAATCCAAGACTATTGAAAGTTTTTAAAACTATCATAAATGACTTACCTGTGTTCAATAATATTTTTTAAAGTAATATTAATAATTATAACTCTAAAAAGGAATTTTTAATAAGCCTTCTCATGGAATGTTGTCAAATTACAATCTGTTCATATGAATGTTTTTCAGGTGGAAGTGAATCCTCCTGGGATAAGGATAAGATGCTGTCTCCTCTTGCTGCTCCTGGCCCCCAACATGGAATTACTCATGCAGCCCTGGCTGGTCAGCCAGGCCTTGGGGGTGCTCCTACCCTCAATCCACTGCAGCAGAACCACCTGCTGACCAATAGTATGTATACTATCCTTCCAAAACTTGGTGCATTGAGAAAAATATCATACAAGGACTATTGGAAATCTTGGGCCAGCAGGGCTAGTCTATTTCTCTTAAATAGGGTTTTTAAATTTTAAGTCAGAAAGGTAGATAAAGAGGGATTTATTTGAAAAAGGAGAGAGTTTAGCAGTGATTTTGTAGTGCCATGTGAGCACTCTGGATTCTGAACCCAGTCAAAGTGTAGGGTTTATAGAGTTGAGATAGATTGAAAAGTCAGGTAGCAGAATAAAGGTACATGGGAGATTGTGTAGCAGAGTGGTTAAGAATGTTGGCTATATTCATGTAAAGTTGGTTTTAAATTCCACATCTTTTGAATTCCAAATCACTTTTTTACTTTGGAAAAGTTGGAAAAGTCACCTAACTTTCCCAACTCTTATTGTCCACAATTGCAAAATAGAAATAAAAATATACCCACTCGTTAAGTTTATTATGAGGCTAACAATAATAAAGGAAGTGCTGTTAGCAGTGACTTGCATATAGTAAAGTACTGTATGATTATAACTATCATTATTACTCAGTAACCAAACTACTGCTTATGTATAGAAATTCTGCTTTAGATTATGTTTTTAGGAACTTCAAAGACAGAATTCTTTCTGTAAGAAAATGGGTCTTATATATATTGCTCGACAAAAATCCTACTTTTCCTACAAACAGGAAATCTGAGAGAAGGGGTCCATTCTTTTTTCCCTTAAGATTTTTGTTCTCTCACTAAACCCTAGGATTAAGACAACAAAGGAATTTTGAGATATTTTAATATCATGTCCCAAATCTTATGAAATTTACCAGTTATTAAGCATACAGAATAAGTTATGGTGTCTTACTATAAAGAAGTTATAATCTCAAGAGTGAAATATCTCATAAAAATGGAAAGTTAGTTAAGCAAAGGCAAACAAAATTAATGCTAGGAAAGTTATAAATATTATATTATGAGAAGTCAAAAAAGGACTAGTGGACTGACTAAGGTAGGCATATCATAAAGGAGGAAAACTTAGAGGGCTTCTGGTTTCTGGTTTGACATGTAGAGGTTAGAAGTTGTCACTCCTGTCTTCATAACAAGAAAAAAGAGGAATCAACAACTCTTTTAGATCCATCTCAGTTTGAGTTCATCTGAGGGCACAGTTATGTCCCAAACCGGAAAGATAGGCAGATACAGAGAATCACAGCATATAGGGAGCAAGAGCAACAGCTGGACATAGTAGAAGCATTTAAAGAGTAATTGAATAGTTGCTGGAGACTCAGTGTGGAAATAGTTTGAGAGGTACTTAGGGAGTCCCAACACTTTCATGAATTTTATTTCCAGGAGCCCCATCAGGTTTTCAGAGTACAGACCTGAGAAAATTACCCTTATGATTCTGGCAGAGGGAGAGGAAAAGTAACCATATCAAAATATTCCCAGTGTGTTGTATCCTACTTAATAAAGGCTTGCCCTCAAAGGAAACTATTTTATCAGAGCTAACCTACTTGGTGTTACCAGAGCCTAGCTGACCCGGGGGAAGGGATATACTAAACCCCAGAATCCTGTAGCAGTTGACGTGAGAGAAGGGAGATACACAGCTCCAACCCCTTTAGCCTTCCACATGTGGAAAGTGAATCACTCAACTCTAGCCCTCTCTGACCTTCCTGTCCACCTAAGAAGGAAAAAAGCTGAATAGCACTTGTGAAAGTTACAGCCCAAGGACACAGGCTCTCTAAGAGACTGAGATTAATCATAAAATTATAGAATGCTTATCCTCCCTACACATTTTACCATCATCACAATATGACTCTGTATAATAACACAATGAATTAAAACTGAAAGCCTTAGGCTCTATTTAATAGGATTCTCTATGGAAAATGAAAGACAACAGTGGTTGGGGGAGGAAATTACAGTTACTAATACAACAGCTACAGTAAACAGGAAACATAGACCAGTCTCAGCCAGATAAACATAAAACCTGACACTAAAGGTCTGTATACTTCAGTTACCTTTCCTCACTACATTATTTCTGTCTTTAAACAAAAATAGAATAAAATAAAATAAAAGTTATGGAAAAGGCAAAAAAATCACAATCTGAAGAGATAAAACAGTCATTGGAACCAAAGTTAGAGTAGTTATCTAAGATTATCAGACCTAGAATTTTAAATAACTATAATTAATATACCAATAGAACGAAAAAACTAGAAAATGTACAAGAAGAGGTGGGAAATTTAAAGGCGGAAATTCAAAGAATCAAAAGAAAATTTTGGAAATCAAAAATTGTCCAACAAAATGAAGCATGCTTTTGATGTGCTCATCAGTACACTGAACATAATTGAAGAAATAATTTGTAAGCTTGAATATATGTCAATAAAAACCTCCCAAATTGAAAAACAAAGCAAAAAAGGATGAAAACAACAACAACAACAACAAACAGAATAGAATATCCAAGAACTGTGTGGCAATTACAAAAAGTGTACAATACAACATGTGATGGGGATACCAGAAGAAAAAGAATGAGGATATGTAACAGAAAAAAATATTTAAAGTAACAATGACTCTCCCTGGCTAGTGTGGCTCAGTTGAATGGGCATGATCCCATGCACTGAAGGGTTGCCAGTAAGATTCTCTGTCAGGGCACCTGCCCTGGTTGCCAGCTCGATCCCTGGTGGGGGGCATGCAGGAGGCAGCCGATCAATGTTCCACTCTCTTACTGATGTTTCTCTCTCTCTCCCTATCCCTTCCTCTCTCTCTAAAAATCAATATAAAAAATCTTTTAAAAAAATTAAAGCAACAATAACTCATTTTTTTTCCAAAATTAACAAGCGATACGAAACCACAGATGCAGGAGCCTCAAAGAGCACACACACACACACACACACACACACACACACAGACATATATATAATCTGTATATAGATGATAGATAGATATAGATGATGATGATAGATAGATAGATGATAGATAGATGATGATAGATAGATAGATGATAGATAGATGATAGATAGATAGATAGATAGATAGATAGATAGATAGATAGATAGATAGATAGATAGATAGATAGATGATATAGATAGATAGATAGATAGATAGATAGATAGATAGATAGATAGATAGATAGATGATAGATAGATAGATAGATAGATAGATAGATAGATAGATAGATGATGATAGATAGATAGATAGATAGATAGATAGATAGATAGATAGATGATAGATAGATAGATAGATAGATAGATAGATAGATAGATAGATAGAGATGATAGATAGATAGATGATGATGATAGATAGATAGATAGATAGATAGATAGATAGATAGATAGATAGATGATAGATAGATAGATGATAGATGATAGATAGATGATAGATAGATAGATAGATAGATAGATAGATAGATAGATAGATAGATAGATAGATAGATAGATATAGATGATAGATAGATAGATAGATGATAGATAGATAGATAGATAGATAGATAGATAGATAGATAGATAGATAGATAGATAGATAGATGATAGATAGATAGATGATAGATAGATAGATAGATAGATAGATGATAGATGATAGATATAGATGATAGATAGATAGATAGATAGATAGATAGATAGATAGATGATAGATAGATAGATAGATAGATAGATAGATAGATAGATAGATAGATAGATAGATGATAGATAGATAGATAGATAGATAGATAGATAGATAGATAGATAGATGATAGATGATAGATATAGATGATAGATATAGATGATAGATAGATGATAGATAGATAGATAGATAGATAGATAGATGATAGATAGATAGATAGATGATAGATAGATGATAGATAGATATAGATAGATAGATGATAACTAGATAGGTTATAGTCAAACTGGAAAACCAAAAACAAGGAAAATATCTTGAAAGAAGACAGAAAAAAACACACACCTCCTTATCCATACAGGAACAAAGATAAGAATTACATTGTACTTATTTTCAGAAACCAGATAAGCAAGAATAGAGTGATATGAAATATTTAATGTTAAAAGAAAAAATACCCACCAACTTAAAATTTTGTATCCAGTGAAATTTATTTTTAAAAGTAAAGAAGAAATAAAACTATTTGCAGTCAAGCAAAATTTGAGGAAATTTGTAACTGTACCAATTAATCTGCCCTGTAAAAATATTAAAAGGTCTTCAGAGAGAAGGAAAATGATATAGGTCAGAAACTTGGATTTATATAAAGAGAGGAAGAGTGTTAGAGAAAGAATAAATTAAAGTAAATCTACACTCAAAAAGTCTGAATCAGAAAGAAATAAAAAATTTGAACAGACCAATTACTGGTAGGGACATAGAATCCATAATCAAAAATTTCCCAATTAAGAAAAGCTCAGGAACAGATGGCTTTATTGATGAATTTTACCATATACTTACAAAAGAATGAACACCAATCATTCTCAAACTCCTCCAAAAAATTGGAAGGAGGGAACATTCACAAATTCATTTTATGAGGCAAGCATTATTCTGATATTACTATCAGGAAAAGAAACTACAGGAAAAAATAAACCTTTTAATAAAACTTTTTAATAAAATATCAGCAAACTAAATTCAGCAGCACATTAAAAAGATCAAGTGGGATTTATCCAAGGGATGCAAGGATGGTTCAACATAAGCAAATCAGTGTGATGCATCACATTAATAGAATGAAAGAAAAGAATCATTTTATCATTTCAATAGACACATAAAAGTCATTTGACAATGTTCAACATATATACATGATTATAACTCTTTACAAATTAGACATAGAAGAAACAAATTTCATCATAATGAAATCTGCATGTGACAAACTCACAGCTAATATATTCAACAGTGAAAGGTAGAAAGATTTTCCTCTAAGATCAGGAGCAAAACAAGGGTGTCCACTCTCACCACTCCTATTCAACATAGTATTGGAAGTCCTTGCTAGGGCAATTAGATAAGGAAAAAAAAATCAGAATTTAAAAGGTAGAAGTAATAGTTTTCTCTATTTGTAGATGACATAATTTTCTATATCGAAAAATCCTAAAGAGTGAACCAAAAAACTGTTAGAGCTTAACAATGAATTCAGTAAAATTGTAAGATACAAAATTAACATACAAAAATCAGTAGAGTTTCTATACACTAACAACAAATTATCTGAACAAGCATTAAAGAAATTATTTCCTTTTGCAATAGCATCAAAAATAATGAAATATTTAATAAGAAATTTAACTAAGAACGTGAAATATCTCTACTCTGAAAACTATAAATTATTTATGAAAGAAAACGAAAAAGATCAATAGAAAGGTATTTTATATGTGTTGGCTGGAAAAATAATATGATTTAAACCTCAATACTACCTGAAGCTATCTATAGATTCAATGCACTCCCAGTCAAGATTCCAATGGCATTTATTACAGAATTAGGGGGGGAAATGCTCTTGAAACATACACACACACACACACACACATATATATATATATGTATGTATGTATGTATGGAATGACAAAGACCTGGAATAGCCACATATATTCTGAGAAAGAAGAGCAAAATAGGATGCATCACACTTCCTGATTTCAAGCTATACTTTAAAGCTATAGCCATCAAAACAGTATGGTACTAGTATACAAACAGAGGAGTAGAAAAATAGAATAGAATTAAGAGTCCAGAAATAAATGCAAGTAAATATGCTCAACTAATATTTGACAAGGGAACTAAGAATACTCAATGGAGAAAAAAGTCTCTTTAGTAAACAGTGTTAGAAAAATTGAATATTCACATGTGAAGGAATGAAAATTGATCCCAATCTCACACCATCGTATATATTATCTCAAAATGGATTAAAAATTTAAATATAAGATGTAATCCTCTCCCGTTCCATCCATGCTGTCCCAAAGAGTAAGAGATCTTTCTTTTTTACTACTGCGTAGTATTCAATGGTATAAAGGTATCATAGCTTTTTTATCCACTCATCTACTGATGGGCACTTGGGCTGTTTCCAGATCTTAGCTATTGTGAATTACTCTGCTATGAACATAGGGGTGCATAAGTTCTTTCTGATTGGTGTTTCAGGTTCCTCAGGATATATTCCTAGAAGTGGGATCACTGGGTCAAATGACCTTCCCATATTTAATTTTTTGAGGAAACTCCATACTATTTTCCATAGTGGTTGCATCATTCGGCATTCCCACCAGCAGTGTACTAGGGTGCCCTTTTCTCCACATCCTCCCCAGCCCTTGTTTGTTGATTTGTTGATGGTAATCATTCTTACAGGTGTGAAGTGATATCCCATTGTGGTTTTAATTTGCATCTCTCTGATGATTAGTGACTTTGAGCATTTTTGTCTCTTGGCCATCTGCATGTCTTCTTTGGAGAAGTGTCTATTTAGGTCCTAAGCCAGTCAGAGAAAGACAAGTATCACATGATCTCACTCATATGTGGCATATCATCAACAAAATAAACTGATGAACAAAATAGATCCAGAAACATAGCAGCATGGAACAGACTGAAGAATCTCAGAGGGAAGGCGGGGCTGGGGGAGTGGGTGGAGGGAAGTTAAGTAAAGTACTTATATGTATAAATGCATAACCCATAAACATAGACAGTATTAATGGGAAGGCCTGGGGGTGGAGGTGCAGGAGGAAGGGGGATAATGGGGGAAAAAGGACAAGAGATGCCAGGCTGGTGTGGCTTAACCTGTGAGTATCAGCCTACATAACTGGAGGTCACAGTTTGATTCCCTGTCAGGGCACATGCCCGGGTTTGGGGCTCTATCCGAGATAGCTGGGTGTGCAGGAGGCAGCCGATAGATAGTTCTCTCTCATCATTGATATTTCTATCTCTCCCTCTTCCTTCCTCTCTCTGAAATCAATAAAAATATTTTTTTTAAAAAAAGAAAGATGAGAGATAGCAAATGCCAGCATGGATGTGGAGAAAGGGAACCTTGTACGCTGTTGGTGAGATTGAAAATTGGTACAGCCACTATGAAAAAGAATGTGGAGGATCCTCAAAAAAATAAAATAGTACAACCATATGATCCAGCAATTTTACTTTTGGGCATGTATACAAAGATAACAAAAACAGTAACTTGAAAACGTATCTGCACCTTCATTTTCATATCAGCATTACTTACAATAGCCCAGACATGGAAACAACCTAATTGTTCATCAGTGGTTGAATGGATAAAGAGGTCGTAGCATACACACACACACACACACACACACACACACACACACACACCCTGGAATATTATTCAGCCATAAAAAATGAGGAAATTTTACCATTTGCAACAACATGAATGGACACTGAAGGCATTATGCTAAGTGAAATAAGAAAAAGAAATACTGTGTGATCTTTATGATGTCACTTACATGTAAAATCTGAAAAAATTTTTTTATAAAAAAAGGCATCAGAATTGTGGTTTCCAGAGTTGGAAGTGGAGGAGAAGTTGGAGGAAGATGATCAAAAAATAAACTTCCAGATAAATAAGTAGAGATGTAATGTACAATATGATGACTATAGTTTACAGTGCTATATTATATATAGGAAAGTTGTTAAGAGAATAAATCCTAAGAGTTCTAGGCACAAGGATAAATTTTTCCCCTTTTTTCTTCTTTCTTTTCCTTTTATTGTATTTATATGAGTAAGTGGATGTTAGCTAAACTGATTGTGGTAGTCAATTCACAATATGTATAAATCAAACTATCGTGCTGTATATCTTAAACTTACGGAGTGACCTGTCAATTTTTTCTTAATAAAACTAGAGGATAAAATTTTAAAAATTAAAAACAATTAAGGTAAATAATATATATGTTTTTCTTATTCTTAATGTAAAAATAGAATTTTGTTCAAAATAATAATAACAACAATGTATTGGGTGATTACATCTTATTGATGAGTGATATAAATGACATCATTATAAGGAACAGGAGGGAAGAAATGGAAATACTCTGCTATAAAGCACTTGCACTACACATGACGAGGTATCGTGTTATTTGAAAGTAGGCTTAGATAAGTTGTAAATGTATACTGCAAACTCCAGGGCAACCACTTAAATATTTTAAAATAAATATAATTAATATGATAAGAGAGAAGAGAAAAAAGAGTCATATAAAGGGCTCACTTAACAACAGAGAAGGTAACAAAAGTGTGGAAGACAAGATTATTTTAAAAAGGACAATGAATAAAAAACTGTAACAAATATGATGGCTCTTTATCCAATTATAAGTAGTCACTTTAAATATGATTGACCTAAATACACCAGTTAAAAGCATAGACTGTCCCATGTGCTCAAGTGACCTGGTATGTTGATGTCTCTGCCATTACTTAAATGCAACATACATTTTATATAACTATGTTTCAAGCAAAAACCAAAACAATGCAAACCAACATCAACAACAATAATGGAGACTGTCAGAGTAGATAACAAAGTAAGACTGAACTCTATGTTGTCTATATGAAATTCACTTTAAATACAAAAGCACATATTGATTAAAAGTAAAAAATTTGAGAAATATATACTATGCTAACACTAATCAAAGAAAGCAGGATTAGCTATATTAATTTCAGACAAAGCAGATTCAAAGCAAGGAAGATTCTTAGGGTTAAGAGGGGCATTACATGATGATAAAGAGGTCAGTTCTTCAAGAAGATGATAAAAAGTCTTAATGTGTTTACTCCTATTAACAGAGGCAAAAACTTATAGAACTTTCAGGAGAAATAGATGAATCCACTATTAATTTTGGAGACTTCAATACCCATCTATTGGAAAGGGACATATCCAGTAGGCAGAAAGTCAGGAAGGGTGTAGTTGAACTGATTAGCGCATCAATAAAAGAAAACACATTTTTCTTAAATTCACATGAAACATTCACCAAGATAGACTACATTCTGGTCCATAAAATATGCTTTAACAAATTTAAAAGAATAGAAATCATATAAACTATTGTCTCAGTCATAATGGAATAAAACTAAGAATTAATAACAGAAAAACAGCTGGAATATCCAAAAATACTTGGGAATTAAACAGCACATGTCTAAGTAAAGTATGTCAAAGAAGAAATCTTAAGAATATTTTATTTTATTATTTTTATTTTTAATATATCTTTATTGATTTCAGAGAGAGGAAAGGAGAGGGAGAGAGAGATAGAAACATCAGTGATGAGAGAGTCATTGATCGGCTAGCCTGCAACCCGGGCACGTGTCCTGACCAGGAATCAAACCCTGATCCCCTGTATCCTAGGTTGATGCTCAACCGATGAGCCAAGCCCAGCCGGGCTCAAGAATATTTTAAAATAAATGAAAATAAAAATGTCATCAAAATTTGTAGGATACAGCAAAAGCAATACTTAGAAATTTATAAGATTGAATGAATGTTAAAAACAAAAAGGTGTGGCTCAGTGGTTGAGTGTCAATCTGAGAACCAGGAGGTCAAGGTTCGATTCCTGGTCAGGGCGTGTTCGGAGTTGTGGGCTCAAACCCAAGTGGGGGATATGCAGGGGGTGGGGAGAGAGGTGGCCAATCAGTGACTCTCTCTCATCGTGGATGTTTCTGTCTCTCTTTCCCTCCCCCTCTCTCTGAAATCAATAAAAACATGTCAAAAAAGAGATAAAATCAACAATTTCTTATTTTAGGAAACTAGAAAAAGACAAGAAAATTAAATCCAAAGCAGAAGAAAGTAATTAATAAAAATTAGTACAAAAATCAATGAAAATCAGGAATCACTAGAGAAAAATCAATGAAAGCAAAAGCTGATTCTTTGAAATGATTAATAAAATTGATAAAGCTCTATCCAGGTTAATTAAGAAAAAGAGAAGATAAAAATGATTAATATCAGAAATGAAAGTGGGGCTAACACTGCTGACACCATTCCATTGAAAGGATAATAAAGGTTAATCAACTCTGTTTCTACAAGTTTGGTAACCTGATGAAATGGACCAATTTGTTAAAATATATAATCTACACATGCTCATACAATAAGAATTTGTTATTCTGTATAGGTCTATATCTATTAAAGAAATTGTCTCAATAAAATAGGAAGCACCAGCTCCATATGGCTTCACTGGTAAACTCTACCAAACATTTAAGGAAGAAAATATAACAATTTTCTACAGTCTTTTCCAGAAAATAGAAGCAACAGGAATACTTCTTGTCTCATTCTATAATGCCAGCATTACGCAATTACCAAAACTAAACAAAGACATTACAAGTAAGAGAAACAACAGACCAATATTTCTCATGAGTATATATACAAAAATTCTCAATAAAATATTAACAAATCAAATCCAGCAATGTAGAAAAACAATTATACACTATAAAGAAATGGGATTTATTCCAGTTAAGAAGAAAAATCATATGATTTTAACAATAGATGCAGAAAAAGAATGTGACAAAGTGAAATAACTTCTAGTAAAAACTGTCAGAAAAGTAGAAATAAAGGGGAACTTCTTCAACTTGATAAAGAACATCAACCAAAAAAAAATTTCTACTGTTAACATCACACTTAATTGTGAGAAACTATGTGCCTTTCCCCTAAGATCAGAAACATCAAGGATGCCTCCTCTCATCACACCTGTCCATCATTGTACAGGGAGTCCTAGGCTAATACAATATGAAAAGTAAAGGACATAGCAGGTATACATATATTGGGACAAAAGTAATTGTCTTTGTTCAAAGATGGCATGATTGTCTATGTAAAAATATCCAAAAGATTTACAAAAATCTCCTGGATCTAATAAAGGACTATGGCATGGTAGTTTATAAAAGTCAATTGCTTTCCTATATACCTGGAATGAAAAAATGTTATTTGAGATTTAAAATGCAAAGCCATTGCCTGATCAGTGTGGGTCCGTGATTGAGCGTAGACCTATGATCCAGGAGATTGCAGTTAGATTCCTAGTCAGGGCACATGCCAGGGTTGCAGGCTCGATCACCAGTAGGAGGCATGCAGGAAGCAGCCTATCAGTGACTCTCATCATTGATGTTTCTCTCTCCCTCTCCCTTCCTCTCTTTGAAATCAATAAAAACATATTTTTTTAAAAAATTTTAATGCAGAGCCATTGAAATTAGCAATAAAAAAATGAAATACTTAGGTATAAACCTGACAAAATAATAAGATCTTTAGAAAAAATACTACAAAACTCTGATGAAAGAAATCAAGTAATATCTATGTAAGTGAGGAACATTCTATGTTTATATATAAGAAAACACAGTATCATTAAGATGTTAGTTCTTTCTACCTTGACCTATGCATTTGATGCAATCTTAATCTAAATCCAGGTAAGTTATTTTGTAGATATTAACAACCTGATTCTAAAGTTTATGTGGAAAGCAAAAGGCCCACAATAGCCAACACAACAGTGAAGAAAAACAAAGTCAGTCAACTGATCCTACCCTACTTCAAGATTTGCTATAAACCTACAGTAGTCAAGATAGTGTGTATTGGGGGGAGGGGGGAAAGACAAAAAATTCATTATAACAGAATAGAGAGCCCAGAAATATATCCATGAAAATGTAGTCAACTAATATTTGATTAAAGAGCAAAGGCAATTAAATGGAGAAATCATAATCTTTTCAATAACTCACACTGGAACAACTAGGTACCTGCATGTAAAAAATAAAAAGAATCTAGACACAGACCTTGCACTCTTAACTCAATCTGGATCATGGACTTAAATATAAATTTTAAAATTCTAACACTATTAGAAGGTAACATCAGAGAAAACCTAGGTGATGTTGAATTTTGCAATGAGCTTTCAGGTACAACCCCAAATGTACGATTCTTAATAAAAATGATAAATAGAACGGATACATTAAAATTTTAAAAATTAAACTGTCTTATGAAACACTCTGTTAAGAAAATGAAAAAGACAAGTGACAGAATGGGATAAAATCTTTATGAAATATATACTTGATGGGCTGATAGAAAATGTACAAAGAACTCTTAAAAGTCAACACTAAGAAATAAAAAATAAAAAAAATTAAAAAAATAGCCAAAGACCTAAACAGACAGACACCTCATCAAGTAAGATACACAGATGGCAAATAAGCATATGAAAATATGCTCAACCTCGTATGTCATTAGTTAATTTCAAATAAAAACTATTTACCCCTACACAACTCCTTCAACATCAATTGCTGGTAAGGATATGGAGCAACAGAAACTCTCATTTATTGCTGGTGGGAATGCAAAATGGTACAGCCACATTGTAAACTTCTTGGCCATTTCTCACAGAGCAAAATATAGTTTTTCCTATTAATCTAAATGAATTGAAAACTTAAGTCCACACAAAAATTTACATACCAAAGTTTACAGAAACTTTATTCATAATTGCTAAAAGTTAAAAGCAACAAAGATGTTTTTCAATAGGAGAATGAGTTAACAAACTGGTACATCCATATCATGGAACAGTAGTTAGGAAAAAAAATCAAATTGGCTATAAAGACTTGAAAAGACTTGGATTAATCTTAAGTGCATTTTGTTAAGTGAAACAAAGCTAGTCTGAAAAGACTAAATAGTGTATGATTCCACCTATATGGCATTCAAGACAGTAAAAGCCAAAAGACAGTAAGAGCACTGAAATTATTTTATGTGATACTTTAATGGTAGATGCACAATATTATGCATTTGTAAAAAGCCGTAGAATGTGCAACACAAAGAATGAACCATAATGCAAACCATGAACTGTATTGAATAATAATATATGAATGTAGATTCATCAATTGTAGCAAATGTACCACAGTGCTAGTACAGATATTATTAAGCAGGAAACTGCTGGTGGAGAGGAAGTGTACAGAAAGTCTGTGTAAAAAAGTCATTTATTTTGGTAAATCTAAAACTACTCTAAAAAGAAAGTCTCTTTACCTTTTAAAGGTGGCAAACATTTACCATATCTACCAAAATAAGGTTAGAGAAGTAGATTCCAGAGAGAGGCATGGACAGACAAGAATGAACGTTAAGGTGAATTAAAACTGTAGAGAGCTGCAAATAGTACATTGGGGCCAGAGTGCAGCATACATAGAGGAATACATTGGTATATTAAAGCTAGAAAAGTAATTTCACATGAAACCTAAGAGCTTAAATATTTTATTCTGGATACAGGAAGTAGCCACTGAGAGTCTTAAAATTGACTCGGAAAGACAAATGAAACAGCATAGGAAAACCAGCCAGGAAGACAGAGTACCAACCAGGTACCATGGAATCGATGCCTGCCTGTAGGAATGGCAAGATACTACAGAGGTCAACGTGACTTGGAAATGGAATGAATCTGGCATTTTAGAGGGACGATTAAAGTATTATTAAAGTTTTAAGCCTTTATGGTTAGGAAGAAGTGGTGTGATGAACTTACATAAAAGTTATAGGAGTTGTTGACTGAAAAGAGATGACCCATGTCAGTAATTTTTAATAATAATTTGTTTTCATTACCATATTAGTACAAAGTCTGTACATTTCTGGCATTTGACTAAATGAGCCAGATTGCTGGAATGTTATGTGCTATTGATGGCTCTCAATTTAATGTTTTCATCTTTGGGAAAATGTTGACTTACATAATTCAATATTTGCATATGCTTTGCATGTGCAACTCAAGAGGGGTCAGTGTGAGTTTCCTGTAATGTAAATATTAGCTTAGAGTATAAGGTAGTACAGTAAAATGACGGTTAGTTATTGCAGGTCATGATATGAAAGTGAAACTTTTAAGTCCTTGATGGTCATTTGAAATGTTGTATGAATTAGATTTTAAACTGTCAATGGGTGGGTAAATTCTGTTTGTAGTTTGCATTTAGTTTGCAAGTCAATTGGACTTTAAGTAGGCATATGCCTTAATACAGCCAGATGGTATCTGAATGATGCTGAAAATCTTTGGAGAATAAGGAAAAATTACTACACTGTTAAGGAAAATGTAAATTGAACAAAGACTTATTTAAGCATTTGAGTGGTAAAGGGAGGCACTGATGGCTACTTTTCATCTACAGTTTGATCAATTTGCTACTAAAACACTGAGTATATGAAGAATTTAAGTTTCTAATTATCTTAGGTTTGTGGTGAATGAGAGCCTTATACAGAAGCTTATTTAGGACATTAATAGTTGCTAATGTTGAGAATGAAATGAAGGTTTTAGGGGGAAAATGAGCAGTGATTAATTTAATGTATGTTATGGGACATGCCATCATTATAGCAAAGCTGTATGATGAGTAAAGTATAAAATGTATGTACATATAATTAATTTTGGAAGGCTAACTGAAAATAAACTTCTAGTTTAAAAGGGGGTGTAGAAGGACATTTTGGATTCAGTGTTTACACAGTTTTGAGGCTTCTACAATAAATAAATACTGACATGAGAAATATTTCATAATTGAAAAGTTTGGTTTGGTAGGTTGCTTCTGAAAAAAAGATTTATAAATATTTTTATACATAATGAGTCATAAGCAAAGTGACAGGGGAAAAGCTTAAAATACTTTACTAATATTCTCTGGGAATCTGGACCCATAAAGAGTACAGAATATGCTCCCCTTCATGGATTCCAAACAAAAATTATGTTTCAAACTATTTTTTTACTATTTTTTATTTTATTTTATTAATTTTTTTTGTTTGTTTAAAATATTACAGATGCCCCCTTTTCTCCACAATGACCCATTCCACCCCGTCCCATCCCCCTCCCCAGTCCCTCTCCCCACCATTGTCCCTATCCTTGGGTTGTGCATATATGCATATAAATTCTTTGGTTAATCTCTCCCCCTCTACCCACCCGCCCTCCTCCATCCATTTGACATTTGTCAGTCTCACCTATGCTTCCATGTCATTGAATCTATTCTCTTCATCAGTTTAAGTTCTTTAGAATCCACATATAAGCAAGATCATGTGTCATTTGCCTTTCTCTGCCTGGTTTATTTCACTTAGCATAATATTCTCCAGGTCCATACATTCTGTCCCAAAGGGTGCGAGATCATTCTTCTTTACAGCTGCATAGTATTCCATGGTGTAAATGTCCCAAAGCTTTTTTATCCACTCATCCACTGATGGGCGCTTGGGTTGTTTCCAGATCTCAGCTATTGTAAACTGCATTGCTATGGACATAGGGGTGCATATATTCTTTCTGATTAGTGCTTCAGGATTCTTAGGATATATTCTTAGAAGTGGGATCAATGGGTCAAAAGGTGGCTCCATTTCTAATTTTTTGAGGAACCTCCATACTGTTTTCCATAGTGGTTGCAACAGTTTGCATTCCCACCAGCAGTGTACCGGGTTTCCCCTTTATCCACACCCTCGCCAGCAAGTCATTTGTTGATTTGTTTATGGTAGCAATTCTTACAGGTGTGAAGTGATATCTCTTTGTGGTTTTAATTTGCATCTCTCTGATGATTAGCAACACTAACCATTTTCTCATGTGTCTCTTGGCCATCTGTATCTACTCTTTGGAGAAGTGTCTGTTCAGGTCCTTTGCCCACTTCTTTATTGAGTTGATTGTCTTCCTCTTGCTGAGTAGTATGAATTCATTGTATACTTTGGAAATTAGCCCCTTATCAGCTACATCCTTGGCAAATATGTTTTCCCAGACAATGGGGTTCCTTTGTATTTTGAATCTGTTTTCATTTGCTGTGCAGAATCTTTTTAGTTTGATGTAGTCCCATATGCTTATTTTTTCTTTTGTTTCCCTTGCCCTAGGAGATGTATCAGTGAAAATTCCACTACATGGGATGTCTGTGACTTTACTGCCTATGTTTTCTTCCAGGATTTTTATGGTTTCGTGACTTACATTTAAGTATTTTATCTATTTTGAGTTTATTTTTGTGCATGATGAAAGTTGGTGGTCTAGTTTCATTTTTTGCATATATCTGTCCAATTTTTATAGCACCACTTATTGAAGAGACTGTCTTTACTCCATTGGATGCTCTTGCCTCCTTTTTCAAATACTAACTGATCATAATGGCTTGGGTTTATTTCTGGGGTCTCTGTTCTGTTCCATTGATCTATATATTTGGTTTTGTACCAATACCAGGCTGTTTTGATTACAATGACTTTGTAGTAGAGTTTGATGTCCAGCAAAGTGATCTTTCCCACTCTCTTCTTTTTTCTAAAAATGGCTGCAGCTATTTGGGGTGTTTTTTGTTCCATATAAATTTTCAAAATGTTTGTTCTAGGTCTGTGAAATATGCTGTTGGTATTTTAACAGGAATTGCATTGAATTTATAAATTTCTTTGGGTAGTATGGACATTTTCATGATATTAATTCTTTTAATTGTTTAAATCTTCCTCTATTTCTTTTTCAGTGTCACGTAGTTTTCCTACTACAGGTCTTTTACATCCTTGGTTTAGTTTATTCTTAGGTATCTTATTTTTTTGTTGCAATAGTAAATGGTATTGATTTTTAGTTTCTCTCTCTAAAAGTTTGTTGTTGGTGTATAACAGTGCCATTGATTTCTGGATATTGATTTTTGGATCCAGCTACCTTGTGAAATTCGTTTATCAAATATAGTAGTACTTTGATGGAGCCTTTAGGGATTTCTATGTATAATATGTCATCTACAAATAATGACAGTTTTACTTCCTCCTTTCCAATTTGGATACCTTTTATGTTTTCTTCCTGTCTGATGGCTATGGAAAGGACTTCCAGTACTATGTTGAATAAGAGTGGTGAAAGTGGATATCCTTGTTTTGTTTCTGTTTTTAATGGAAATTGTTTTGGTTTTTGCCCATTGAGCATGATGTTGGCGGTAGGTTTGTCATATGTCATCTTTATTAGGTTGCGGTATGAGCCCTCTATTCCCACTTTGCTGAGAGTTTTTATCAGAAATGTGTGCTTGATCTGGCAAATGTTTTTACTGCATCTATTGATATGATCATATGATTTTTATCCTTTATTTTGTTTATGTGATGCATCTCATTTATTGATTTGCGGATGTTGTACCAGCCTTGCATGGGTGGAATAAATCTCACTTGATCCTGGTGTATGATCTTTTTTATGTATTGCTGGATCTGGTTTGCTAGTATTTTAGTGAGGATTTTAGCATCTATGTTCATTAGGTATATTGGCCTGTAATTTTCTTTCTTTGTAGTGTCTTTATCTGGTTTTGGGATTAGGATGATGCTGGCATCATAAAAAGAATTTGGGAGTTTTCCCTCTTGAGTTTTCCGGAATAGTTTGAATAGAATAGCTTTTAATTCTTCTTTGAATGTTTGGTAAAACTCACCTGTAAATCCATCTGATTCAAGACTTTTGTTTGCTGGGAGTTTTTTGATTACTGCTTCAATTTCATTAGTTGTTATCGGCCTATTCAAGTTTTCTGCCTCTTCTTGATTCAGCTTTGGAAGGTTGTATGCTTCTAGGAATTTGTCCATTTCACCCATGATGTCCAGTTTGTTGGCATACAGTTGTTCATAGTTGTTCATAGTATTTTCTTACAGTCCTTTGTAATTCTATTGGGTAGATTGTTATATCACCTCTTTCATTTCTGATTTTATTTATTTGGGTCCTCTCTCTTTGTTTCTTAGAGAGTATGGCTAAAGGTGCATCAATCTTATTTATGTTTTCGGAGAACCAGCTCTTGATTTCACTGATTTTTTGAAGTGTTTTTTTAGTTTCTATATCATTAATTTCTGCTTTGATCTTTACTATTTCCTTCCTTCTACTTCCTCAGGGCTTTTCTTTCTGTTCTCATTCTAGTTCTTTTAGCTGTTGTGTTAGATGGTTCATTAGATATTTTTCTTGTTTCTTGAGATAGGCCTGTAGTGCTATGAATTTTCCCCTCAGGACTGCTTCCTCTGTGTCCCATAGATTTTGGGTTGTTGTCTGTTCATTTTCATTTCTTTCCATAAAATATCTGATTTCTTCCTTGATTTCATTGGTAACCATTCATTGCTTAATAGGATGTTATTTAGCCTCCATGTGTTTGAATATTTTTGAGTTTTTTTTATAGTGATTGATTTCTAGTTTCATGGCCTTGTGATCCGAGAAGATGCTTGATATGATTTCAGTCTTCTTGTATTTGTAGAGACTTGCCTTGTGCCCTAACATGTGGTCTATGTTTGAGAATGTTCCACATGCACTTCAGAAGGATGTGTATTCTGCTGCTTTGGGGTGAAATGGTCTCTAAATGTTAATTAAATCTATTAGATCTAGTGATTCATTTAAGGTCTGTGTTTCCCTGTTGATTTTTTGTCTTGATGATCTGTCTAATGCTTACAGTGAGGTGTTAAAGTCCCCCACTATGATTGTGTTGCTTTCAATATCCACCTATAGACCACCAAGAAATTTTTTGTATACTTTGGTGCTCTTATACTGGGTGCGTAAATGTTTATAAGGGTTATTTCCTCCTGCTTGATTGATCCCTTTAGTATTATGTAGTGATCATCCTTGTCTCTTGTTGCGGTCTTTATTTTGAAGTCTATTTTATCAGAAATAAGAATTGCTACTCCAGCTTTCTTTTCCTTTCCATTTGCATGGAATATTTTATTCTATCCCTTCACTTTTAGCCTGTGTGAGTCTTTTGCTCTCAGGTGGGTGTCTTGTAGACAGCATATATTTGGGTCCTATTTTCTTATCCATTTTGCTACCCTATGTCTCTTGATTGGACCATTTATTCCATTTACATTTAAGATTACTATTGATATCAACTTATTTAATGCCATTTTTCCCTTTATGCTGATGTACATTTCTCTCACTATTCCTTATTTTTCTTAGAGCAGTCCTTTTAGCATTTATTGCAATGCTGGTTTGGTGGTACTAAATTCCTTTAGCCCTTTTTTGTCTGATAAACTCTTTATTTCACCTTCAAATTTAAATGATAACCTTGCTGGATAAAGCAAATTTGGTTGCATGTTCTTGCTTTTCATTACTTTGAGAACTCCATGCCACTCCCTTCTTGCCTGAAGAATTTCTGTTGATTAACCAGCTGTCACCTTTATGGGGGTTCCCTTGTAGGTCACTGCTTGTCTCTCTCTTGCAGCCCTTAATATTTTCTCTTTGTTCCTGACATTTGCGATTTTAATTATGATGTGTCTTGGAGTGGGTCTCTTTGGGTTCCTCTTGTTTGGAACCCTCTGTGCTTCCTGAACTTCTGTGGCTTTCTCCTTCACCAGCCATGGGAAGTTTTCTATCATTATTTCTTCCAACAAGTTGCTTCACATCATGTTTTCCTAAAGCTCCCTTAGACTGTCCTAATGCTTTTCTAATGTTTTTTTCTTTTTGCTGTTCTGATTAAGTTATTTTTTTTTTTACCTTGTCTTCTAAGTCACTTATTCTATCCTCTGCTTCATTGAGCCGGCTTTTAATATCTTCCATTGTATTGTTGATATCAGATACAGCATTCTTTATTTTTGTCTGATTTTTGTTTATGTTATGTATCTCTTTTTTCATGTTTTCACTAAGGTCCTCTATCTTATCCTCTATTCCTTGTTTTTCTCATTAACTTCCTTGAGCATCTTTATAATCAATATTCTCAACTCTTTTTCTGATAGCTTGCTTAACTCCATCTCAAAAATCTTTTTCTGGAGATTTTTCTTCTTTCATTTGGGGATTGCTTCGTTGTCTCCCCATTTTGGTAGGTCTTAGTGTTTGTATCTATATATTAGATATATTTGCTGTATACCAGTCTTGTGGGGTGGGATTTTGTCTTGTCAGTCCAGTGGAGCCCAGAGGTGTGTTTTCCTCATACCTCTGAGCTTTTTGCTCTAGGTGTGTCCCTTTTTTTGATGTCCCTTTTGTGGTTTCTTTGGGTTCTCCTGTTGTGATTGGGTCTAGATTGTTGTTGATCAGTCCTTGGGAGGACTCTCCTCTCAGATTGGCTAACTGTGTGTCTCAGTCCCATCCTCGTCATGTAAGCTGTTGTATGGGTGCTGGTAAAGCAGGACAGTAAACATCTAAACTTCCAGGAAACAAGTGGTATCTTACATAATATATTGAGAGTTACAAAGAAAATAACCCAAGTGAAAATAGAACTGGGAGAGTGAAGAGAAAACACACACACAAATTTAAAAAAAAAAAAAACTTAAAAAAGAGAAAAAGAGAAAGAAAAGTAAAGCATAGAGAGAAAGAAATATATTTTTCTTAATAGTGATGAAAATTTAGAAAATAGTAAGAATAAATGAAAATGTACGGAATAGATAAGCCTCTGGGGTATAATAGAGGCAGAGAAAAGATTCTGAGAGAAGGGCCAGCAAAGAATTGAGAGAATAGGAATAGAATAATAGTTGAAAATCAAAAACAAAATACAATAAAGAGAATAAGAGAAACTAACAATCGAACAAAAAGACAGGAAGACAAAAGGAAAGATAACAAAAGAAAGAAAATAAAAAATAAAAATAAAAAAGTTTTCCAATGGATCAAGAGGAGAGAGAAATAAAGCCCAGGCAGGGAGGGATAAGAGATTTGAAAGACACTCTAAAGGAAAGCAGTAAACTTGTTGGTTGTAATGATAAAGTCCCAGTCATTAAGCAGGGAATATCCAGAAAGTCTTGATAGTAGAAGCAAGGATAAAATGAAACAAAGCAAATAAAGAAAACAAAACAGAGGAACAAAACAAAAAACAAGCTAAGCAAAACTAATTTTTATTAAAAAAAGAAAAAATTTAGTTAAAATTTTTTTTAATTAAAAAAAGTTATTATTATAAATTTTAAACAGAAGAAAAAACTAATAAATTCCCCCCCCCTTCTCTTCTTCCTGGGGGAAAAAGAGAAAAAACAACCACCTACACAAACCCAAAAAATACCAACAGCAAAAACAAAACAAAACAAAAAAACAGAAGGAAAAAAAGACAGTCAATCAGGTGAGTTTCTTCTGGGCAGCTTATGTTGTTGGTAGCTCACTGTTTTGTGGGTTAATTTCTGTTCTCCTGGGAGATAGTTGTGTATCAGCCAATGTGAGGAGCCTGTCAAAGTTTGGCTCTGGTGTCCTTAGGTAGATGGTTAATCTGAGGCTCTCCATGGACCACCTCCTCTTGTCACCTTTTGCAACTTTGTCATTGCCTGATCTTGCTCCTGAGTCTTCTGTAGAGTCTTTAGGGTGCAGGGTGGTTAGCGTAGCTCAGGGTATTACTCCCCTTACTTAGAGGTTTCACTGTCAGGCACTCAGTGTAAGGGAGTTACTCTGCTCCACAGTCAGCTCCTCAGTCTCTACCTTATCTTCCAATTCTAGTTCCCCATGCACTGGCCTGCTGCCACTTCAGATTGATTTCACTCTGTTGCCTTTTCTGTATGAGCCATTTCAGCAGTCTGGGCTCAGTGGGTTCGATTAAAAAATATTCTGGTGAGCCCTTTGCCTGCCCTGCCCCCTGCAGAGGTTTTAAGCTTTTTCTCCAGCTCCCAAACAACAGTCCCTGAGAGTCTTATTCTTGTAATGTCCTCTTGTGAACTGCTCTCCCTTCCCTGTTAGGACTGTGCTTTGCGGCATGTGTCTGGGGCCTCAGTGAGCTGGACCAGCCCCTTTTCTATTGGGGGTGGTGCTCCCAAGCTGTGGGAGAAGCAGGAGTGCTTTACCCCCCCTTCCCAGCTCTGGTTGGCTGGTGGCACCAGGCCCACGCCTCAAACGGTCTACCTTCCAGACCCCAATCCCAGCTTCTGCTAGTCTGTCTGCCCAGTGCAAGCTGAATGGTGGGAGCCAGTTCAGAGATCAGAACTCAAAAAAGCAAAAAGCAACACACAGGCAGAGAGTCCATCCTGCAAGATCTCGCTGCCTGCAGACCAAGGCACCCAGCAGGAGGGGACCCAAGGTCAGCTCCGTACAGCTCCCTACACTGCTGATCTCAGCAAAGCTGGGGCAGCTCCACGCGCCACCATGGTGCCCCTCAGGGCTTGTCACAAATCCCACACTCTGCGCCAGGAGCTCAGGGTGGGAGAACTCTCCTCCCCTTCCCCACGCCACACAGATCAAATGTTTTCTGGGGCTCAATACAGTGCCTTACAGGGAAGCAGATGATCCCTGTGTGTGGCTGCTCAGTGCTGACCTCTTGTTCCTTACTTCTCAGGTGCCATAGGCTTTGGGACTACCTTTCCTATGGTCAGAACCCTGAACATTAGATGCTGGTCACGTCTGCTATTAGAAGATTTGTTTCTTTGGAAAGCCCTGTCCCCTCCTTGTTGGCTCACCGCTCCCCTGTGTGAGGCACTCCTCCCCTCTCCTCCATTCTGGGTTCGAGATCCCGACTTTTGGATACTGGTCCACACTCCTGAGGGAAGGGAGTTTTGCAGCCTCCAAGCCTCTGGGCTAGTAGCCTAGCACAAGCTTCAGAGGGGACTTCCCCTTTCTACACCCTCCCCCCTTACAGGGCTCTATGATGTTTCTTCAGTGCTCCCTACTCACACTATGTCCACTCAGGTATGTTTCTCTGGTTTTTCCAAGCTTGCTACGTAGTATTTTGGAGTAAATCAATTCTGTGGCTGGGATCATGGATGCTCTGCTGCTTCTCACAGTGCCACCATCTTTCCTCTCACCTGGCTATTTTTAATCTTTGTATAATTATGATAGCAGTGTATTTTGTGGCTGTCTCTATCAGAAATATTGATGATTGTTTTTATTTAGTTCCTTTAATTGAGATGCTCAACTTTCATACAACTTTAGCGTTGTATGAAATATGTCATAACATATCTGAAAGCATCTTATTTTCACTCTTTGTATTGTGCTGCCTTTGAATTATCTTTGTTAATGGATTTAATTCAGCCACCATTGTTGAACCCATATGGACCTCAAATCAATTAACATTTTTCCCTTCTAGCTCCTTTTTGTCCCAAATATATGGGCTTTGAGTGTTTGTCTGTATTACTGTTACTGTTGACTGAGGAAAGATTTAGGGGGTCTCTGAATATACTTCCTATGGATTCATTGTTGTTCACTTGTTGTGATATGGGAGGCAAAAAAAATGAGGGGATAGTAAAGAGGAAAAAAAGGATGTTATTAATAGTTGATTATTGTGTATAGAACTAATACAAACATTTCCACTGTAGAATTTCTATAATCTGTAGCAATTTAGGAAAATTATAAGAAAGGATGTTTTACAACATCTGTTAAAGATGACCAGTTTCTGCGCTTCTGTCCAAAAGAAGTCAAGATTACTATCAAGGCAATAGTTTAAAATACATTTTAAAGTTCTATGGTTTACTTACCATAGTCATGTTAATATGCATCATGTTACACTAACTTTCCCTAGCTCTGGTCAAAGGTGTTTCCTCACAAATTTCAAACATATAAGTTGTAACTAGACAACTCTCTTAATTTGTTACATTTTCCATTATGACATATCTGTGGCTACCACAAGTGTAAATGTCAATAACATTTGAGAGATATTGTTTAAGAAATTTAAAATGTGTGAAAATGATTTCACCTTGCATAAGAAAAAAGAATTCTAGACATTGCTCAAAATATTTGAAATTGATATTATACTGGAATACAGGTTGATATTTGATAGGGGAGTTATTCCTTATTGACAAAGGCTTCAAGTTAGAGCTATAAGCATTCATTTGAAAGATTTATAGCTACAGAGTAGAACATATTACAAGTCTTAAATTCTTCAATAATTCTGAGTCTAGAGAATCTACATCATGTTTTACCAGCACCACTATTATGTCTCTTGAAGAAAGTGTTAAGCTATAAAGTATGAACACATCAATATATTATAATGACTTAAAAGGTAGTTGTTGCTTTTAGTTAAAGAAAATAATGTTTGGCTTAAAGATTTTTGTTTTAGGTAAACAGATTGAATCTTATAAATACTTTGGGAGTGAGAGCAAGAACACGGAATATTGAAAAATAGTAGTATATGGAATAGGTAGATTTTTAAATTATAAACAATATTAAACTCCATGGGTAATATTAATTGCCCAAAGAGATATTAGAATATAATAAAAGTTGTTTTTAAGAAACCCAGAAAGATAAACTCATTTTTTGCTTTGCGTCAATTTTTCGTGTGATTTCCCATTGTCAAAATAATTTTACAAGTGTAATAATTTAGCATGCACTGTCTCTTTTAGGACTGGATCTGCCATTTATGATGATGCCTCATCCTCTACTTCCAGTCAGCTTACCTCCTGCATCAGTTGCCATGGCAATGAATCAGATGAACCATCTAAATACTATTGCCAACATGGCTGCTGCAGCCCAGATTCACAGCCCACTCTCTAGAGCTGGGGCCTCTGTTATAAAGGTAAGAATCATGATTTAGAAGAAGACAAAGGTGTTAATTACATATAAATTTTGATAAAATATTAGCAATACCACTGAATCTTCAGTAAAAACATAAAACTCATCGACTCAGTTGCTTAGCATACAGTTTTATTTATGACTAGGCTTGATGAGGTGTTTTTTGTTTGTTGTTTTATTATTGCTGTCTGTTTTCATTCCATCATCACAGATCTCACCTTTAATTCAGGCTTCCTGTCTTTCAATAATGAGCACAGTGTTTGGGAGGAGTGGCCAGACTAATGACAAAGAAAAGTATGCAAAAACCATTCATGTTGATGGGGTGAAACAAAGTACACACTATTTATCTTTTTGGTGTTTGAAAAGCAGTTGTAGGGTAGTACGTACCATAGAGGACTTGTAGTCAGAAAGACCAAAGTTCCAATTCTGATTCTGTCACTTAAGAGCTGAATAACCTTGGATATGACATTTAACCTGCCTGAATATTTTTCCTCAACTGCAAAAATAAAGGTCATAGTAATAATCTCTTTTTTCTGTGATTGGCTGTCTGGAGTAAAATATAGGTTAAAAACTTCAAAACATTAAGCAAATATTTGTGGTAATTTAGAACATTATCATTATCATGATGAGAATACTATTTTACAAAATTTCATAACCACAAGGTAATGAAACAAATAATATTTTATAATCTCTCCTTATGTCTCATTAGTTTGGAACATGGCCTCTCTGCCCTCTTTCCAAGTATCATGTAAACTAGCTTTTTTAATATAGTCTTTCTTTTGGTGATGAGATAATATAAGGACATATATGAGCAAAAGTTATAGTTAATCAAAGAAACCCATTTATTTGATTCTTTATTACTTTATGTATTCAACAAATATTGTATCCTTAATATGCACATGTCCTTTTGGACAATATGGGAAATAGATAAATAAGATATAGTCCCTGACTTCTAGTAATCACAAACTAAATGTGAGACAAACAACAAATACTCATGTAAGTTGCAATAGCAAGACATACTGTGATGGTAGCATAGAGAATCACCAAGTATGCAAGAATATGGAGGAGAGAGGGAACATACCTAGCTTGGAGAAGAGAAGGGGCAGGGTATCACAACACAAAAGATATTACAGTTGATGGATTTGTACTGGGCCTTGCATTATTGATATAATTGTAATAGATGCACATGGGGTTGAGAGAAGTGAAGGCGGAAGAAATTTGAGATTCTGGAGATTTTTGTTCAACTTTAAATTAGCTTCTGGTGTTGGGAACTTCTAAAACAATGAAGACATTTTATAACATAAACTTCATAGGAAAGGAAAATAAAAATTGATAAATTTGTATTAAACTCTCTATGTTTCTATGGCTAAGTATTAGTGTGATTCCTACACTCAGTCTATCCTAGCTAATCAGAGCTTTGTTGCTTGAATATTTGATCAGTGTGTAAACCAAGAATCAGAGTAGTCTTTGAGAAAAAAATCACCCACAAACATTATTTAAAAGACAGAATAAGTTTCCTATGATTTTGAAACCAGCTGACTACTAAGTACATGGGACCCCACAAAAATATGGGAAATTATTAAGAAACAAAGGGTGGTTTAATGGAATAGTCATACCAGCTTTGAAATGATGACAAAATACTCTCAATAGAGGCATGTTTACGGCTCTTCAAAAGTACATTCATTTAGTTTTCTTAATGACTATTAACTCAGACTGAATCAGCTATATTTTGGTTGAATATTTGGGGAGTTTGACAGCTTTGAGAAGAATTTAGAGCAGGGAAGCACTTGAGGTTGCAGCTCATAATAAGGATAATGATTGGTGCTGATGATGATGGGAAAGGAAAATATAATCATCTTTTTTTTTTCTTTTCTTTTTTTAATTTTATTTTTGTTTAAAATATTACAGATGTCCCTTTTTCTCCCCAATGACCCATTACACCCAGTCGCTTCCCCCTCCCCAGTCCCTCTCCCTACCACTGTCCCTGTCGTTGGGTTGTGCATATATGCATATAAATTTTTGGTTATTCTCTCCCCCTCTACCCACCCACCCTCCTCCATCCCTCTGACATTCGTCAGTGTCAGCTATCCTTCCATGTCATTGAATCTATTCTGTTCACCAGTTTATTAAGTTCTTTAGATTCCATGTATAAGCCAGATCATGTGATATTTGTCTTTCGCTGCCTGACTTATTTCGCTTAACATAATATTCTCCAGATCCATCCATACTGTCCAAAAGGGTACTAGATTCTTCTTTTTTGCAGCTGCGTAGTATTCCATGGTGTAAATGTCCCACAGCTTTTTTATCCACTCATCTACTGATGGGCACTTGGGCTATTTCCAGATTTTAGCTATTGTAAACTGTGCTGCTATGAACATTGGGGTACATATATTCTTTCTGATGAATGTTTCAGGACTCTTAGGATACATTCCTAGGAGTGGAATCACTGGGTCAAATGGCAGCTCCATTTCTAATTTTTTGAGGAACCTCCATACTGTTTTCCATAGTGGTTGCACCAGTTTACATTCCCACCAGCAGTGTACCTGGGTTCCCCTTTCTCCACACCCTCGCAAGCACATGTCATTTCTTGATTTGTTGATGGCAGTCATTCTGACAGGTGTGAAGTGATATCTCATTGTGGTTTTAATATGCATCTGCCTGATGATTATCGATGTTGAGCATTTTCTGATGTGTATCCTGGCGATCTGTATGTCCTCTTTGGAGAAATGTCTATTTAAGTTCTTTGCCCATTTCTTAATTGAGTTGTTTGTCTTCCTCTTGCTGAGTGCTATGAGTTCTTTGTACACTGGAAATTAGCCCCTTATCAGGTTCATCCTTGGCAAATATGTTTTCTCATAGCAAGGGGTTCCTTTTTGTATTTTAAGGCTGTTTTCTTTTGCTGTGCAGAAGCTTTTTAGTTTGATGTAGTCTCATATATTTATTTTTTCTTTTGTTTCTCTTGTCCTAGGCGATATATCATTGAAAGTCCCCTACGTGGGATGTCTGTGACTTTACTGCCTATGTTTTCTTCCAGGATTTTTATGGTTTCGTGACTTACATTTAAGTTTTTTATCCATTTTGAGTTTATTTTTGTGTATGGTGAAACTGGGGGTCTAGTTTCATTCTTTTGCATGTATCTGTCCAATTTTCCCAGCACCACTTATTGAAGAGACTGTCCTTACTCCATTGGATACTCTTGCCTCCTTTGTCAAATATTAACTGACCATAATGGTGGGGGTCTATTTCTGGGGTCTCTGTTCTGTTCCATTGATCTATATGCCTGTTGTTGTACCAATACCAGGCCATTTTGATTACAGTGGCTTTGTAATACAGTTTGAAGTCTGGTAATGTGATCCCTCCCACTCTGTTCTTTTTTCTCAAGATGGCTGCAGCTATTCGGGGTCTTTTCTGGTTCCATATAAATTTTTGAAATGTTTGTTCTAGGTCTGTGAAATATGCTGTTGGTATTTTAATAGGAATTGCATTAAATTTATAAATTGCTTTGGGTAGTATGGACATTTTAATGATATTAATTCTTCCAATCCATGAGCATGGTATATTCTTCCACTTCTTTAAATCTTCCTCTATTTCTTTATTCAGTATAACGTAGTTTTTTGAGTACAGGTCTTTTACATCCTTGGTTAAGTTTATTACTAGGTATCTTATTTTTTCAGTTGCAGTGGTAAATGGTATTGCTTTTTTAGTTTCTCTCTCTGAAAGTTCATTGTTGGTGTATATGAATGCCACTTATTTCTGGACGTTGATTTTGTATCCAGTTACATTGCCAAATTTGTTAATCAAATCTAGTGGTACTTTGATGGAGTCTTTAGGGTTTTCTATGTACAATATCATGTCATCTTCAAATAATGACAGTTTTACTTCCTCCTTTCCTATTTAAATACCTTTTATGTTTTCTTCCTGTCTGATGGCTGTGGCGAGGACTTCCAGTACTATGTTGAATAAGAGTGGTGAAAGTGCACATCCCTGTCTTGTTCCTGTTTTTAATGGAAATGGTTTTAGTTTTTGCCCATTGAGTATGATGTTGGCTGTAGGTGTGTCATATATGGCCTTTATTATGTTGAGGTATGATCCCTCTAATCTCACTTTGCTGAGAGTTTTTATCAGAAATGGGTGCTGGATTTTGTGGAATGCTTTTTCTGTGTCTATTGATATGATCATGTGACTTTTGTCCTTCATTTCTTTATGTGATGTATCACTTTTATTGATTTGCAGATGTTGTACCAGACTTTCATCCTTGGAATAAATCCCACTTGGTCATGATGTATGATCTTTTTAATGAATTGCTGGATCCAGTTTGCTAGTATTTTAGTGAGGATTTTAGCATCTATGTTCATCAGGGATACTGGCCTGTAAGTTTTTTTCTTTGTAGTATCTTTATCTGGTTTTGGGATTAGGATGATGCTGGCCTCATAAAAAGAGTTTGGGAGTTTTCCCTCCTCTTAAATTTTCTGCAATAGTTTGAATAGAATAGGTGTTAATTCTTCTTTGAATGTTTGGTAAAACTTGCCTGTAAATCCATCTGGTGTCCAGGACTTTTGTTTGTTGGGAGTTTTTTGATTATTGCTTCAATTTCATTAGTTGTTATCGGCCTATTCAGGTTTTCTGCCTCTTCCTGATTCAGCTTTGGAAGGTTTTATGCTTCTAGGAATTTGTCCATTTAACCCATGTTGTCCAATTTGTTGGCATATAGTTGACCATAATATTTTCTTACAATCCTTTGTATTTCTGTTGGGTCAGTTGTTCATTGCCTCTCTCATTTCTGATTTTATTTATTTGGGTCCTCTCTCTTTGTTTCTTAGTGAGTCTTGCTAAAGGTGCATCAATCTTATTTACCTTTTCAAAGAACCAGCTCTTACTTTCATTGATTTTTTGGATTGTTTTCTTTGTCTCTATGTCATTAATCTCTGCTCTCATTTTTATTATTTCCTTTCTTCTACTTCCTCAGGGCTTTTCTTGCTGTTCTCATTTTAGTTCTTTTAGTTGTTGTGTTAGATGGTTCATTAGATCTTTTTCTTGTTTCTTGAGGTAGCCCTGTAATGCTATGAATTTTCCTCTCAGGACTGCTTTCGCTGTGTCCCATAAGTTTTGGGTTGTTGTCTGTTCATTTTCACTTCTTTCCATGAAGTGTTTGATTTCTTCCTTGACCTCCTTGGTAACCCATTCATTGTTTAATAACATGCTATTTAGCCTCCATGTGTTTGAACATTTTGAGTTTTTTTATAGTGGTTGATTTCTAGTTTCATGGCATTGAGATCCAAAAAGATGCTTGATATGATGTCAATCTTCTTATATTTGTAGAGACTTGCCTTGTGCCCTAACATGTGGTCTATTTTTGAGAATGTGCCATGTGCAGTTGAGAAGAATGTGTATTCTGCTGCTTTGGGGTGAAATGTTCTGTAAATGTCAATTAAATCCATTAGGTCTAGTGATTCATTTAAGGTCTGTGTTTCCCTGTTGATTTTTTGTCTCGATGATCTGTCCAGTGTTTACAGTGAGGTGTTAAAGTCCCCCACTATGATTGTGTTGCTGTCAATATACACCTATAGACCACCAAGAAATTTTTTGTATCCGTTGTGCTTTTATATTAGGTTCATAAATGTTTATAAGGGTTATTTCCTCCTGCTTCATTGATCCCTTTAGTATTATGTAGTGATCATCCTTGTCTCTTGTTGCAGTCTTTATTTTGAAGTTTATTTTATCAGAAATAAGAATTGCTACTCCAGCTTTCTTTTCCTTTCCATTTGCATGGAATATTTTATTCCATCCCTTCACTTTTAGCCTGTGTGAGTCTTTTGCTCTCAGATAGGTCTCTTGTAGATAGCATATATCTTGGCCCTGTTTTCTTATCAATTCAGCTACCATTTGTCTTTTGATTGGACCATTTATTCTGTTTACATTTAAGGTTACTATTGATATCAACTTATTTAATGCCATTTTCCCCTTTATGCTGATGTACATTTCTCTCACTATTCCTTCTTTTTCCTAAAGCAGTCCTTTTAGCATTTTTTGCAATGCTGGTTTAGTGGTACTGAACTCCTTTAGCCTTTTGTTGTCTGGGAAGTTTTTTATTTCCCCTTGAAATTTAAATGATAGCCTTGCTGGATAAAGCAATCTTGGTTTGCATGTTCTTGGTTTTCATTCCTTTCAGAACTTCATGCCACTCCCGTCTGGCGTGAAGAATCTATGTTGAGAAATCAGCTGTCAGCCTTATGGGGGTTCTCTTGTAGGTCAGTGCTCATCTCTCTCTTGCGGCCCTTAATATTTTCTCTTTTTCATTGCCATTTGCCATTTTAATTATGATGTTTCTTGGGGTGGGTCTCTTTGGGTTCCTCTTGTTTGGAACCCCCTGTGCTTCCTGAAATTGTGTGGCTTCCTCCCTTGCCAGCCTAGGGAAGTTTTCTATAATTATTTCCTCCACAAAGTTCTCTATCCTTTGCTCTCTTTCCTCCCCCTCTGGCACTCCTATAATGTGAATGTTGTTTCGTTTAATGTTATCCCAAAGTTCCCTTAGACTGTCCTCATGCTTTTTAAGTGTTTCTTCTTTTTGCTGCTCTGATTGTGTGATTTTTTCTACCTTGTCTTCTAAGTCACTTATTCTATCCTCTGCTTCATTGAGCCTGCTTTTAATTCCATCCAGTGTATTCTTGATATCAGATACAGCATTCTTTATCTCTGTCTGAGTTTTACTTATGGTGTGAATCTTTTTTTTCATGTTTTCATTAAGGTCCTCGATCTTATCATCTAGAGTCTTCTTAAGTTCCTTGAACCTCTTCATCATCCATACTCTGAACTCCATTTCTCATAACTTTCTTAACTCCATCTCATCAAAGTGTTTTTCTGGCGATGTTTCCTTTTCTTTAATTTGAGGGTTGTTTCATTGTATCTCCATTTTGGTAGGTCTTAGTGTTTGTATCTATATATTAGATATATTTCCTACTCCCCAGTCTTATGGGATGGGATTTTTGTCTTGTGGGTCCAGTGGAGCCCAGAGGTGTGTTTTCCTTACACGTCTGAGCTGTTTGCTCTAGGCGTGTTCCTCTTGTGGGTGCCCCTTTTGTGGTTTCTTTATTTTCTCCTGTTGTGGTTGGGTCTAGATTATTGTTGATCATTCTTTGGCAGGACCCTCCTCTCAGGTTGGCTAACTGTATCTCAGCCCCAACTTTGACTTGTAAGCTGTTGTACTGGTGCTGGCAAGGCAGGACAATACACAACTAAACTTCCAGGAAACAAGAGATATCTTATAAAATATCCTGACAATCACAATGAAAACAACCCACTTGAAAATAGAACTGGGAGAGTTAAGGGAGAACACACTCACACACACACAAAAAAAATGCTTAAAAAAAGAAAGAGAGAAAGAAAAGTAAAGCTTAGAGAAATGTATATTGTTTTTAATACTGGTGAAAATTTAGAAAATAATAATAAACTAAAATATAAAACATAGAGAAGCTACTGGGAGATAACAGAAGTAGAGAAAAGACTCTGAATGAATGGCCAGAGAAAAATTAAGGGAGAGAAAAAGAATAGGATAATAGTTGAAAATGAGAAAACAAAAATACAATAAAGAGAATAAGAGAAACTAACAATAGAACAAAAAGACAGGAAGACAGAAGGGAGGATAACAAAAGAATGAAAAAAAGTAGAAAAAGAACAAGAAAAAAAGTTATGCCAATGGATTGAGAGGAGAGAGAGAGATAAAGCCCAGGCAGGGAGGGAGTCTGAGAAGAGATTTGGGTGAAACTATAGAGGAAAGTAGTAAACTTGTTTATAATGATAAAGTCCCAGCCGTTAAGCAGGGATATCAAGAAACTTGTTTATAATGATAAAGTCCCAGCCGTTAAGCAGGGATATCAAGAAAGTCTTGATATTAGAAGAAAGGATAGAGTAAAACAAAGCAAATAACCAAAACAAAACTAAAAACAAGCTAAGCAAGACAAAATTCTTTTATGAAAGGGGAGGGGGGATTTAGTTAAAAAAATGTGTAAAAAAATTATTATAAAATTTAAAAAAGAAGAAAAAACAAATTTTCTCCCCTTTCTCTTCTTCCTAAGGAAAAAAGAGAAAAAATAAACATACCCACAAACCAAAACCAAACAAAAAATACCCCCAAACCAAAACAAAACAAAACAAAGAAACAGCAGAAAAAAAGGTAGTCAATCAGGTGAGTTTTTTCTGGGCAATTTATGTTGTCTGAGGGTCACTGTTTTGTGTGTTGATTTCAGTTCTCCTGGGACGTACTTGTGTATCAGCCAATGTGAGGAGCTGTCCAGTTTTGGCTCTGGTTAATCTGAGGCTCTCTGTGGACCACCTCTTCTTGTCAACTATTTTGCAACCTTGTAGTTGCCTGGTGTTACTCCAGTCTTCTGTAGAGTCATTAGGGTGCAGGGTGGCTAGTGTAGCCCAGGGTCTCACTCCCCTTAGAGGTGTCATTGTCAGACCCTCACTCTGCGGTAGTTAGTCTCTGCTCCCCTGCCAACTCCTCAGTCCCTGCCTTGTCCTCTGATTCTAGTTCCCCAGGCTCTGGCCTGCTGCAGCTTCAGACTGATTTCAGCCTGTTACCTTTTCTGTATGGGCTGTTTCAGCAGCCTGGGTTCAGTGGGTTCGATTAAAAACACATTCTGGTGACCCCTTTGCCTGCCCTGATTCCAGCAGGGGTTTTCAGCATTTCCTCCAGTTCCCAAACAACAGTCCCTGAGACTATTATTCTTGTAATGTCCTCCTAAGGGCTGCTCTCCCTTTCCCCTCAGGACTGTGCCCTGCAGGGGTGTCTGGGGCCTCAGTGAGCTGGCCCTGCCCCTTTCCTATTGGGGGCGGTGCTCCTGGCTGCAGGAGAGGCCAGCAGGCTCCGCCTCTCCCTTCCCAGCTCTGGTTGGCTGGTCGCATCAGGCCCACCCCTCAGACTATCTACTGTGCAGACCCCAATCCCAGCCTCGGCTAGTCTGTCAGTGCAGCGTGCACCAGGAAGGCGGGAGTGAGTTCCACAATCAAGATCACAAAAGCACAAAGCAACACACAAGCAGAGAGTCCACCCTGCAAGGTCCCTCTGCCCTCGCTCTAAGGCCCCCAGGGGGAGGGGACCAAAGTCAGCTCCACACAGCTCCCCGCATCGCTGGTCTCAGCAAAGCTAGAGTGGCTTCACATGCCACCACGCCACCAAGGCACCCCTTAGGGCTGGTTGCAGATCCCAGCCTCTCAGCACTGGAGCTCAGGGTGGGAGGGCTCCTCCCCTCCCACATGCCACGCAGATTCAGTGCTTTCTGGGGCTCAACACAATGCCCCACAGGGAGGCAGAGGGTCCCCATTTGCGGCTGCTCAGCGTGATCCTCTGGTCCCTTACCACTTGGGTACCACAGACCTTGGGACAGCCTTCCTTATGGTCAGCACCCTGAGCACCAGACGCTGGGCGCAGCCGCCACTAGAGGCTTTGTTTCCTAGGAAGGTGCCAACCCCTCTGGGACTCACCGCACCCCTGGGGCCCTGTGAGCCAGGCGCTCCTTCCCCTCTCGTTGCTCCGGGTGTGGGATCCCCACTTTTGGATGCCGTCCGCACTCCCGAGGGGAGGGAGCTTTGCAGCCTCCAAACCTCAAGGCTTGGAGCCCAGCATAGGCTTCAGGGGGACTCTCCCTTCCTACGCCCGCCCCCTCTTTCCAGGCTCCGTTATGTTTCTTCAGTGCTCCCCACTCGCACTCAGGTATGTTTCTCTGTTTTTTTCAAGCTGGTTATATAGGATTTTAGGAGTAAATCTAGTCCGTGGCTGGGAGCAGGGCACTCTGCTTCTTCTCACAGGGCTGCCATCTTCCCTCAATCTATAATTGTCTTTTTAAATAATCCAAATATTGTTAATGTATTAAAGCAATGTAAGTATATTTTCTGTTACTGATTGTCTATTTAATATGCAAACTTTACAAAAAGAAAGACATAAATTTGGAATGTACTTTTTAACAGTTGGCATATTATCACATGCTTAAATCCTGCCAATTATATGCATTATGCTCAAGAAAACAGAATCTTTTTCATGTACTTATTTTTAATAAAATCAGATAAAAATAATATATTTATTTTGCATTGCCTTTGATAAAATTTCTCTTCAAATCTATACAAGAAGATTTTCATGAGAGGATGATAGGGAAGTGAAGAAAAAATATTTTAAAAATAGAGTATGGAGGTTTCTCAAAAAATTAAAAATGGAACTGCCTTTTGACCCAGTGATCTCATTTCTAGGAATATATCCTAAGAATCCTGAAACACAAATCAGAAAGAATATATGCACCCCTATGTTCACAGGAGTGCAATTTACAATAGCTAAGACCTGGAAACAGCCCAAGTGTCCATCAGTAGATGAGTGGATAAAAAAGTTGTGGTATATTTACACCATGGAATACTGTGCAGCTATAAAGAAGGATCTCTTAACCTTTGGGACAGCATGGATGGACCTAGGGAATATTATGCTAAGTGAAATAAGCCAGGTAGAGAAAGACAAACATCGCATGATCTCACTTACATGTGGAATCTAAAGAACATAATAAACTGATGAACAAAATAGATTAGGTGACGTAGTAGCATGGAACAGACTGGCAAAAATCTCAGAGGGAAGGTGGGGTTGGGTGGGTGAGTGGGGAGAGATTAACCAAAGAATTTATATGTATATATGCATAACCCATGGACAAAGACAATAGTGTGATGAAGGCCTGGGGCTGGAAGTGGGTAGGGGGTGGAAGGGGTTAATGGGGCAAAAAGTTGGCATCTGTAATATTTTCAACAATAAAGATAAATTAAAAAAAAAATTTCTAAATAAAAAAAAATAGTTATTTCAGTGAGTAATGAGAAGCTTGTATGATAGTTGCCAAGTTTTGTTTGTTTTTGCTAAGATGCTGTTGTATAATGGTAACATTATTAGTTTGAAAATAATAATTCAGCAGAAATACTATGGTAAAAACCTAATTAATTGGCAAATAGGTGTTAGTATGTTAAAAGTTTCACCCTTTCTTTCAATAACAGTTATCAACATGATAGTAGTTATATGATATCCAACTGTAAGGGAAGAAATTTCACACCTCCATTGACGTATATTTCAAAAGGAATTATTTTTCAGTGTGCTTTTTTGTTGTTGTTGTTAATCCCCACCCAAGTGGAAGGGAGGGAGAGAGAGAGAGAGATCAATGTGATAGAGACTCATAAACTAGTTGCCTCCTGAATGCTCCCCAACTGGAGGTGGGGTAGGAATCGAAACCAAGGTACGTGTACTTGACTGGGAATTGAACCTGAGACCCTTTGGTGCATGGGTTGGCACTCTAACCACTAACCACACTGGCCAGGGCTTCAGTGTGCTTCTTCATGAGTCACAGTTTCAGAGGTCAATTTATTAGAATCTTGTAGACAATAGGCAAACATATGTATTGAATTTTTGTCATATACTACTTTGTCATATGCTACTACCTGTCATACACCATTCAAACAAAACCACTTTTTTATTCTACTTACATTTTCAGATCTTTTTATCCTAGCAGTTTGGCATAAAAAACATATTTAAATTAGTATTATGCATTGTTTTACCAAAATATTTGAATTGAAGTCACCAGATATTTTATATTTACCATTTAGAGATAAACTGTTCTTTCAAAATATGAACTATCAGAAATTTAACATTTAATATTTAGAAGGAAATTTCATAACTATGAAATTTTACTTCTTTCTAATGAACCCACTGTGGGAAATTAATTTCTCTTGTTTAAGCCATCTAGTTTATGGTATTTTGTTATAGTATTTTGTTAGTAGCCCCCTGAGCTACCACGTTTTTAGAGGCTGGAAAGTCCGGGGTCAAGGTGCCTGCTAATTCGGTTCCTGGTGAGAGCTCTCTTCTTGGTTTGTAGATGGCCACCTTCTCACCATGTCTTCACATGGCAAAAAGAAAGAAACTAATCACTTTCTTGCCTCTTCTTATAAAGTCATGAGGGCTCCACCATCATGACTGAATTATCGCTCAAAAGCCTCATCAAATATCATCACATTAAGTATTAGGGTTTCAACATATAAATTTTGGGGAGACAGGCATTCTGTTCATTGCATATACAATTTAATGTGATTATATTGTCACCTAGGCCAGCATCCTTACACTGAAAGGGCTGTTAGTATTTCCGTTATAATACTTACTCTCCTCAATTTAAAATAACTGCAGTTGAATAAATCTATATAAAAAACTTGAACTACACAGTAAGAGATTAGGACACATTACCAAAAAAAATCCAGAAATATGTGTTTAGTTTTATTAAAATTTATGAAAATTCACAGAAGGTGGTACCAAACTTTTTAATTCAATTCTTATTGTTTGCATACCTTTCATTTATTTATTTTTAATTTCAAGTAAAATTTTCCTTTTTTTCCATATCATTTAAAAAAATTCCTGGAGCCCGACTGGCTTGGCTCAGTGGTTGAACATTGACCTATGATCCAAGAGATCGCGGTTTGATTTCTGGTCAGGGTACAAACCCAGGGTTGCGGGCTTGATCCCCAGTGGAACACGTGCAGGAGGCAGTCAATCAATGACTCTAGTATCATTGATGTTTCTGTCTCTGTCTCTCTCCCTCTCCCTTCCTCTCTCTGAAATCAATAAAAACATGTTTTAAAAAAATCCCTGGAAATAACACCACCACCACACTGATATTGTAACAAGTTTTCAAAATCCTCTAAACACCATCTACTCTTCTTTAGCATATTTTGTGTTAAACTGATGCCTATGTCTTGTCACTGATCATGAGACTGTGATCATAATTTTCTTTGGAAGCTGGTCTTGCAGTATGCGCTTTAAATATTAGGACTATATGACAAAAACAGAATATCAGTTAGTGAATAACTGTCTATATAAACCATAATTAATTTCCAGCATTTAGCATTTCTCATCAAAGTGACTGGGGGCAACTGTTTTAATATTTCTCTTTCCACTTAAATTTTCCTTTCTGCAAAATTGATCTCACTTTCTTTTTGCTTTATCTCTATGCTTGCATTCATTCGAATTGAGTCTACATTGGAAAACTGATTAGGGTAATCTATAAACCATGTTAACTCTTCATTTTAATTCAGGTAAGCTGATTTGGCATTTGTTAGCAAGCAAAAACTTTTTTAACAACTAATTGAATCAGGAGAGGCCACCTATACATGGTTTAAAAAGTTTGTGTGTTGGTCAACATTTTTTGTTTTTCATTGATTGAGCTCCTATTATGCATCCAGTGGTTTTTAAGCCTTACAATCTAATAGGGATAGACAAACAGAATTAATAGTTATAAAATTATTGATTAAAAATGTAAATAGACAAAATGAACTTATATGTAATATTTTGAAAACATGCTTTTGCGGGTTTTGTTTTATACTCAATGAGACCAGGGTTCTCAGTTCATAAGAAGAATGGCAACTATATATGATTTAAAATTTCCTACATTCTCTGTGCTTAAAATATTACTAATAGATGGTTTGTTAGTGTGCTATGTTTGTCTCTCATGGTTCAAGATTTTTAAATAGAATGATGTGGGATGCAGAAAAATGTAATTGAGTGTATTTTCATATAATATGCATTTTTATAGTGTGACAATCTACTTGTGTTTTTTAAAATGTTCATAGACTCACATGGATACATAACTTAATGTACTTATTCATAAACTTAACATTTGTTTAGTCAAAACTCTTGAACACTAGAATGAAATAAAAACCTCTGATTCCCATAATGGACTTACTAAGTTCAGTGTTTTAGATTTTATATTTGGGCCAGCAACCAATGGTGTGCCTGTAAACCAGCTCTCCAAAAACAAAACAAAAGAAAAAAAGAAGAAAACCTCTGATTTACAATATTTGCCAAATTCTGTGATGTATATATTTCACACTGGCTGATTTTAAGGTATCAACAGTTAAATACCTGACTCACAATATTACTGAGTATTTAATAATTAGCGCTAGTATGAGCAGGCTCCAAAACTACACTCTTCTTTTAAAGCATTATATGAAATATAAAATGTGTGTGAAATCATACTCTCCATGGTAATCTCCATATTCATTAAACAAAACAAACAAAAGCTTTACAAACCAGTTTACCTGCTAATTTCTATTTCTTTGGAAAAAATATAACATGCTAAGTAAAAGCTTGAGAAATCTCTATAAAAGTGAATGAACAAAAAATTTGTTTTCCAACTGAAATTATAGCACCTTAACATAGGATGATGTCAAATTGAAAAGGGCATAATTATACTTGGGTCTTTTACTTCTACCAGTGTCTTAATATTTCCACCCCAGTGTGAAAAAAAGTTTATTGATTAGAAGTGTTGATTTTTGCAAATGTCCTTAAATAATGAAAGCTAACACAAGGGCTAATATACCTAGCTGGCTATTCATCACTGCTGTCATCTTTTCTATTTTTTTTCACAGGTAGGACAGTAAACCATAGCTTTTAAGGGCTCTGAGAGCTAACATGACTTTTAGGAGCTTAGACTTTAAAACATATATATATATATATATATATATATATATATATATATATATATATATACACACACACACACACACACACACACACATATCTGCTTATACTTGAATAAATTTCCCCACCTCCAAGGATATAAACAATTAACAATGAATTTTAGATGCATAGAACATACCTATTACAGCAACATTGTTCAATATGGTCTCCACTAGCTATGTGTGATAATTTCAATTTAAAATGATTAAATAGAATGAACACTTCAGTTCCTCATTTGTAACTAGCCACATTTATTTATTTTTTACTTTATTTTTATTGTTGACACTATTACTGATGTCCCCATTTTCCCCTCCTTTACCCACCTCCACCCAGCCCACTCCTCCCCCCTTTGGGCATCCCCACATTGTTGTCTGTGGGATATACATATATGTTCTTTGGCTAATCCCTTCACCTTGTTTCATCCACATTTAAAGTGCTTAGTAATCACATGTTTCTGATGATTACTATACAGCACAAGTATAGAGAATTTGCATTATTGCACAAAATTTTACTGGGAAATAGTATTCTTGAGAATTGATTAAGGTGGGTGAAAATCCAGAATCACTAGAATTCTTTGGGGTAAAGGATAATACAGATTTAAAAATCATCCCTGCCGGTGTTGCTCAGTGGTTGAGCATCAACCCATGAACCTGGAGGTCATAGTTTAATTCCCAGTCAGGGTATATGCCAGGGTTATGGGCTCAATCCCCAGTGGGGGGAGTGCAGGAGGCAGGCGATCAATGATTCTCTCTCATCATTGATGTTTCTCTCTCTCTCTCTGTCTTTCTTCCTCTCTCTGAAATCAACTTAAAAAAAAGAAACATTTTTAAAAAATCAGGAAGTATATCGCAATTAGCCTTGCAGTTGGCCAGAAAGGGTAAGGGTAGTTATTGCTGAATATTGTCTCACCTTATCATTATTGTCTTAATTTTTTGTTAGAAAACAAAGAGCAAGACCACAGAATCTATTGATTTAGCAAAGGTTTAGTATGAGCAAAGGACTGTGTTACACTACTTTATCAAAAACACAAAAACAAAATTGACACCCCCCCATCCTCAATAGAATTTAAAGAATTCTATACTGTTTCTGGCTAAAGCCATCATTGTTTTTTCTCTGGGTAAGATACATTAAGAAGCTGATTTCACTGGAAACAATATGACATAATGGGTAATAACATGGGCTCTGAGGTCAGGGTGTCTTCCTGTATTTGAATCCTGGTTTCACAATCTTTGTTATGTTGCTTTAGGAAAATTAATTAACCTACCTGTTTTTCAGTGTGTCTCATTTCCCAATGAAATGAGGATAATAAATGTACCTACCTTATAGTGTTAATGTGAGACTAAATGAGAACACTGTTTAGTATTTAGTAAATACTCAGTATATTAACTAATATTATATTATGTTTTATACACAAGAATCCATATAGACATAGTAATTAGTCGAAACCAATATCATAGTCAAGAGTTTGCCTGAGAAAGGAGTAACTTCTCCTGTATACATTCCTCTGTAACCTCTAAGTAACAGGACCAAGAGTTCCCCCACCATTAGATGCATATACAGGTACTGGGCCCGCCCTCTAGAGAGTGTTCATTTACCTATAATTGCTGCTTTGATTTCATTGCCCCTAAAGAAGGGTTAGGGATCTGTGGTGACTGGAAATGGGTGCCCATTCTATTATCAAATTGATCTGATTTAAATTTTATTTTAAATTATATTTGAATGTTTACATGTGGATTATGATTATTTTGTCTTTAGTTTGAACTATGAGAATCTATATACCATATAAAAACAACCATAGGCTTTCCTTCTATCTCCAATGGGTACATTAAGCATTCAATAACTGTCTTTTGCCTGAATGAATGAAAATTAGTGATTCATTGGATATTTAATTATAAAACTTGAAAAGACATTACAAGCTGCAAACAAATGTTTGTTTTGTTTTTGTGCTGTTGTTTGCTTGTTTTTTTCTGTTTTTTTTTTGTTTGTTTTGGGTTTTTTTTTTTTTTTTTTTTTTTGCAGAAGCTAGGTTGGGAATATTGTCACACCAGGCACATAGTCTTTAGGTCTGGCTCAGGTCCCTCTATTGTTGGCTCAGCTATTAGCATCTGTAGCTAATAACTAATATAGCTATAATATGAATTGGAAATTGCATTATGATCATTAGTTTGGCAACATTACTGAGAGCAAAATAGTTAAAATACCTGACTGGTATGAAAACCTATTTCCTATTTGACATTTAAGTATCTTACAATACATTTTGTTTCTGTATTTGTGGAAAACTTTGTAATATCATTGTGCCATAGTTTTCTCTGGTAACAAATTTTAGAAATTTAAGTAGGAAGCTGTTTTTTGGCTGTTTCCCAACACCATCTGATTAGCTGTGTTTTTTTTGTTTTTTTTTGTTTGCCCAAGCAGCTGGCAATTAATGAATTGATAGGAAATGGTCACAAGGCAGTGGCATTAGCATGTGAACATCTGGTATTAAAATCAGCCAATGCAGGGAGGGTTTTTTTGTGATAATTCAAATTCACTGAAAAATCACTAGTTGAGTCTTATTCTCAATGCTCTATGAACACAGAACTGTTACTGTCTTTTTGAACATGAGATGAAGATGCACTGAGATTTGAGGGTCCTGTGTGTGTGTGTGTGTGTGTGTGTGTGTGTGTGTGTGTGTGTGTGTGTGTGTTTGGGTGAGTGGCAGAGGTCCAAGCCCACAACGTAATTTGGAAGCCATGCATTTTCCCAATGAACTATTCATTCTTCCACTTGAGGGCATTTACACACTATGAGCAGATATTATGCCTGGTTCCCTCAACCCTCTTCCAGAACAAGTTGATCACCTTGAAGAGGTGAGACGGTCCTTTCTCCAAATATCCATAGGTATGACTATGATTTTCGACACTTTCATGCTTATGTCTATCCCTAATCTGCCTGTTTTTCCTAAATTCATGAAAACACTGCCATATCTGTCTAGGTTAACTTAAATACAATTGTAAATTGGTGATTGTGGAACACAGACTAATTATTAAACTGATTCATAAAGATTTCTAAAGTGTCATGCTTCCAATAGTATTCAGAGATACTGAACTTGGACATTAAATTCTTCCTCAGATTTAGTAGTAAACCAAGTTAGCAGCAAGGATAAACTTTTTGTTTTCCTGTCCCTGATTTTATTATTAAAGTCTGTCAAGTTGCAGTGTGTTGTTTCTGCAGAACTCTGGTGACAGTACAGAAGGAACACATTAATTAAATATGAAATATCAAGAAACTGCATGAATAAAATATCTAGCATTCAGATAAACTTCCAAAAACCACTCCTCAGCAATGAAATGTCATTAAATCCTTTAGGAACTCATTAATAGATTAACATTTAGAAAAGTAATTACAGTGAAAGTTGAATCTTAACTAAATAAAAATAAAAAGACAAATTATATATTACATAATCCTACTGAATGCTTGAAAAATCAATATAAGTATCAGAGGTAACAAATTATTATTGAGATGGTAGCTATTGAAAGACACCTACACATGTACACATACATATAAACATATGTTTAATATACATAAATTAGTACTTCATGAGTTCTGTGCTTACTACCATAGTTCCAAGGATGTAAAGAAATGCCCTGAGCTGAAATAAAGGATCTCCATGAGTTGATACTTTAGTGCCAGTAAACTTAGTCTTAAGCCAAATTAATTCTGTAAACCTTGCATAAAACTGCATTTTCTAAGCATTGACCTTGCTCTTTACTAAGGTTCAAATGTACTTTCAAATTATTTGATATGATGAATATCTACTTTGACCACTGGTGATATCCCCCCAAAAGGAAACACTATGACAGAAGAGGGGACATCATGTACTAATAATAACCATTTTTATAACATATTTCTTTTTTAAAAAACTATGTCTTTATTGATTTCAGAGAAAGGAATGGAGAGGGAAAGAGAGAGAGATAGAAACATCAACAATGAGAGAGAGTCATTGATCAGCTGCTTCCTGCATGCCCCCTACTGGGGCTCAAGCCTGCAACCCGAGCATGTGCCCTGACCTGGAATTGAACCACGATCTCCTGGATCATAGGTCGATGCTCAACCACTGAGCCACCCTGGCTGGGCAATATATTTCTTTTTAGGCATGAACTTTGATCATAAGTATATGCTAGAATCTGAGTTATTATTGCATATAATTTTACTAATTTCAGGGGGAAATGGGGATTTCATTGACTAGGTATGTATCAATTTTGGAAATCTCCTTGCTTAGCTACTTTGAATCTGGAGGAGACATTGGCTATGTTTCAGACGAGCTACAGCTGTTTTCGATGGGGTGTGGATAGTAAGAAGTAAGAGTAACAAGGTTGTAAAAGTCATAAATGTCAAATAAAATGAAGTCATCAATGATTAAAAATAAGTGGGGTTTTTTACAGGAATGGGCAAAAAGAGATTTACAGTTGTGAATAAGCAAAACACAGAGTTTGTTCTTGTATTATTATTAATTATTGTGTTATTTTGCATATGAACACTGTAAGCTTACTTTTGCCCACCCTATATTTGCAATATTTCTATTTAAATGCTGTTATTGATTTGTTGCAAGTAATGTTAACCCCATATTTGGCAAATGGGGAATACATTATCACTTGTGTTCTCATTTGTAATAAAACAGATTAACTTGCTGTGAAATTTTAACTAGGCTGAGACACAACAGTAGCTACCTAATGAACTGAAACACATTGCAGTTAAGTAGCTAAATAGATGCAGTCTGATTACAGGGCTAAAAAATGGATCTGTTTACTTGCAAAGAAGAAAATGTTCATAGAACTATTTACTATTTTAGGAGAAATTACACATTCCCAGTTCCACATAGAATTTTAAAATCTTACCTAATTCTTTTTGTAAAAATAAGGTTAATCTTTATTATTGAAAGTATTACAGATATCCCCCTTTTCCCCCCTGTTGTCCCCCTCCACCCAACTCCCACCCCCTCTCCAAGCCTTCCCCACACTATCGTTTATCCATGGGTTATGCATATATTCATATAAGTTCTTTGATTAATCTCTTTTCACCCACCCCCACCTTCCCTCTGAGATTCATCAGTCTGTTCCATGCTTCTATGTCTCTGGATCTATTTTGTTTATCGCTTTATTTTGTTCATTAGATTCCACATATAAGTGAGATCATGTGATACTTGTCTTTCTCTGACTGGCTTATTCCACCTAATTCTTAATTAGTATAAGGCACGGAATCATCTAATATGGTTTAAGTGGTGAAAAAAGTCTGATTTTTGCGATGCCTTAGGAAAACAATAACAATGAACTGAACTTTGAATTTGGAAAGTGCAGACTACAAAATCTTAAAGCAGAAATATTACTTTGTGCAAAATGTTACAACCACTCTAAGTTATGTTTTCAAAGTTAGTTTATTGTCTTACCTATTATGCTGTTGAAAATGTCAAAGAGAGTTTATCTGAATTCATATTATTTTATCACATTATAATTTTAAAGAATTTTGAGATACCTCTTTATAGCATTGTATTTTTCTCATTATTCATAGAATTTTCTTTTTATGTAGAAGTTCTTCCAATTTTTTAAACATTCAAAAATGAGCTTTCATTTTTTTACTACACATAGTCAGCCAGAGCAAGTATCACAGTCAGCTGGATTCTCTTGCTTTTTCAAACCGTCGTCTTTAGGAATAACTCAAAAGTTTTGCATTTTTATTATGGCAGCTGCGTGTGTGATGCCCATTTGCCACTACACATTGATTTTGTTTGTTCAGTTTTATTTTTGCTCAGTAACTACTGTACTCTGTCCCTATCCATTCATAGGTCCATTAAAAATAATGGACTGAATTACATATTTTTTCAGCAAATTTCCAGTGTTAGAACTTAAAGAAAAGTACCGAATGCCCTACAACTTATGCACATATTTTGACATACGATAGTTGAAACCATACAACAGCAAAAGGCAAAGAAATAATTTCGATTTTATATATGAAATTACTTGCATTGGTGTGTGTGTGCACATGTATGTACACATGCTATTTAGAGAATATATTTTTAATCCTGTCAGTTTAGGTTGAATTTTACAACTGACAAACTAGTCTTTTCAAAAAGCAGAAGGATGTTCTATAATGGCTGTCTATATTTTGCTGTTCATCCCTTTACCATTCCTCCAAAACACAAATATAATTATTTTGAAAAAGAACTTGATTCTTTTCTTCTGCTTTGCTTATGTGTTTCTTTTGATTTTACCTTGTACACTAGTGTTGCAACTAGATATTTATCTGTATGCTAAGAATAAATAAAATATATATTCCTCTGTCCTTAGAAATGGTTTTTTGAAGCATGACAAGTTATAGAGACTTCAAAGTATAACATATATTTACAATTACAGTAGTTCCCCCTTATCCATGGGTCTTCTGTTCCAAGGCTCTCAGTGGATGCCTGAAATAACAGATAGTACTGGACCCTACATATACTATATATTTTCCTACACATACATTCATATGATTAAGTTTAATTTATAAATTAGGTACTCTAAGAGATTAATAACAATAACTAATAATATAGGTCAATTATAATAATATGCTATATGAAAGTTACGTGAATATGGCCATATTAAATAAAATAAGTGTTTCTTGAACACAAGCACTGTGATACTATGACAGTTGATATGATAACTTAGACAGCTGTTAAGTGACTAACAGGTGAGTAGCATATACAGTATGTATACATTGGACAAAGGGATGATTCAAATCTCAGGTAGGACAGAGTGAGACAGTGAGATGTCATCATGCTACTCAGAATGGCAAGTAATTTAAAACTTATGAATTGTTTGTTTCTGGAATTTTCCATTTAATATTTTTGGACCGAGGTCATCTGTGGGTAACTGAAACCTCAGAGAGTGAACTGAAGAAAATGAGGGACTACTATATCAGTATTTAATTAGTATATAATACTGCAGCTAATATACTCGAACTTTGCTACTCATCTCACCAAAAATATCAAATGTTAAACAATAATATACAAAACATTTAAAATTAACATACTACATTGATGACTATATTATTTTTATTGTTACTACAAAAATTATGACAAATTTAGTGGTTTAAAACAATGCACATTTATTATCTTACAGTTCTGTAGGTCAGATGTCTGACACTTATATCATTGAGCTAAAATCAAGGTGTTGGAAAAGCTGCATTTCTTTCTGTAGCTTCAGGGGAAAAATCTGTTTCCTTGCATTTTCCAGCTTCTAGAGGCCACCCACATTTCTTGGCTTCTGGTTTTATTCCTCCACCTTCAAAGCCAGCAACGTTGCATCTTTCTGATCATTCTTCCATAATCATATCACCCTCTGGCCTTCCCTCTCTGCCTTGAAGATAGCTCAGGGTAATTTTCCTACCTTAAGGTTCTCAATCACATCTGAAAACTTCATTTTGCCATGTAAGTTATAGGGTAAGGGTTAGGGTTGTTGATACATTCACCGATTCCAGCTATTAGGATGTAGACTGGACATGGGAGGCATTATTCTGCCTGCTACAATGACAGACATTGCAAAATGTTAACTATTGCTAATGAAATAATAACCTTTAACTCTCATGCTTTTACTTTTGCATTAAACAGTTTTTCTTTTCTCTTTTTTATTAAATCTGTTGGGGTGACATTAGTTAATAGGATCATATAGGCTTCAAATGTACATTTCTATGATTCATGATCTGTATATTGTATTGCATGCCCACCACCCCCAAAGTCAAACCATCTTCTGTCACCATATATTAGGCTCCCCTACCCCCACCCTCATCCCATTTCCTCCGGTAACCACCACACTGCTGTCTGTATCCACCAGTTTCAGTTTTATATCCCACATATGAGTGAAACCACATGGTTCTTAGCTTTTTCTGACTGACTTATTTCACTTAGGATAATATTTTCAAGGTCCATCTGTGTTATCCCAAATAGCAGTATTTCATCTTTTCATATGGCTGAGTAGTATTCCATCATACGAATGTACCACATCTTCTTTATCCCGTCCCCCATCAATGAACACCTTAGTTGTTTCCATGTCTTGGCCTCCGTGAATAATGCTACAATGAACACAGGGGTGCATATAACTTTCCAAATACATGTTTCTGAGTTTTGGGGTAGATATCCAGCAGAGAGATTGCTGAGTCATATGGTAACTCTATTTTTGATTTTTTGAGGAACCACCAGACTGTTTTCCATAGGGTTGTACCAGTCTACAATCCCACAACCAGTGATTTAGGGTTCCTTTTACTCCATAACTTCTCTAACACTTGTTATTTCTTGTCTTGATGATAATAACCATTCTCACAGGTATGAGGTGGTATCGTATTGTAGTTTTGATTTGCATTTCTCTAATATCTAGTAAAGTTGAACATCTTTTTATATATCTGTTGACTGTTTGTATGACTTCTTGGGAGGTGTCTGTTCAGGTCCTCTGCCTATTTTTAAATTGGATTGTGTGTTTGGTGTTGAGTTGTATGTGTTCTTTATATATTTGGATATTAACCTTTGTCAGAACTGTTGTTTGCAAATATCATCTCCTATTTGGTCAGTTGCCTTTTTGTTTTGTTGGTTGGTTGCCTTGCTGTGCAGAAGCTTTTTAGTTTAATATAGTCCCATTCATTTATTTTTGCCTTTACTTCCCTTGCCTTTGAGGTCAAATTCATAAAATGTTCTCATCCGGCAGGGTGTGGCTCAGCGGTTGAGCGTTGACCTAAGATCCAGGCTATCGGGGTTCAATTCCCGGTCAGGGCACATGCCCAGGTTGCCGGTTTGATCCCCAATGACTCTCTCATCATTGATGTTTCTGTCTGTCTGTCTCTCTCTCTCCTTTCCTCTCTCTGAAATCAATGAAGATATATTTTTAAAAAATAAAAATAAAAAACATAAAATGTTCTCTACGACCAAGGTCCATAAGTTTAGTATCTATGTTTTCTTCTACCTAATATTTAGTTTTTTGAACCATTTGAATTAATTTTTGTACATGGGGACAAACTGTTATCTGCTTTCATTCTTTTGCATGTGGCTTTTCA